>NW_026928331.1:0-339087 GCF_032062105.1 Saccostrea cuccullata | reverse complement strand
ACCATGTCTCTAACATTGCACTTGCACACAACATCGTATGTGTCGTTACCTACCAGAATTTCCTATGTCCTTGTAAAGAAAATGTGACATTTTGTATATTTACCGTTTGTAAACATTTTCTTTTTAAATTAGGGTTAAATACTTTAAAACTATTTTTGCTCATACTTTTTTCAGAAAATGTCTTATTTTTAGCAACTTTCTATTTAATACAAAATTTTATTTATTTGACAAAAAATAAGATTAATTGAATAACTTCCATACAAGAAACAATATATTGGTTTTGATATTGTTTTAAATTAATCCTCCGCATATTTTTATGCACATCAAAACCGTTCTGCACATGCGCGAATCACGTGATATTGGCGGTCTCTCTTACCCCCTCCGCTAAATTTTCTTCACAAAAATTTTGAGATTCTTCCGAGTTTTATATTTCAATTTTTAAGTTAATTTTTATGACAAGAACAGTTAATGTGTCAGAAATGGTCATATCTCGGCAACATTCCATCTATTTTTAAAAAAAGCATGGCGACCATTAAAACACAAATCTTCTGTCTCAGGAGAGACCTTTATTCAAGGTGGATAGAGAATGGGTGCATTTTTTATAATATTAATATGTTTTCTAAAGTAACATCATCTTAGGTATTTAATACTTATATCATTGTTCAAATATTCAAAAAAGTGCTAATTGCCAAAACTTTGATAGCAAATTGCTTAATTAAAATACTATCTTTTCAAACTTGCTTTCACTGGGCAAGTGTTATCATTTTTAACCATTTCAAACTTCCTTCACTAAAACGATTAATCCAATCATTAATTGAATTTATATATATATATATATATATATATATATATATATATATATATATATATATATATATATATATATATATATATATATATATATATATATATATGTATATATATATATATACAACCATTTTTTCACAAGTGACCTAAAAGTGACGTCATTTTTACATTTGTATACACACAAGGGATAAAATTTATTCAGTATATGCTATTTATAATTGTGTATGGCTACTTGTAAAATTTATTGCTGAATCTGAATTGTGGTTTTGTAGATATAGAGATAGTTTGCGAACTTTTTGATCACCCCTCGTATGTGTGTTTGGGAGGGGGTGGGGTGGCGCTGACGTCTTTTCCAAAGTATTACATATTGTGGAAATATTTTTTGCTTTTTATTTTACACTATGTTAAATCAGAATCAATTCATTATTAAATTTATCAATCACTTTGCGAAATAATTTATGATATTAGTATTTAAACTTAACATTGATTCATAAGGTGCTGTGTGTTTTTCACATTAATCGATTATATTTATGAATTTCAAATCATGACGCAAATTTGGTCGCGAAATGACCGCTAATATTAGTACTACACGAATTAGTAATTCTTGCACCACAGCTAAATTTGAAATGATGGAGAACCCTGTATAGTATTAGTTCTTATTGCACCCCATCATGAGCATTCCTTTTTTGTATTCATATGAACTAAAAAAAATTATTCAAAAATTTATTCATCAGTTCAAGAATAAGAAAACATTCATGCTGTGGTCCTCAACTTAACTTCTACATATATCGACGACGTATTATCAATTACCAATATTTATTTCACTTCACATGTTGACAAGCAATATCAGTGAGCTTGAAATAAAAAAATTTCAGAGTCTCACACACATGTTTCATATTTGGATATTTAGCTAGATATACTAGAAAAAGACTAAAATGGTAAGCTAGCAACAAAACTTAATGATAAACGAGATGATTTCAACTTTCCACGGCTTCCCTACTTATGTCGCAATATACCCTTTTCACCTGCATACGGGGATGGGATTTATATCTCTCAATAATCAAAAATATGCTCTACAAACAAACAATTTCTTAAATGTGAAACAGCTCAGTGTAACAAGAATATAAATATTCATCATTTCGCAGGTTTTATGTTTGTGTATAATGAACTTATCAGCACATGCATATTATACAATTGAACACTAAAGTACTCCGATCCTCAGTCAGAAAGGATAACTCTTAAATTTATAATTTGATTCAAAAAGCCTCAAAATGGGGTTTGAAAATCAAATCTTTTCATGCAACAATTTTATTCTAGTACTTTAACTCTCAATACACTTCAAGGGTCTTTGAAGTTCTCAGAAAGGTCTTTAAAAGAAGTTGAAATTTTTACCCTCAAAATGGGGTTTGAAAATCAAATCTTTTCATGCAACAATTTAAGTACTTTAACTCTCAATACACTTCAAGGGTCTTTGAAGTTCTCAGAAAGGTCTTTAAAAGAGGTTGAAATTTTTACCCCATAAAAGTATTCTAAAATTACATATTTAAAGAAATTTAGGTTCTTTTAAGCTAAACATGAATAATGAATTTTCCTGTATTTCTCGATCATGACAAATAACACATGGCGTGTGTGTGACGGGTCAACAGGGTATGTTCACATCTCTATGGCACATGATTCAAATCTGACGTTTAAGAGTTCCGTGCTTGCTCTGATCCTGATTCGTATTGTTTGAATGGCCATCTAAGCTTGAATACTGTTCTTTTTATTTTATCTATATATGACATTAAAGTAAAACATTTCGCACTTGGGGAATCAAGCATTAAATTGAAAGCTAACTGATGTTTTCATACATATTGATAAGTTATTATTTGCTCATTTATTAATCTGCAGACTCTTCCGTATTCTTGACCATGACAAGGGCGAGGATGTGACCGATCGACAACGAATGCTTAATCATATGATTTCTTCTTGACACCTGATCCAACCACAGATGTTTTCAGATGTCCTCATACTATGTCAATGGACTAAAAAACTTTTTAACTCTTGTTATTCCACCAATTTGATTCTATTTTGGATTAAACTCCATCTTCACTTGCTATTTAAGAAACTTAATGCATAGTATTTCCTCTACGATGTGTTCAATGGCAAACGTCTCATTCATAAAGTATAACACTTATTTTGAGAAATGTAAAGTTGTAAATATGTGCATTTGAAACATATTCTACCAATAAATGTGTCTAGTAAATATAAAATCTGCGTGTAAGGGCATGCTTATTTTGTTATAAGAAACAGATATGGGAATATGAAGAAAACCCATTTTTGATCTTGCCTCCAAATAAATGAGTTAATTATATATTAATTTGTTCCTCTTTTTCCTTTACTCTCCTGGGTAGAGAAAAGCCAAATCAATGTGCACTTTATCACAAAGTTATCCAGGTAGATTCTACCAATATATCACAATTGTCATTTAACTAATCCTTATCTTTTTCTCGATCTGTTTTTCCAGTGATTATAACATCCTACATTACAAATGAACATATTTTTCAAATATATTTTACAAATACTAGTATTCTCTTAGCCTTTGAGCGCTCGCTACATGTGCATGATAGGGTTTAAAGTTGAGTTCCAATCTCGATCACGACTGACCTAAGTCGATAAAAATGGGTAGCAACTGTCCATTCGCCAAGCGCTCGGCACTTTGCAGGTACATGTACTTTAATTAAGAACTGGAGGCCCCGTGTCAAATATCAAAATATTTGTTATTTGCTGGAAAGATATTGTGACCTTCTGTTTTCCGTTTCCATGTTCATATCTGCCATCTTGAGTAGGAATTGCTCGTTCCCTTGTACACACTCTCTCTTACGTTTTTATTTGGATGACTTTTTTTTCACACCATTGGTCTAACATTATGATGATGCCTTATATATCACAGAGTTCCCGATGAACTCATCACGTTACCATTCAACCGGAACTAGACTTAAGACTATATACTATACTTTATTCAAGTATTCAATTACAAAATGTACTATGATTATATTTTGCTTTATAATATATATTTATATCGTTTAAATCACCTTTGATAGTTTATTAGTAAGCGCTTAAACTAGGTTTAGCAAGTCCCTTCGCAACTTTAAACAGTCTACTTGAAAAGGTCAAGGAAAGATCTTCCAAATCGCAAGATTGGAATGGTCATTTTATAATAAATAATAAATGACGAAGCAATCAAAATATGTCAACACATAGTGTAAATGACGATACCAAACACAATTAAACACATTGAATAATCGAAAGACCACTGAATGAAATTTGATGAAACTTTCACAGATTCTTTATTTCATATTGCCATTGTGACCTCCTATCTTAACTTTTTGATCGAACACATATTTTGGGTTTTCCACAACAAATCCCATCCCGACAATCCCATTATATTCATATGGGAGGTTTAATTGTAAATTTTTACATTAATATTCTTTAATGGAATCAATCGTTACTTTGATCGCTAACAATCAATATCCAGTTACCATTTTTATCACCCTAATAAAGTATTGTTGATAGTTTTACAGCAAAGGCCTGTACTTTATAGTATTTTCAGAAGATATATGATTAAATATACACATGGGAGCGTAATCATCAGACGTCACCATAGGTGAGGAGACTCAAATTTGGGTTTGAATGTCTCATCCGAAAGACTCTCAGCTTTCACTGCAAAGTACCGAGCGCTTGGGGAAGTAGTAGTTGCTTATTATTTTAATCGACTTAGGTCAGTTAGGTCGCAGAGATTCGAACTCACGACCTTCCGATGACGGAGCGAGCCTTCTATCGACTGATTGACCGTGATGGTTCCTAGGTTCTGCAAACTGTATTTTTGGTGACAGTTGTTAAAATGATATATTATATAATATCATTGTTTATTTCATATGTATATACATGTAGCTGGTTTATGTTAGGTTATTGATTGTTCATTATCTTTACCTAGCTATTTCATATAAAGGAAACTAAAGCATATCACACTTTTTCTTTGGATTTTTTTTAACTACGTGCATTCAGTCGTACTCACTTATCGTTTTTCAAAAAGAAAGTTTCATAGCTTGATTGATAAGTTTTCTCCAATGTTTTGAACATTATTAATGATGGTTCTTTAATATATCTTTAGGAAAAATGATCTTATTGTTATTCTTCATGCTAAAAGAGATAAAGTTGCGATCTTTTCCGACCAAATGTCATAATCTTTTCCGACCAAATGTCATATACCACAGAGTGCATATACGTTAATCAAAATATTTTTGACAAGTGTATTATAAATGTCATACAAAATTAATTTTAATTAAAAAAAAATTTTTTTTTTAATTATGATCTTTCAAAATGATTAAAAGAATTGATCATTTCATTTATTACATTTTTTTTACAGTGAAGTAAAATAGTTTGGTCATATCCACATTTACCAAAAGTGAAAATTCAGGTTCCTTTAGAAAGGATTTCTTATTGCAACATCTTTATAGAAAATAAGTTTTTATTTTAAGAAAAAAAACGATATAACTATTTAATCTATTGACAATTACCTTCCGATTAGAAAGTGACGATAAATGTCACTGAATCTAACGAAAGCGACCCACAATCAAAGCTCAATATTCTGCTCTTACTGGCGATTGAGCGGCGATTATCGTTATATACGGTAATGGTTTCAAGGTGAACATTTCTCTCTATATACTGTAATTGTTGAAACAATTATAAATACGTTATAAATTATAAATTTTATTTATTTCAATATTTTCTTCTGGGAAAAAAATCTATATGCCCTTTTTTCATGATTCAAAGCACTGTTTATTGAAGAGAATTTCAAACAATTTATTTGAATGTATTTGTTCAGTACAAATTCAAAGATATGTCATGAAAATTTAAAAAAAATATCAGTTTTAGCATTAATTATCGTCTAAAATATCTAAATAGTGTTTGATATCCATAATCATTTTGATATACATGTACAGAACTAAAGATATTGAAATAAAATATTCCATAAAACGTCCTGTAGCTAACATTGTGTATCACCATACATCTATCTATATATACATTGTATGATATGAGTTAAAGATTTAATACACCATCAAAATTTATGCATGAATACGTTTTATGGAGAGAGAGAGAGAGAGAGAGAGAGAGAGAGAACGTTTGCTTCATAATCACTGATAATCAATAAAGTTAATTGTTAAAACATTAACAAGCATTGCACTCTCTAAAGTTGATCCTGCAGAAAGTCTGGTTGTTAAGACAACATTCATCTTTTTGATTTAAGTGAATACGAGGGTCATTCAATAAGTAATGCAACATACAGTATATCATAATAAATGTTGAGGCATTTAATTTTATTTTTTCACAGTTGAAAAGTTCTACTGAAGAGGTCTTAAAGACAGAAAACCCCATGAATTTTCCTATTGTCTTCGCAAAGAAATTCACTTTTGAAATAAGCACGGTCACTACACTGAGTGGAAAACTTTTTATAATTGATTTCTTTGCCAAGAAAATGAAAATAACAGCGTATGTGAAAATTTTGCTTTTTACATAAATCGCCGAAGAACTCATATTTATGATATGATTTTTTATATGTAGAAAAATGTTATCTTTAATGCTGTATACTTTTCAGATGGATATTATAAATCAGAAGAAAAAAAGGAGAGTTTAAATATTACAATCAATCTGGCCGATTGAAATGTGGGGGGAGGCACTAAAATATCGATGATATGTGCCACATGATATCTGAAAATGCTAAATTTACATGAAAAGACATCGTTAAGATACTAAACATTAAATCTTCACGGCATTTTGTAGAATTTTGACAAAGAAAAAAAACATTACTTCTATAAGATAAGTGCCCTTTTTTCTTACAAATGTCTTAGAGAAAATCATGCGGTAAATATGATAACAGTCTATTTAAAAAAAGTTCTTTTTTTTTTTTTAAAAAAGACGATAAACTTGCTTGATAAATGAAAAAAAAACATAGGTGCACTTTTTTATAGCCGAAAATAAGATTATTAATTTAAAAAATATGGAATCAAAGAAAAGGTTGTTATTTTATAATGATAAAGAGAAACCAGTGCACCAAACATGTTTAATTAGTTTTCGTGGATTTAGAGAGATCCATTAGAACATGTACATATATCCAAATAAAGGACTAGCAATGGTAACTTTCATGTTCGAATTGCACCAAGTAAAGTTAAGCATATTTCTTGCATGGGCATTCCAAATTTCGGTGACCAGGCTATTTTTCATGTGCCTGACAACGCAGTTGCATATAAGCTTAGAGAGATAAATAAGATTTTGCAGAAAATAAAGTGAAAATAACCTTTCCATCGGTCATATTAGATAAATCTAAGACATTGTGAGATCTTTTTATTCCCAAAACACATGAAAACAATGAAAGGAAGATTGTACAATGTCAGATATGTCATGGGATATTATTCGTCAGTGCCTTTGGGGCATCCCTAAAGATGAGTATGCTGAGATTTTCTGTGCATGGATACAAAGACATAATACATGTGGAAAGAGTAACAGGGAATACCTTGAAGGACTGAAACTATAACGAATATGTTAAATGTACTTTTTCATATTTTTAGATGACATGTTGCATTATTCATTGAACGACTCTTGTACACTGTATCTTCTGAATTGTATAATGTGCCTAGTTATGTCTATCTTGACTTGTGTCAAGTTCCATTTTTTGTAAGTCACTACTTTGAACATTATGGGTTCGTATATTAATGTGTCTTTTCAAATCCATCTTTTGTGCGATTGGTTCAAGTAAAAAGAGTAGGGCTGATATGAGTGCGTTTGTTCCAATGTAATGGCAAGTTGCATAGTAACCACTGGTCAAATCTCTGAGATACCCTGAAACAGAAGCATAACATATTACACAGGTTTTCATATAGCGTGAATAAATCTTTCAATTAAATATGTGTTTATAGTGTGGGTTGTAGACTTACCAGAGAATGGTATTGACGTTGCTATGGTACATGTCTGTGCCAAAATAAGGCAGGCATACGCCGTGGGGAATTTCTCGATTCCGACAATTTTGATTATCATGGAAGAAAATAGTGCAAATGGAGATCCGGCGAAAAAACCATACAGTGTAACAAACAAACAGAATGCTTCGAAAGACTCTAGAAGGCGGGTCATCTGGCTTAAAGTACCAAGAATGAACATTGTAACAACAATGACATGGGATGTGCGAATTCGTTGAATATCAGAGAGAAATCCCCAAACAACCCTCCCAAGAAAATCCATAAATCCTGCAATGCATACCAATATAAGAATTTTGTTGTCTGAAATGCCCTTTTCTCGAGCAAATGCTGGTAGAAACACAAAAAAGACGGCTGGTACAGCTGAGAAACAGAAGGCAACTAAAAATAATATGAATTCAATTTGTTTGAGGACAGCAAAATCTATTTTCTTCAAGTAGTCATACCACTTCATCTCTTTTGACTTCATGTTTGTCGTGGATTTCTTAAGGCTTAAATCAACCAATGATATGGACATTAAACTCATATTGCTCAGATATTGCGAGAAATTAGGAGTTTTAAGTTTGTGTGTTGAAGGAGGATTCTCCTCATGTGAAATTGTCACTGTTCTTCGTCTTGTTTTGATAGGTTCCCTGGATAAACGTATATTTGGAAGTGAACTTGAGAGTACATTGTTATCCTCTGCTAATGCGTCATTATTCCCTTGTTTCACGGTTGGTGAATGTAAGAGGTTTTCGTTCTCGGGCAATTTGTCGGTTTCCTTATACACTTTATATTGTTCTGGAGGGGTCAAAAGACAGGAGGCTATGAGAATATGCATATATAATCCTGAAACAAGCAATAATGCTCCTCGGACGCCATACTTGTCCATGCAAAATCTAATGTATAATGGGTAAGCCAGACCCCCTAAGCACGATACTGCCATTGAAAGACCATTTGCTAATCCCCGTCGCTTTTTGAAGTATCTGCCAAGAATCACAAGCGTTGGGGGAAATAAAAATCCTCCGCCACACCCTTTTAACAAATATAGATATAACATTCATTCAAATTTATTTATATAGACAACTAAGTACATTTCAGTGCTGTACATGTATGTAACAGTAGTTTTCTATTACCTTTTAAAAAACAGTAGTTGAGTAAAAATAGCCAAATTATGCTAGATATATTGCATTATATTTATACTTCTTATAGTTATACTTAAACTAATGAAACTTAAAGCAAGTATCATTTATCAATGAAAAGATATTTTCAATAATATATTATTCATCTCGAGATACTAGTATACTGTCCCTCTATGAAATCTATTTTTAAAGCTTACCAAAGAGAATACTGAGCGTGAAAATGATGAATTCAACATTCATGGCGAATGCGCTCAGAGCGTATGCAGCTGTACAAAGGATGCCACCAACAAGACAAAAGAACCGGGATGATCGGAAATTTATTCCTATGGATAAGACTGGCAAGGCTGAAATAATCAACAATGAGTCATTTTAAGATTTGTTGTTCATCTCTCCCCTTTCAGCACACTTAAATGAAGTTTCGATGTGACAATTTCTTGCAACATACTTTAAAAATTAAAAAAATATACATAATAAATTATTTTACCAACTACCGCAAAACAGACGGCCTGAAGTGACGATATCAGTGACGTCACAGAGACGCTTGCATCAAACATCTCCAAAAACTCGACGAAAAACAATCCAAAAGACTTGATTGATCCAATATGCAAAAATGAAATTGCAGAACTTGCTAAAATTGTAAAAATAAAAAAGAAAAGGTTGATATTTATTATATCTCTTAAATATCCACAATTCTTTTTACTCTTTTAATGCAATTTTATGCAACTTTTACCGATTCCTTATTGCAAAATGACGTTTCGCATTTCTCTTTGACACTTTTGAGTTGCAATTAATTCTTTCTTCAAAACCAATGAAATACTTTCTCACAGAATGCCACTGTGTACCTTAATTTTATGTTCTGCTCAGACAAATTATTTGGGATTTCCTATAGCAGAAATGAACTTTATGGGGGATGTACATGTATCAATTTGTGAGCTCAGTGCCCACAATACATCTAGTTCTAAATTCACTTTGTGCCCATTTCATGAATGAGACCTGTGGTTTTAGTTTAATTGTGTAAGATTCAAGATATCCGAAGAGAAAATTAAACAAAAACAATTATTATGTTAAGTTTTGTATCGTGTTATTTTTGTTCAAAGATTCAGAATTACTATATATTTACCTCCTAGAATTACCCAGGACCAACCTCGATCAACTGGATTTCCTAGACTCCCTTCACTCATAGCTTATCCTGCAAAACATTTTATAAAATGTAGATAAAGTTAACATAATCCTGATGCACACTAATACTAAAATTGATATATACATATGTAAATTTGTGTACATTGTACATGTATGCCTTAGCATTATATAATTTGCTCATGCATTTATATAATCTTATTGATTGTGCTATAATTGATTGTTACTTACGTAAAGAATCCACACGAAGGTCAGAGTATGGTTAAAATACAAGTACTAGTTTTCCTGCAGTTAAAAATGTCATAGATTAAGGTATCCCAATCCTCTGATCCTGAAAATCAGGCATTGAATAATTGAAACTGTTAATAAAAATGTCTCTGAATACTCAAAGTAATGTGTATCTGCCCATGGGAATTCTTCATACTTCTTCTTTAAAGTTTATCATATAATATAGAGAAAATACGTAAATCTCGAACATAATTTCAGGTAATGTGAATAACAACCGCCTACCATAAGTTTTGTTATTGAACATCGATCCAAAAATACATTTTAGAATAAAAAATTATAGGCCCAGTCTTTTGATAAAAAAATTGCATGATTTTTTTTACTTAATCGCATAAAAAGATTTCAATTTCAAGCTTTATTTGAAGACTTTTTAAATGAAATTTTAGAGTTATCCTTCCTGACTGAATATTGGATAACCGTAATTTACTGGATACTACTGGTACATGTTCTTCGAATCAGGGAATGAGACCACTTACCAGTAATCAACCTTTAGTATTTTTAAAACAAATCAATGAGCTACGGAATAACTCATGGATATTTTAGATAAGAAGGATTCAATTTTTACAAAATGAAATTATTAAGATGTGCATGTATATTTAACTTCATTCAGGTGAATGCGTGTCAAACAAATACTAGTACCCTATTGCCGACTGACTCAGTTTGTTATTTTTTTAATTTTTATTTAATTATATAAGAATTGTTTGGCCGAAAACACGTGCGCGTTCGTTTACATGATAAGAATCACTGAAAATTTGAACAGGCTCAACTGATAGGAAAATATAGTAAATTCAAGTACGTGGAACATACCTTTACTTTCTGCAAGATATGAACTTTCGCCTAGCCCTCCCATACGTTTACAATAATAATAGCATGATGTCCATGGCTGGTACATTTTCCTGATTATTTGTGAATATAGCACCTGTCCACATTATCTGCTGGAATTCAGAAAAAAATATGTGCTGTGTCTGTTGAAGGTTGCTTCTACAGGTACACTGTCTATTTGTTTAGTAAGATAAAATTAATGTCGGAAGACGTAAAAGGTATTTGTATGCTTGAAGATTCTAAATTGAGGCACTTGTAATAATCTAAGTGCATGTAATATTCTTGTTTACGCAGGATTTTTAAATTTATCATTTATTCATTTTAATATCTTTTTTAAACTAAATTGTGAACTGATTTTCACATAGAATTTTTATGCATAATATTTTAACACAAATGATAACTGTACGACTATTTTACAATTCTCACAGACAAAAAGACCTTATGTTGCAAAATTCTTAAAAACTTTTATTCAGGCACAAAACAAAAGGACTATCAAAATCTGGGATTCTCGATTTTTATCTGAAAATGGAGGCATTTGAGTGTTGCATGTTGCAAAAAGGCAAATGGGAGACTGGAAGCAGGTGTACAAGGGCTGTTCAATAAATAATGTCCTGAGCTCTATGGCATACAACATAGAAATCATATGACATTGAGCTTGACTTTCTCTAATGGTTGAATCTTTGATGAATTGATTACAGTTTATGTGACCACTTTTCATCTCATAGTTTCATTGTGGGAAGCTGGAAAACAAGGGCTGTTTGAGGCACTGCATTAAAAATAAAGAGAGAGAAACAAAACGCTTCAAAAAGCTGCTGTAAAATTCATTAAGATTCCTAAAGTAATATTCACTGAAATATGGGTAATTTACAACAACCAATGTTTGTTTTATAGACAGAGGATCAGGTTGATTTCAATGAACAAAATTATATTATGAGCATCAAAAATGGGTACGATCCTTGGCAACAAGGACTTACAACAAGCAATGTACTGTTTGCTAAAATTCAACAAATTATCACTGATGATGTTTGATTGACTTTAAGACACCTAGCAAAATTGATAGGCATCATTTTGGGGGTAGTTAACATTTCTTTAAAGAAACATTTGACAGTAAAACGATAAGTACTCGATCGCCAACTTTTGAAAAACGAGTGTGTAAGAATATCTAAACATTTTTTTAATCAAAAATCATAGCTACCGACATTTGTCTGAAATTCAAACAAATCATAAAAATGGAATCCATTGCCTTAAACACTCAAAACAAATTTACAATAGGATGCACTTGACAAAACAGCCAAGGTCTGAAAAGAGCAAAGAATTGCGAAAGCACAAAAGCAGATTTATATTCCTTTTCTTAAATATTTATTGTCTTACTCAAATTCTTATTTGGGGTGGTAGTTCAATTTCTGGAGAAGTCTAGAAAGCAAATTTTTCAAAAATAAAAATGAAAGATTTATGAGAGGATGGAAGCAGAATCAGGAATCCACAACATTTAATTTCTTCATGACAAACCAACCCACGTCCAAACCCACACGCCATGAAGAGTAAAGGATTTTTTGGGATAAACAGATACTAGTAGTTATCATTTTGTCACACACCAAAAATATTCGCCAGATCTTTCATCCTTTAACTTGTTTCATTTTCCAAAGTTGAAAAAAACTTTCAGAAAGAAAAACCAAGTCCAGGACATCATAGGAACCGCTATATTCCAGTATGTGAAGTGCCATACTTAAAAATGTGTTCTAAAACAATGACAAATTGGAAAACAATGTTACGGTCATGTGTTTCAATCAAAAGAGAATATTTAAGTGAAATCATGAAGACTAAATCATTCTTTCCGAGCACCGAGTACATTATTTATTGAACAGCCCTCGTACCACAGTCTTCAATTGCAAGAGGTTTTAATGCTACGCATAGCACCATATCTACATTTATTATATAGCTAATAAATAGTCTCTAATAAAATGCTACCAAAAAACTAGAGAATTTTAGCGTTCAATATCTTGATATATCTTGACGTTTTATTGAACGCTGGGTTTGTTAGGGGATGAAGTTAGTCTAATTACTGTTAAAAGAAATGAACTAAACAATCTAAACAACCATTGTAATTTGCAAGTGGGAATAGGTAGAACTGAGATTTTCAAAACGTGGAATAGGTAGTATAAACCCACCAGTATAGAAACTGTGTATCAGTACAAGACACCTTTTTTTATAAACTTTCATTTTGAAAAAAGTAATTGAAATGTAATTGAAAAGTAATTGAAAATACATGACCTTTATTGAAATGTATTTAAATAACATTCAATTACTTGTAATTGAAGGCAAGCTCAAATATAAATTACTTCCAATTACTTTGAAAAACGTAATTAATTACGTTCAATTACAATTACTATATTCAATTACCCCATCCCTGGTTTGTATTACGTATACGAGTATACCCGAAACATTCCGAATACAAGCGTTCAATATCGAACGCCACGTTGTAAACAAAAAAGGTCGTCTGGTCAAATTCTCTGAGCTAAATTAGAGAAAGGAAGTGGCACGTAGGTAAGATGTGTTCATTTTTCACACAAAAATGAAATTATGTATTAAAAATTTAGTACGTATTAGACCCATTAAAACCTCAATAAGCAAATCATATCGCTCGGTAGGGCAATCGGAATGATGCGATAATGAACGCTTACAGGACAGACGTTAATTTGAATACCGATACTAATTATCATTAATTTGAGTTTTTTTAGTTGGAATAGTTATTATAAATTATGTGGAAATGTTTTAGCTATATAAAAAGGAGTTATTGAACTTATATTGGTGAATATTGTCACTCGTTGGCTGTTCAAATGCACTCGAAAGCTCATGCATTTGAACAGCCAACTCGTGCCAATATTCACCAATATAAGTTCAATAACCCTATAATATACCATTAACATGGAACACCAAATTCTCGCCAAAATTATAGCAGACCACATGTGACATCAGCAGCACAGGATTGCTTAATTTTCAGGAATATTTCACAGTGACGTCATCCACAGCATTAGCTATCCCCTAACTGCGCAGAACATCTCACAAAACCGTTTGTAGTTGACCACGGCATGCTGTAATTATTACCAGAAGATTATTCATGCCAATGACCTGACCTCACAACACCGCAAATATCGACTTCAAAGATCTCAGATCAACAGAGTATGGCCACAGCAATATAGCTGAGCATTTTGATTTAGCTGCAAAGCCAGAATCTTAATCACAAAGCCTGTTGTAGGTTTAAAAGTGCATAAACTTCATAATGAACAATTTGTTTTCCCAGAAACTGCCTCCAGGACGTTTATAGGATTGATGGTGTTGATGTAATAATTTGAAAAACGTTTTTACATAAAAATTAAGATTGATTTGTTCATATTAACAAGACTCAAAACGTACTCTAACGATATTCTACCTGCAATTCCGTTTGCAGCATCCTGGACCGTCATTTCAGTCTGACAAGACACAGCCATATACTCGTTTGACCATCAAATTCTTGCAACCTGTTTCTGCCATGATCATCTACTTTAAATTAAACCCAATTTAGCATGCATTAGAATATGGATAAGCATGATTTGCCAAAAAATTGCATCCCCAGATTCTGCAACAGCTCACCAAAGCTCTACATTTAGAGTGGAAGAGTACTCCGATACGGTATTTCACACAATTGCTTCCGATATATGTCATTTGTGTCTATGGGGACATTCCAGATATTTATCTTTAATTACCTGAACTGTCTCTAATTCTGAAATTCTTAAGTTATAAACAGATCTAGAGTGCTGATCTATTGTTAACAACATTTCTTTATTATCTTTAAATCCTTTTACTAAATTTTTTTTTTCAATGTGTCATTTTAATTTTACTATTTCTTTTTTCTTGAAGAGCAAATACCAAAATTAATCTGCTTGATATGTTTTTGTTGTTGTTTTCTTTGGTTAAAGTCAAAGAAAATATAAATGTTCGGCGATTTCGAATCTGTATCGTTCCTTTATAAAGAATTTTAAAAAAAATCATTCTCAATTGAAACAAGACATCGTTGACGTTGCGGCGTATGTTAAGCGGTTGTGGCCAGTTGACTGAGGATGCTTACTCCTTCAGGGAACTTTACCTCACCTCTAATGATTTCAAAGGTTTATGTTTTCTCTGTTCCCAATACATGCATATGTTATTTTAATGGATTTCTGAGATTGATTACGGTTATTTACATCCAATATTTCTGTGTCATACATTATAAAATGTTTTTTTATTGTGTTACATTCATTTTCATGGGTGTCACTGAAGAACCACGCAAGTTGGAAAGAGAGCTTACACAGATCGCTTAAAATGACAGAGATGGGATAAGTTCTTTTGAAGAGAAGGCATTCTCTATTGGTAGGTCACATCCGCCATATGCTCCTTCATGACCGGGCAATCAGAAAAAATAGAAGCAAATTTAGTTTTTTAAAAAAGCATCAACAACGTTTATGAAAAAGGTTAAGTCATCATTCGACTTCGAGAGATCATAAAAGTTTAAACAAAACAATTGACGATAAAAAGCAACCTGTATAGAAGAGAAAACCTTGTCATATAGACACTGCCCAACAAAAGGTCTAACAAGAAATATCGCTATGCTTGCTATTCAAAGAAAAGTAGTTTCCTTATACCTGAGTGTCTATTTTTTCCCCACAGTCATGAAGGAGACCAGGAACAATTACCCCGGTCTCCAGAGCACACTGGTAAAGATAAACGTGCTTCAAATTCTGAAATGCATTTCTGATATTGCCTTCAATGTCATTTACGACCTACACGTTATCTTTTCATAAAACAATTTCAAATGTGAAATAGCGGATTTGATTGTACTTTTTAATTCCTTAATCGATTTCTTTATAGGTTGTCCTCTATGTATTTGAGTCAAACTCAAAAGTACTTAATCATCAACACCAAAATAGACATTTCGTGTACAAAGATCTTAACAATATCATAATATTGTATTATTATTGTTGTAATTTATTACCTTGTTCCTATGGAACATGGAACCAGTAGTTATATAAAGTGTTGAAATGTCGTATGTCTTGATTTAACTGATTTGTTTAAATTTTGCAATTTTAAATGTTCTTAAAGTTCATTTTGGAATTTTTATTACCCATGAGGTCTGTTCTTCACAGCTGTTGATATTTCGGTTAGGAGTAAAGAGAGATGTTTGGTAGACCATTTATTTAACTAGCTATTTATCTTCGTTAGGATATTTTTTTCTGTAGTTTTTGGGTCAGTATAGTTATGGTTATTCAAATTTAATTTGTTTGCTGAGAATAATAATATAACTTGAAACTGACATACTATTTAAAAGAATTATAAATGTAAGTTTATTCGAAATAAATTGATAAATTTATTCAGTTTGAATACTTTATTCTTATGATTTCAAACAATATATGTAATTTCCCAATATTGTTATCATAGACTTAAAACATGAGATTGTTATTATTTCAAAGTGATTGTCACTCTTTTGCATTGCAGCAACGTTAATACTTCCCGACCTTCCGGGCAGGAGATGGTTAACCCTCCTAGGCACCTTATTCCTTTCCGGGATTCTTTGTTTATGCATTGTTCACAGATTAAATGTATTGGTTGCCTGTTTTTCTTTTATGTCGACAACCGTTCATTATCTTTCCATTTTGACACATATGTCATTAAGCATCTTTGTTTTCTGAGTCATTTTATCATAAATGTTTACCATAGTAATTTTGAAGATATTCTGCTACTATGCGTGTCGCAGCTTCTATATGAATTATGTCATTAAAGAGAATGGCTCTGAAATATTTCGTTTTTAATTGATCTTGCAAATTTAGCACTATTTAAGTGAGTAACACTGATTTGATGATTTTACCTAGTATCTGATTGCTTTCGTGTCAATTCATAAGATTGTGTAAATCAAAGTGTGTTTTTTTTAATCGGAAAAAAGAATAAATTAACTGAATTTAAGATTGAATTCCAAAAGAACTTTGATTATATTATCTTTCTTTAAAAATTTTTACCCATGTGGATTTAGAAATCAAACATTCTTATTGTACTGACTTTTTAATGGCCATGAACAAATGCCATTTATGTCTCTTTGGTAAATTACGCAGACGGAAATAAGAATTTGGATCTTTAGGAAGCTTTTCTTTCATGCTTTTGTGCGTGTTTCCAAAGGGTTGTCGACCGATTTTTCACCTGCTGACACCTTCGAAGAATGTAAAAGTCATGATGCATAGACATTTTTATGTTTCAAAGAAATGCTTGAGTTGAAGAATGCTAAGTATTTTGTGTAACTCTATGGTAATATAATTCTAATGACGATTTAGGATGTGATATACTGTTTCTAATAAATTAAACTTTATGGAAAGAGCTGCAGACCAAAATGTACAACCAAATAATTCTTATTCTTGGGGAAAGATTTACCAAGATTGCCCTGGGCCAGTTATTTGCGAAATCATCCGCTGACAATGTTATTGAGCAATATGTGACCGTTCTTCGTTTATCGTGACAGAAATGATAAAAAATGATTAAAAAAAATATGGTTTAGGTTTTATTTCTGCAGGAAAAACAAAACAGAATATATCTTTTCCGGTATCGTCCTGAACTTCAGTTTTGACCAAAAGACTTATCTGCAAAACAAGAAGATAAATGAAATGTGAAAAAAGAACAGAATTCAAACTCAAAGTCCATTTAAACAATACAATGCGTAGCACACTAAACATGGACTTCCAAAATCATCAGAGTCGGGAGCAAGTGCAATTGTGCAGTAAGCATCGCTTTCGAGCGGTTATAAGAGCCGTGTGCTACTTTTCATGATCAGAAACGGAAAATGTGTAGAAATGTCAGTGTGTCAATAATGACCTACACTAATTATAAGAAGGGTCAGTTAGCATATTACCTAATAATAGATTACATGTATATCTGCCTATAAAGTCATTGTATAATATGAAATCATTTTTGGGTGTCTTCGTTCATATACTAATAATAGAGGTAAATTATTAGTTTTGGCTGTTGGGAATAATATTCAGCTCTTTGTCATTTTTTTTTTTCATTTTTCACAATGAATAAGATGATGTTTCAGGAGATTTCAACAAACGTCTAATTGAGATGTAAAATGTTTTACAAAAATACACCTTCACACATTGTGAGAGTAGCAAATGTGATATTTTCCAAATATGATAGAGCTGAAGGAGCACTTTGTGCAACAGTTTTAGATTTGTTATATATTTTTTAGAAAGAATTGAACATGATTTTAAATTTTGGGAGGTCTCCCAGTCTTATTCTTTATTACATAAAAAAATGTTTCTTAAAACACACAATATTTTTAAGTCATTGGTTGATACTAATACAATTCCGTAATGCTGTAATATAATTTGTGTATTTTTTCCGCCTTGAGTAATGTTTTTAATGATTTCAACGTTTAAATATTATTTTTGTATTTTTCTTTAAACTCCCGATCTTAAAAATAATCTTACGTGAGGATACTGTTTTAAAACAGGCACTGTGATGGCAAACGTGTTTTGCTTCCCTGGCTCTAGAGGGCATTTTGTCTGTGAAACACACGTGTTTTTCTCTGCCGGAAATGAAATCGGAACGCCACCTATGATTCCTGTTACATGAGTTGTTGGTTTTGCTGATTCCACATCTATAAGAAAAATTCTATAAACGACAAAATAGCCATGACAGTCGATTGTATCAAATACCACCTAACAACTTTCTAACTGAAGATGTCAGTAGAAAGCTTGATTTACAAGTGTCATACAAATTTTTAAACCATCATTTTCATTTTTATTTAACTTTGGATAACTATGTTTATCTGTTCAACATAGAGGGCTCACAGCGGGTGTTACTTGTACACAAAAGAGACTTTTTTCAAGCGATCCCACTTCTTTGTGTGCAGGGGTTCGTCCTTCACCATTTTTTTCGATTTGTACTGTTTATACCATTCGTTAGATGTTAAAACTGTCTTTACTGTTTGTTTGTTTTCTCGTCTTTTGTAAAAAAAAAAAAAGGCCCCAGCTCCTTGATTACTCCTCGACTCTAGAAACAGACGCTATAACCACTGCCTGCGCTTATTGTTTGTAATCATCACATCTATAAATGTTATTTCCATCGCTTCAATGCTAACACATCCATATCTACATAATACGCAAAAGCTCAGCTCAAATGCAACTTTGTTAAGCCGCGTATAACCAAGAAAACAGTCCCATTTGGCAAGTCTGATATAGTGACTTTCAAATTTTCTAACTTCTCATTCATGCTCTTGCTTTCTGTAACACTCTTGTTTATTAAGAGTTCTGTAAAAACAAGAGGTCCATGGGACACTTAGCTCACCTGAGTAACTTTTTTTACCTAGTGTGGCCCCGGTCTACTCCCGGGGGTTATGACTTGAGTAATTTATAATCTACTCTACCCATGTATGCTTTCAGATAGGTTTCAGCTTTTCTGGCCCAATGATTCTTGAGAATAAGATTTTAAGGATTTTTTCAATATATTTCGTTATACTTTGATCCCCTATCGTGGCCCAGTCCTCTCCCGGGGGTCATCATTTGAACAATGTAGAACCTACTCTATGTCCGAATGCTTTCTCATAAATTTCAGCTTTTCTGGCCCAGTGGTTCTTGAGAAGAAAATATTTAAAGATTTTTCCTATATATTTCAATGTAATACTTTGATTCCCCATGGTGGTCTCATCCTTCCTTTGGGGATCATGATTTTAATAGTTTATTATCTTCACTACCCCAGGATGCTTCCAAATAAGATTCAGCTTTTCTGGAACGATGGTTCTTGAGAAAAATTTTAAAGATTTTTCTTATATATTTCAATTCAAAGTTTGGATTCCCTGACATGATTTGAATAATTAAGAATCTGCACTACCCCAGGATGCATCCTCTTAAGTTTCAGTTTTTTCCGAACCAGTTGTTTCTGAGCTTTTTAAAGATTTTCCCTATATATTTCAATGTAATGGATTCCCTATTGTGGCCCGTCCTACGCCCTGGGGTCATGATTAGAAACAATTTAAAAATCTCCCCCACCCAAGGTTGCTTTCTCATAAGTTTCAGCTTTTCTGGCTCAGTGGTTCTTGAGAATAAGATTTTAGATTGCAACGTCCTATTTGTTCTTTTATTGATTATCTCTTATACAGAATTAATATTAAAAATTGGACTGTTTAAATCACCTGTAAGTTAAAATGTTCCACAGTAATTTTTTTTCTGTCAATTGTATTTCACCTATAAATAAAATTATTTAACGTATGTTTTAAAAAGCATACCTGATAAAAAAAATGGAAGAATAAAATATGTTTCACAATACTCACTGGAGATGAACGAGGCACTAAGCGTTTCATTGGTCTCTGAATAAAATATGCAAGGTTCGTTGTCGCATCCAGATACATTTACCGATAAAATCTTTCCTGAGACTGACCCTGAAAGTAAAGCACTCAATCTGACTGACCGAATTTTACAATGCCACAAACATAAAAAAAATTCTATGCTATTAACCAATATCAAAGTGAAGAACAATCAGTTTATTTTCCTTCTGTTTGAATTAATCTATTACATATTTATCTAGGGACGTCTGTAAAACTATATACATTGCACTTATTATAAATAATGCAAGTCCATTTTTTGCCATCATGACATTTATTTTTTAACCAAAAGTTAATTGACATGGATGTCTCACACGGATTGAGATTTTAAAACAAGATGTGTTTGTGAAACACTGATGCCCCCTTTTGGCAACATAGCGAAGATTCAACTTTTCCTAAATGCAAATTGTTTGTGCCCAAAGTAAGCTCTTCTCTCAAGAAATACAATTATGAAATATGAAAGCCATAGCAGCACCTGTTCAAAAGGTATGGCCAAGGATAAGTTTTTTTGAAAGGTAGGCCAAACTCCAAGGTCAAGGTCAAAGGGGCAAAGTTGTTGCAATTTGTTTCTTAAAAAAAAGGGCTTGTCACGAAGATTATATATGTGAAGTATGAAAGCCATAGCCCTAACTGTTCCAAAGTAATGGCCAATGTTAAAGTTTTTAAAAAGAAGGTCATACTACAAAGTTCTTGGTATCCAATGAAAGAAATATGTGAAGCATGCAAGCCCTAGCCATAACCCTTCAAAAGTTATGGTCAAGTTTTGTTTTTAAAAAGTAGACCAAACTCCAAGATCAGGGTCAAAAGGTTAAATATGTTGGTATTCAATGGAAGGGCTTCTCACAAGCATTACATATCTGAAGTATGAAAGCCCTGTCCGTTATCGTTCAAAAGTTATGGCCAAGGTTAATTTTTTAAGTACCTAACTCACCAAGGTCGAGGTAAAAAGGTCAAAGATGTTGGTATCCAATGATAGGTCTTGTCACAAAAATACATATGTAAGTATGAAAGTCCTAGTATCCGCCATTCAAAAGTTATGGCCAAAGTAAAAGTTGGGAATATTTGAGTAGAAGTGTGTTAAATTCCAAAGTCAAGGTCAAAAGATCAAATTTGGTTGCATTCAAAGAAAGGTCCTGTCACAAGGAATACAAATATGAAAGTCATAGCTCCACTAAATCAAAAGCTATGAGGAAGATTAAAGTTTTTGCTGACAATCAGACAAACAGACAGACAGACAGCTAGACAGACGGACGGACGTTACAAAAACTATATACCCTCGAATCTTCGATTACGGGGGCATAAAACATATCCGATGTATTATTCAGACAGCAATTTCTTCTTTTCTTAGCTTGTATTTTCCGAAATATTGTAGGCAATTTTACGACTTTTCGTTCGTCTTATCAATTACTACGTTGCATGACTTGTGGTCTCAAGCTATTTATTCACACTTTCATAATATTATATCAATATTGTTGTGTTACGTTTCAAACTATATATTGGCAGACCTATTTTTGTATTCTTATTAAGCAGACTTTCTTTCATAAAAGCTTCTACTTAAAATAAAAAGAAGTATCTGGGTGTGGATTTTAACAATTAGATATACCGAGGTTGCTTTCCTTTTAAAATATTCATTTTTCATTCATACATTGAATCGATATATCCGTTAGAACTCAACATTTGAGATATGACAATGTCGGACACATTTGAACGTTTTTCAACAAGTTGTTAAGCTACTAGTTTTACAGCGAATCGTCTACAAATGTTGTCCCTTTGCCAAAACATGACAAGGTGCACATGCCGGACCGATTGACAGGGGACGCCTACTCTTCCATAATATTTGATTGCAGCTCCGAATTTAACGTCTTCAATGGACAGTTAAGTTGAGTGTGATGGCTGTTTATTATCTTCCTATTTCATTAAAAATAAAACAACGATTTTATATGTTCTTTAAGAGATAAGGGAATTTAATATTATAATCTCTTCCAGTATTTCCGAATTGAACATAATTTTTTTTTTGTTTCAATCTTTATGTATAATTTAGGAACTGGAACTCAGGTACAAAGCAATGGAAGGGGAGGGGTCAAAAACTTTCTTGAATGTTTTTTTTTATAAATGGAAATATCATTTTTTAGAAAAAATACCCGCAGTTTTGGCAAAAACAAGAGGCCCATGAACCACATTGCTTATCTGAGTAAATCTGACAATGCTCTTTGTAACCAGTTTTCCCAACTTGTAATACCTATTGTGACCCTACCCTACTACCAGGTGTCTTAAATTGGATAATTAAGAATCTAAGCTAACCCAGAATGCTTTCACATAAGTTTCTGCTTTTCCAGTCCAATGTTTCTTGGGAATAAGATTTTTTTTTAAATTTCTTTTTATTTCAATGTAAAACTTAGGTTCCCTATTGTGACCCCGCTCCTACCCCGTTGGTCATGATTTGAAAAATTTAGAATTTAAACACCTCAGGATGCTTCCACATAGGTTTCAACTTTTCTGGCTCAGTTATTCTTAAGAAGATTACTAAAGATTTATTTTATATATTTAGATGTAAAACTTGTATTCCCTATTGTGACCCCGCCCTACCTCCGAGGGTTATACTTTGAACGATTTAGAATCTTCATTACATCAAGATGCTTTCACATAAGTTTCAGCATTTATGGTCAAGGGGTTCTTTAGGAGATTTTAAAAAAGATCAAGTGAGGTTTTTCAGGTTTATCTCAGATTAGCTAAAAGTTAATTCCATTGCAAACAGAAACATATGGAACTTCCAAACATTCTTAAGTTTTAACATCAGCATACAATCTGCAGATGTCGTTAGAAAATACCTTTTATCTACCAACAAAACGTTACACTTTCATCTATACTCTATATAATTAATTCATTATTAAATTTGGCCATAATAAAAATCCTGTTGTATTTTTTTCCATTAGTATATGAAAAAGGCGAAGATATTTAACAGTGGTTGATATTTCAGAATTCGGTCAGTCACCTAAATAACCACGTTTCGCTAATGTGAAGTATTTTGCTCATTTCTTGACATAGAAGGAATGACTTGAATTACTTTTCCTCAATCACACAGTATTACCTACAAGACATGTCAGTTTAGCCGTTATAACTTGTTCACAGACTTCCCATTTTAGCGCAGTGGTCTAAACTCTTGCTCAAGAGATGTATAGGAAGAGCTGATCCCTTACGCCGATTCCACTGTTGAACATGGAGACCGGTCCTTCGAATGAGACTGTTTAAACCAAGGTCCCATGTTGCAGTAGGTGTTGGGATGAAAAAGATTCCTCTTTGTTCAGTGGCTATGAGTGCCGAGTAAAGGTATAAAGCAGCCTTCTACTGGCATGTGGGCGATTCTCCATATGAATATGCGACATAATGACCAACTTTGCAACTAACTATAGAGCAAAAGCTCTAACCATTGCGCCACGCAGGCAACTAATTTCAATAAAGCAGAAGCCTTCATTCAGAAAGGAACAAACCTAATCTAATATATTAAAAGAAAGTCATGCGATTCATGTCATTTTTCTAATTGTTTAAAGCAATATTAATATTCAATCTCCATCGTAAGGAATGGCTGCAAGGTTCAACCAATGTCGACATTTTATGCTTGAGAGTGGCTTTTTTTTTTACCTCTAATGCATGATTCCTTATGGGAAAAGACTTTTGCGAGCTTGCGTTTCTAGATAAAGAATTCACTTTGAATTTAAAAATCTCCCCATTTGAAACCAAATTGATTTCTTACCATATGGGAATACTAACAAATTACGCACTAATATTAAGATATCAAACAGTGAGAATAATCTCAATGCGCATAATGTATATAGGTCAACAAATAAAAACAAAAACTGATAAATTCCCTCTTAGATTTCACATTCTTCTCATCATCTTTATTTTGTTGAAAGACTGCTAATCTAGACCGATTTGAATTTTAAATGTAAAAAGTTTTAATACATAATGCATATTGGAAAATTATAAAGTTGAACTCAAAAATTAATCAAACGACTAGCTAACACTAAATTGCAATGCTGGTCAAGAATGAATCAGCATTTGTTTTGACTTCAAAATTTAAAAAGTTGTCTGTGTACTGTGAGCCAAATCTTAGATTTTGCAATTTTTACTTCGTCTAATAAATTTTTTCCTGTCCTGTTTATGGGGAAAATGGAGGGAGAAAGTATTTTTAAAAACAATTCTTGTCAATAATATGTAGATATAACATGCTGTACAGAGTAATAAATATGAATGGAACGAAAACGAGATGAATTTAGTAAACTTTTATTGCTTTGATTATTTTCCTAATCCTATCGTCTAATATCCATGAATTATCATAATTTTATAGAAATATAAAAAAAAAATAACTGAAATGATAGTTAATTGTGCGAGCACGTTAGAATTTTTTTTTCATTTGCATATATTTCAAACTAACAAAAGAGACTGTTTTGCTAAATTATTAATTTGTATACTTGAAATTTTCCCTTTTATTTTCGCTCCTGTTGCAAATGGAAGAATTTGAAGTGAGGCAACTTTAAGAAAGACAACAATAAGCCTAACAAAATTTAATGTGACTGAATTTAAATGAGATAGTTTTGTTTTACGTATCAATGGGCAAAAAAAAAATCATGCATAAAATCCTCACTATTACTAGAATTCATTTGCAGAAATCCTTCTTGTTGATTTTCAATCACTGTAATAAATATACTATTTATTTACCATGCTTTATTGAGAAGAATCAATGATATCAAAATCTTACCACAATCTTTGAAAATAATAGAACTAACTTCTTTTGCAGCATACACAATAACAACAAGAACTGTTAATTTTCCAAGCATCATAGTCTAATGGAGAGCAGATTGTTGTGTAGTTTTAAGTTCAGAAAGGCAAAACGAGGCGAAGATAAGAATTGTTATCAATAGTGCATAGACTAGCTTACTTGAATTTAACCCTTGACTTGAGGATAAACGGTAAAACGATAAACAAACTCTGATATTATTTTATTTCATAGAGACATTCTTACTAATGTGTCATGATGAACTTCAAAGTAAGCATTTAAAAAATTCTAGGATGTTTGTTATAACAACCTTGGTTGTAAATACAATATATCATTTGATCGTATTTTGGCTGAGACATCTTATACTCATTGTTAGTCCATTGTTTTCACAGTTACGATTGCCTACAGATTATTTTGATCGGTATATTAAATGGTAAGTGAGACTGATTGACAGGGGATGCATTCTCCCCTTGGGCACCTGATTCTGCTTTAAGCATTTCCAAGAGTTAAGATTAATCACTGTTCGTTATCCTTGCCTTAACAAAGCTTTCTCTGTCATCTCAAGTATCAGAAAACATGTTTTAGAGTTGTAATCTTCTTACATTTTGAAGAAAAACATATGTACTCGCGCACATCTTCTGATCCAAAATATGACACATGTTTTAAGCCAATTTTACAAAAAATAAATAAATAATTTCAGGTTATTGGGAAAACTATGCAATTCTGACATTATACTAGTAATACATTGAATAGTGAATAATTAAAGCAATTTCTAATAGAAAAGCAGCCATGAAGTCATAATATGTCGAAAAACTTAACAGTTTGGATTTTTCAGAAATTCACTGGGCAAAATAAAGACTGATTGCTTCTTAGTCTTAATATACCGGGGTTTCTCTTCGAATTTTAATGATTACAGCTATGCTTGAAGTATTGTATTTAATTGGTGGTTCTTTTCCTTTAAATTATAAGTAAGTGCCAGTCTTTAAATTATAAGTAAATGCGAGGGAAGTAAAACTTGAAATAAGTATCTTTTATTGGTTATTTTTTTTTAAATCTCTGAACTATAAGTAAGTTTAAGGAATTAAAACTTGAAATATGTGTTAGTAATTTACCTCGCAGACAGGCGAAAATATACCCGAAAAATTAGCATACCTGATCATTATTTTTTTCTTGATTTATAAACAATGAGTTAAAAAAAAGATAGATTTTCAATTATTACTGATTGAAGAAAATCTCCAAAATCTAAATTTTTTACTCCTTCTATAACCAAGAAAAGAGAAATATTTAACGATGCCAGATATTTTGCAAAAAAATACAAATTGTATTTTTGTAAGCTTTTACATCAAAATTACATTTACGAATATAAGTAAAATAGTATAAATAAAACCCAATCTAACATAGTATATAATGATGCTGAGGTAAGCGGAAATAAAATGTACTCTGTCTCCTTATTTTGTTTAAAAGTTTATCAAACTCCAACCTAAATCAATTAATCCACTGATAAAGTAAGAACAAGTCTCAGAAGTATTCTACAAGTGTTCTTCTTGCATTAAAATCATAATAAACCGATGTTCTAGACACAAGATCTTAGCAAGGTGAAATGGCAGACTCTTTAGGGGAAATTTTCATTCACATCAAATAAGGAAAAGCATCACGAGGTCTAAACCTTAAGATCTAATGGTGAAACAAAACGATTATCTGCATTCCATCCCTCCAATTAAATTACCATTAATAAAAATTCTTTGATCAAAAAATAAAAGGTTTGAAGAATAGATAATAATGATTAAATAAATGTATGCGTAGAAATAAATTAAAATAAAAGAAAATTTCAAACTATACGATATTTCAGCGTGCGTAAACTTGTGTCGTAACATACATTGTTATACAATAAATTCAAAACGTTAACGTAATTGCATAAAAACACACATGTGTACATATTAGACCAAAACAAATCCATCTGAACATTTTTTTAAACAAATGAACAAAGTATTTAGTAAACATTATCATTTTCTGTAGCATTATCCTTCCCTGAATGAAAATTTAAAAAAAAAACAAACTTTGCTTTATTATGGCTATTTTATTGACAGTAAGAAATTACGTATATGATGTAGGTCTATATAATTTTATTTTTTCTAAGTAGGCATAAATAGAATAAGTTTTGCCATTTACAATTCATTCTTTATTGCTTTCGAATCATAACTATTATGTTCAGAGTTCTGAAAACAATTTTATTTGAAATGTTTTATTCAATAACAATTTCCGCAAGAGTAAATTTAATTCTTAAACGACATATTTTTCGAAGCATGCATCGTCTTTGAGATCATGAGTTTCCATGGGTTATGAATAGTAGAAAAAGAACTTTCTTGACCCATGTTTTTTTCTTGATTTGGCAGAAGGATACTATATGACAAACTATGCTTAAGATCCCTTTCTTATTGAATTGTTTAAAACTGTACGGATGATCTTGTGTGGTCTGACTTTCAATATATTTATTTTTATAAAAAAAATTATGCTGAATTTTCTCTAGTAACCCTGGGGGTAGTCCGGAAGACCTATGAAAAGCTTTCTTTAAGAAGGTAAGACACTTTCGGAAATTTCAAATAAATTATTTGTCTCTCTGTATATGTGTCCAAATGGAACAAAAAAGTCATTGGTTCTGTCCACTTGTTAAATTGATACAAGATATGCTGTACAAATATACCCTTTTGATGAGGCCAATCCCTAAAAAATTCTTTAAGAGAAAATATTGATCGAGCACAAAGAGCGATGCTAAATTGCAATTTTTTAGGCCTAATAAGTATGTATGTTAATGTCATAGGATTGAACCGATTGAGCAAAGCTAGGGTCAGTATTCTTATACTAGTATTTTAGAAATACCTTTAAAAAATCACATTTATAGTGGACTTTTGCGAAAAGCACTGACTTTCCAATATAAGGAAGCTCTTTTGCAATAAAAAAAATCAGCTTTACATTTAGTTAAACGAAAATAACTAGTGAAATAAAGCACAAAGTTGTCCAAGAAGAATCCGACAAAATCCTATACTCAAATACCGCCCTTCTCTTGCTAGTGCCCCAGACACCATACCTATGACCACTGGAAAGTTTTTCTTATTTATTTTCAATTCTGTACCTCCATACATGGCACAGGTTTAAATGTCGAAGTAAACCGTCAAGTAAAGTCAGCACTTCGCAAAAGTCCAAAACTCAATGTTTTCTGTATGTAAGGCATGTTGATTTGTTATAGTATAACGTTAAATTTACAAACAGTAGCTGAAGTAACTTTTTAAAGAAAAATTCTATTTAAATTGATCATTGTGACGTCATCGGTGCTGTTGTTCAATAGAAGATTGGTTCCTTTTTTTCGAAACACCATAAGCCTTTTAATGAAATGACAAACAGTGTTCAAGCTCAAAAGTCCATTAAACAATGTAAAATTGGGGCAGAGCAAATACGACCTCTAAAAGATCAGAGGTGAGATCAGGGGCAATGAAGGAGTGGAGACCTTTTGTGAACATTAATACATAACCAGTTTATATGATGTTTTTATACTTGGTCATATGATGTAGATTGATCCAACCAGATACAGTCTATCAACTATACAAAAAATAATGCTCAGTACATAAAATATCCAATGTACTTTAAGGCATTTCCAACACTTTTCTTGGCTTATACAAATGAACAATATGTTTCAATTTGTGAAGGGAAAACAAATTAAGCGACGTTTGTCTCCTCTGAATTATTGAAATTATTTTTAACTTTAAAAATTAAACTTGTCTGAAGAAAGGCAGTATTAAAATCACGTCGTTGAGGGGGTGTGGACACATTATAACTATAAAAGAAGACAGTAACTCCTGAAGAAATGAATGATTGTCTAAAGCTCAATGTTGTCTTTTGTCATGCTGAAATCGATAAGTGGGTATTTTTTTTAATTTTTGCTTATGTTTGTAAATCCTGAAAGAAAGAAGGAAAAGGGTTCAAAAATGTGATGAATATTTTTTACCGTATATATTTTTGATAAAATAAATGCGATGATGATTAAAAAGAAAGTTTTTATGAACAGTTTTATTTGAATTTAAAAATTATTCATTGTCGTCAGATGTATTTTAAACTAACTTAAATATTAACATTTTAAGGTTCTTATTTCAAGTCATGATGTCTCATATTTTTTTCATAGCACCTGGTTCTACCTCTTTTTTCAGAAGTCTGTCTTCATTCTGCTCACAATTTGTATTGTTTCAATGGAATTTTAACGATAATTGTTTATTATCTTCTCATTTCATTGCAGGTTTGTCCTATCTTGCTTGTTTCATCTTTATATTGGAAAATTATACAACAGATTGTTCTCCTTTGAACATGTGCGCAGGTAGTCGCGAAAGAAACAATATTTTTCAAATGACTGTATCAGAAACTATAGAAGATGCTATTCCACGCCTTCTACAAAAATTTCAACTTTTTTTACGGAACCTAGGAGACTTTTTAGATACTCTTGTAAGTATATCACTTTCAATATTTCGAATAAATTACAAATGTTTATGAATTACATCAAAGGCTAAATCCATCCTTTTTTAAAATAGCATCTGGAATTTGATTGGCCAAAAGAAAATTCTAAACGCCATACCACCTTTGGTCAAATTTTGGCTGAAATCAGACGGACCTTAAATATAAACACATTTAAAAAAAAAGCAGAGACCGATTTTTTTGTCTTTATCAACTAATATTTCTCCTATTTCACTATTTATGGTGGAAGCCTATAAGATATCTTAGAATACTTAATATTTTCTTGTAATTTCAATACGATAGATAAACAAAATTATTTACCATTACATATGAACTTTTTAAGCATTTATATCATAAATCCTGCAACAAAAATAGCAGTAGCCAAATTAAGTAAAATGTAAATTTGTTGAGTTCTATAGATATTCATAAGATTTCAAAATTCTTTTTACCTACGAATAAAATTTTCGGGCCTTTTTTTTTTTTTAATTATCCCCTTTAAAGCAGAATGGCAGAATTTTGTTACATTATATCTGTCTGCTTTTTTTTTTTTTTTTTTTTTTTTTTTTTTACAAAAAATACCAATTTAGAATGTCCATAGACATGACCAACATGGCATTTTATGCTAATTGAAATTCATGTAGATTAATGTTAATATACAAACTTTTTTATTCTTAACATGTTACTACTTACCAAAGAACAAAGAAATTTGAAATAATGTAAGTGGCAAAACCTTACGTTGGACATTACTTTCCTTTGGAGGTATCTATTTTTGCAGTGCTTTATATTTTTTAAAGAGCACCCCCTACTGGTGATGTTAAAAACAATGATACGAGGGCTGTTCAATAAATAATGTCCTCGGTGCTCGGAAAGAAGCAAAAGACGCTTTTCAATGATTTAGTCTTAATGATTTAACTTAATATTGTCTTTTAATTATACTGAAAGGAAAAAGAAACGCATAATAGCATAATAGCGTAAAATATTTAACTATGTGGCCGAAAATTATGAAAATTGGTCAGATGTGTAATTTGGTTACTGTGCACTAAAATCGCTGGTCAAAATTACTCAACCATGAAATGTATGGCATCACGTGGGGGAAGTGATAAAAAGCCAAATACACGTGCATGTTGATGATGACAATTTTATGATCACAATATGTAGTGCCAAGAGATGCATTAGAGTTACAGACATCGTGTTCCGATATTTGCAGTCAGTATAAATTTCTTGCAATCATGGTATGGCTGACGGAAGTTACATTGTGTCAAGTAATTGAGTTCCATAAGTGACTAAAAAGGCAACAACATGTTGCTGTGCAGTTTGTTAGTAAATTTTCAACCAAAAAAGTTTTCTCGATTATCAGAGAGTAATTCAAAAGGTTTTCAACCAACCATGACGGTGACGTTGGCGCGTAACAACGTCACATCAAGATAGGGCTTTTCATCATGCTACCTCGGTTACTGTTAAGTCATTATCACTGAAACCGATATTTTTACAGCAGACAATCATACTCAAATTTTCATCCTAATACTGACAGAAACTCTCTGCTCTAATTTGGTACGCAAGCTTGGCAACTTTACGTCGATTTTTCTCGCACACGCGCATGTATGCGCCGTATTCGTAACGTTTTTAGCATGTTCGCGCTGAGAAAATGTAGCCAGTGTTTGTCGAGACCTCCTTACAAACATTCACGTGTACCAAATCAGCTAGATTCTGTAAATTCTATCCTAAATCGAAAATTCGTGGAATTCATTGGGCGGGGGGAGTTGTTAACTTTAGAATAACACAGCTACTCTCAACCATTAAGACTATCATCGGAAGGCTTGAATGATAATTCTATGAGAAAGATAAATGCTATGGTGAACTCAATGCACAAGAAAATCAAGGCTGTTACTGATTCGCAAGGGAGATAATGAGAATTTCTATTTTAATTTTGGGGGGTATTGGCATATCAATTTCAATAACTCAGGAATTATAAGTCAAAGTCACACAAGATATCGGTTACTTGTTGTTTAAAGTTGGATTAAATTGTTTGATAACAATACTGGAAAACATACTGGAAATGAAAGTTTTATTTTTATTCAAAAGTTTATTATGCGTTTCTTTTTCCTTTCAGTATAAAATACATGTCCGAAATTTTTTTTTATCCAACTTCTGATTGTTTTTAGAACTCATTTTTGGGTATGACCCTTAGTATACTGGAAAATGGCAAATCTTATGATTTCCTGGACTAGTTTCTTCCTTCTGAAAGGTTTTTTTTTTCAAGTTTGGAAAATGAAACAAGTCAAAAGGCGAAAGATCTGGCGAATATTGTTAATGTGAAAAAGAATAACTTTCTGTTTATCCCAAAAACTCCTTTACTATTCAGGGCATGCAGGTTTGGACGCTGTCATCAAGAAATTTAATGTAGTGGATTCCTGATTCTGGTTCCTTCCTCTCATTAACCTTTCGATTTTTTTTGCAAAAAATTTGCTTTCTAGATTCTTCCAGAAATTAAACTGCCCCCCCCCCCCAAATCGAACTTGAACAACAAGTCCACTTATATTTAAGAAAATTGCATATAAATATGTCTTTGTGCTCTTGCAATTATTTGCTCTTCGTTGCTGTTTTTGTCAAGTACATCTTATTGTAAATTTCGTTTCGAGGGTTTTAAGCAATAGATTCAAGTTTCATTATCTGTATGAATTTCAAACAAACTTGGATAACTACAATTTTTGATTTTTTGAAATAATTGTTTAGATATTCTTACACCCTGTCGATTTCACTCATTTTTCAAAACATAGGGAGACCTTTGAGTACTAAGCTTTTTTTTACTGTCAAACGTTTCTTTAAAACAGCTTGAACTACTCCCGAAATGATGTCTGTTAAATTTGCTATGGATCTTAAAGTCAATCATACTTCATCAGTGATTACTTGTTGAAATTTGGCAAACAGTACATTAGTTGTTATATTTTTTGTTGGCAAGGACGGAACCCATTTTTGATGCCCATTATATAATATTTTATCATTGAAATCCACTTGCTCATTTGTCTGTAAAACAGACATTGGCTGCCGTAAATGTTACATATTTCAGTGAATATTTCTTTGGGATTCTTACGAGTTTTACAGCAGCTTGAATGAAGCGTTCAATTTCACTCTAGTTTACTGATTCTTTAACATTCATTTTACATGCAGTGTCTCGAATAACCCTTGTTTTCCAGCTTCTCACAATGGAACTATGTGATGAAAAGTTGTCACATAAATTGTTATGAATTCATTAAACATTATGCGAAAAAGTCAAGCTTATTGTCATATGAAATCTTTATTGTACGTCATACAGTTCAGGACATTATTTATTGAACAGCCCTCGTAATTTATGTGTAATTTTTAACAAGCTGTTGAATTGAAAGCAGGTGGGGCACATTTAAATTCAACACAGTAACGGCAACGCAACCAAAACAGTGACAATTTGCGATTAGGAACTTCAAATTTTACTAAGTTTAAAACCAGCAATAAATTATATTCAAATGATGCACAGATGTAACAAGAGAAGGGCAAATTAAATCGGAAATCATCATACTTTTAGACCACTTAATGATCCCCTGTTAATTCCATACTGTATCACTGAGAATCAAAGATCAGTTGCAATGATAAATAAAATTATCTAATGAACTGATACACCGTTTTTAATACATCCAAAATCAAAAGCCAAAGAGGCATTTATTTGTCCATTGAAGAAATTTTGTATGATGTCTTATTTATTTATTTGCCAAATAAGAATAATTAATGTTTAATAAACAATATATTAATTGTAATTTAATAGAAAGAAAGAGGCTTGAGGGGTGATAAGCATTTGCTTGAAGCCATTGGTTCATCGGAAGGTTTAGATGGATTTCCTGTTTTCAGTTTACAAAACGTGTTCGAGGCAAGTTTTCTTCAAAATTTATCATTTTCAGAAAATTGATTTATGGCTTTCATATTATGGAATTGATTTTTAATTTCTTTGTTTTATTTTAATATTTTCAGGATATTGACGAACACCTTCTACGAGACTACCAAGTTCTCCTTAACATATGGCCTTTTGTGGAACATATGAAAAACCTGGAGGACACTTCAGATAGGATATCTTATAGTGCTGTTATAAATGATATTTACAGTTATTTACAAGATCTCATTTGCGAATTCTACACAGTTATAGTAAATCGGGACCGTGATATTCCACCATTGCAAAACCCCGCCACAGTTCCGCCAACTTATAATACGTTGACAGCTGCCAGTCGACATTTATATCACTTCTTATTATCCAGAGATATGCAAAAAATTGTGACTGTCCTCAGAAACGGATATGCAGATAATTGAATTTCAATTTCATAAAACTGTTGCCTCAATCTACAACCAATTCTGAAATTTGCATAGTTTTACATATTTGATGATTAAAATTTGCATATTTTTATAAGAAATATTTGTTTATTTTGTCTTTGAGCTATAGAGTAACCATATGTTTTTTACTGGATTATAATATTACTGGTTTGTACCAAGTTATGTGGATTATTGTATATGTTATTTGTCGAAAAGAACAGTCGAAAAGAATATGAAGTTAAAACGTAAAAGTTATTGTTATTTGCCTTCCCAAATTTTACAATTATTTTTTAGTATTTTATCATTTGAACATGACAGCATCTCCTCTTATAAGGATAATCTTGAAGATACAAAATACAGTTCTTTCTTGGCTATTTAAATCGTTAAGAACACCTTTTAAAGGGGCCTGGACAGAGTTGCATTGTTTATATTTCAAATTTCTAAGATTCTGCAAGAAATAATATCAGTTGAATTAACTGATCTCACTTGAATATTCTTATCTCTCAAGGATAACAACATTCTTCGTAACTTCCAGGAAAATATTAAAATATTACCACTAGTCGCAACTTACAATCCTAAAAACCCAAATATTACACCTATCGTTCAAAATCTGAACGAAATTCTCAAAACGGATGAAGAAATGTCAAATGTTCTTTCAAAATTCAAGTTTATAAACAGCAAAAGGCAGCCCAAAAACCTCAGAAGAATACTTTGTCCTTCCAAAATAACGAAATCTACAAAATCCGTGACAAAGTGTAAGGATCCGCGATGTGGCACATGTTCTGTTTTAAGAGAAGGAACATCATTTAATTTCAAAGGAAAAGATTTCTTTATTAATTCAGACATGACATGTGAGTCCAAAAATTTAATATATGTTATTACTTGCGGAGGATGCAACCAATTCTACATCGGTGAAACGGGGACCACATTGAGAGCCAGAATTCGCGTGCATAAACAGCATATTCAAGTTCCTGAGTACCGTAAGATCAAACTCAGCGAACACATTGATAGATGCGGACAAGGACAATTTAAAGTGTTCCCTTTTTATAAACTTTTTCAAGACAATATAACAGAAAGAAGAGAAAAAGAGAAATATTTCATTCAAAAATTTAATCCCAGTCTTAACAGTTTGATTTAATTTGATTTCTGATAAAACTTTCACACAGAGTGTAACCTTTCGATGTTCTCCGGCTAAGACTATAAACACATATCGGATTTGGTTTCAAAGGTGTGAGCAAACTGCAAGCATTTAATTGCTTGCTGTCAGATTCAATTATAGATAATGATTTTTAAAGTATTAATAGTTTTGTAAGACATTGCAGTCAGGATAAAGAATGCATTTGTAAAACGTCTGAAGATGTAATGAAAGCGCTAACGTTTTAATCTGTGTTGCCTTTTTTATTTTAATTTTACCTATATAAAACCGGACACTGTGAAATTTTCAAATTTGGATATATATATATATATATATATATATATATATATATATATATATATATATATATATATATATATATATATATATATATATATATATATATTATTCACTGATCTAAAGGCCTATTTTAAGCATCTCCCTACATCAAGGTCAATTTACAAAATAAATAATATTAATAAAGGAATGTACAACAGTTAAGAAAACAAAAAAAAAAGAACAAAAATGAACAAAGTAACAGAAAAGGATAAATTACAGAAAAAAGTAATAAAAGAATGTACAGAAGTGAAAAAATAGAAATGAAGAAAGTAACAGAAAAAGGGCAAATTACAGGGGGGGGGGGGAATAGACAAAAACATAGTATAATTCGAGGATATGTAAAATACTTACGGATGAAAGTGTAAATTTTACAGATTAAAGTGTAAAATTTACATTTTTGTGTGTGAAATTTACATTTAAAGTGTAAAATTTACAGATTAAAGTTTAAAATTTACAGTTTAAAGCGTAAAATTTACACTTTAATGTGTAAAATTTACAGTTTGAAGTGTGGAAAATGAAAAATAAAAAAAGTTTCCAAGTGGCACTAATACGCTTCCGTAAGCAACACAAAATTCATGATTTTTTTTTAATAATCTGAGCTTTAAATATGTGTTCAAACCCCTTAAAATAAGAGTATCGTGCAGCTAAGTAACAAATTAGATATGCATACTTGCCAATAATAACTGCAACCTCAGACCCTACCACGGCATGAGATAGCATTCCAAGATTGTAGACATTCAGCTAATCCATGAAGAATTCTATTCCTATGCTGTCATTAGTGTATTGGGGTCTTGGGGTTTTACCAACATTTGTCCTTTAACACTACGTATTTTCTTAAGTAACTTATCGCAATGTGTTTCCATTTATCAATAAAACACTATGACTTTTTAATTTTTATCAATATTTTTTCCAATTTTAATTTTAATCCCCTACTGATTCCTACATTGGACTATGAACAAATGGAATGTTATGAGAGAATAAAAATTGTGAAAAGAGATAAACTAGTTACATTTGAAAACATAAAAGTTAGAAGAATGTGCAATGGATATGGATATAATTAAGCACTCACTGCCGTTCGATCCCACTCGTGTTATTTTTCGAATTTCGGTAAAAAGACAAATTCACAGGAAGTGTTAATTCTGCGTCATAAGAATTCAAGAGAATGTCAGTTAGTAGCAAGGCTTTTAAATTAACAACCATTTGAATTCCAACAGATTATCGGAAAACATTGTACTCAAAAATTGCATATTAAGAAAATTGTATCATCAATTAGGAACTAATTCAATTAAAGAATTTTCACAAAGTAAGTTATACGAATAATTTAATTTTGCTTGTATTCTAGATATCCAAAAAGAAACAATATTATTTCTATATAACCTGGTTAAGTATTAGGACACACCCCATGATAACCAGCTGATCGTCTGTATCCATGCAATCATCGCATTGTAGACCTCGGGATTCATGGAAAATTCCAGATTTAATAAATGTACATGTACTTTTAATTTGGAACAGTGTTGGAACAGTAACTCGATCTTATCACAAAATATGTAAACAAACAACATGGCTGCAAGACCTACATGTATATGTGTAAGACTCTAAGGTCCGATGGTGACGCCAAAGTCCGATGGTCTCGCCAAACCCCGATGGTCTGCGCCAAACCCCGATGAAATGCTGTCGTTACGGACGCCAAAGTCCGATGGCTCGTTTCCTATGAGACACGTTGCGCTAAAGTAAGATGGTCTGACACGCCAAAGTCCGATGGTGCGGAGAAACAATCAGCGTTTATGACGTCACAATAATCCGACGTCAATCCTTGACGCCGTTGTTCTGCATTCAAAAGCCATCATTTCTAAATTCGTCCTCGAATACAATTTTATTGATTTTGTTTATTGCTTGCACCTTCCAGATATATTAGGATTAGTCCTCGCACACAACTCGATTGATTAGGGTTAGTCCTTGCATTGCACGGCCCGAGATATTTAGGGTTAGTCCTCGCACACTAGTCGAGTGATTAGGGTTAGTCTTGCAAACACCCAAGATATCTAGCTTAAATTGATACACACTTTTTGAGCGTATAGGGTTAGTCTCGCACCTATCTGAGAGATAAGGGTTAGTTTTCGCATTTATTTGTTTATTTATACTTATTTTTAAGACCTTGGCATGGCGCGTCATTGAGGTTTGGCGCAGTAGTACTACGACGTCATAATCGTAAATTGTTTTCCGCACCATCGGACTTTGGCGTGTCAAACCATCGGCATTTGCGCAGACCATAGGACTTTGGCGTGACCATCGGACTTTGGAGTCCCATCGCACTTTGGAGTCCTACATATGTATCAGTTTTACTAGTACCTCCCCACGCTTCTCATCACTTCCGTAACTACGATTGTATTATTGAGCGGCAAATTTGAATTAACAAAAAGCAACAAAATTTTACATCGACAGTTGTTTAATGATTTTAAAATTAAATAATAAAAAATGACTCTAATTCTTGGTGATATTCTGCTTCGCGGATTTTGAAGGATATGTAGATAACGAACAGTATTCAATATCAAATTCCATAAAACAATACAAAATAGGAGCAGAGCAAACACGGACCTCTAAAACATCAGAAGTGGGATCAGATGGCATGGAGGAGTGAGCATCCCCTGCTGAGTTCGTGGATTCCTGACTTTTCTTTTTTTATTTAACGTCATATGCTATCCAACTTTGGTAGAAATATTTAAACAATAAATTATATAATTTGTTTTAAAAAATTTAAAATTATCATGATTTATTTCAAACCTATCCAGAATTAAAAACTGCAAACATCGGACAGAGGAGCAGGTCAAAATTTAGTAATTCACAAACAACACACTAAATAAACATGATAATGTCTGTAGCCATAGTTTCTGTAAAATGGAACAAAAACAAAAATAAATCCTAAATTTTTAAATTAAAAACTGTCACATTTATTCGCATTCCAAATTATGGCTTAAGATTTTGCTTCGTTGAAAAGAAATCAGTTTGAGAAAATAAGTAGTCATCATTGAACGCGACAAAAAGGATGATGTTGTTGAACGTCATGGAGCAGCAGATTTCGATGCAATTTTGTGTTATACTAGGGGAAACTCCTGAATAAACAGTAAAAATGTTAGAGGAATAACAAAATATGTCACAAGTAAGTCGTACATGTGTTTGTAAATGGTACAGGCGGTATTTGAGAGACAGAGGCTCTGTATCGGACGAGGACAATCAGTGAAGAAACGGTTTATCTGGTAAAATCTGAACAAAAACTTTTAAAAGTTAGAACGTCAAGGAAATACATAGGTGCTTCGGAGTTGCTTATCCTGTGAAAGCAGATTTAAGTTATAAAAGAAATTAAAATATGAACGAAAGAAATTATACGAGAACAAATGTAAAAAAAAAAATGAATATCATCACGACAAGTGACAGAAAAAATGTTTTGGAAAAGTGGGTATTGGATTATACTGTGTGAAATGTAGAGGGGTTGTATTTTTGAGAAATTCTTGACGCTATGATTTGACGTTACACTGCCGTGAAGTATGCTCCGCGGGCACAAAACATGTTGATTTTAAGATGAAGTAAATTGATTTCTGTTAAATCGAATGGAATGAAACTTAACATAGCAACAAAACAAATACTTTTATGTTCCGTTGGTTGCATTAATATCTTGCCGAGTTGACTGAGCTTGTTTTTTGACCAGACAGGCAGAACCAGTAACAGTAATTTTCTTTGAATTTTTGCGTGGCTTCTCCTTTCAATAAAATAAAACAAAATGATCACACAAGATGAGGAGCCGCACTGATTGGCTAAAAATTCCAAACTGTGGTTTGGGTAAAGTTAGGTACATGCACGTAGCCGGGTTACATAGAACTAGGTACATGTATAATTAAAACTTGTCACATAACGAAATCAATAAAATGACAAATATTGGATATGAATACATGTACATGTAATACATGTCAAATAAAGGTAATAATTTTGTATTTTATATAAATAATAACTTATTTACATATTCTATTGTACTTATTTTAAATTTCTTGAAAGTAGTATAACGAAGATTGACATCGTCCACGATGCAAAAGTGACATTCAATTCTGAAGAATTTCTTCAAAATGAACTATAGGATAAGTTATAATAAAATCTGTTGAATCCCTAACAATACAAGTTTAACAATGAACCTAATAATGAAATCAATACTGCTTTTAGGTGTTTCAGCTAAGAAAATTAAGATAACGTAATCAAACCAATTTTTTGTCACTACTGAATTACTGAAAACAGAAAAAATTACATATTAGTTTTAATAAGTAATATTCTTTAATGATAAGAAAAGGGTTAATGTAATGATGGGCTATGTATATGCATGTCCTTATATCTTTCTAGCTTTTAAACTCAAAAGATATATTCCATTCCATTGAAACTCTAGAAGATCTTCTACAAGGTTTAGAATTGAAAACTTGTCAATTTTACAGACTGTTTGCGACAGATAGCTCCTTAATCAATGGTGTAGAGAAGAAAATGGTGAGAAACAAAAAAATGCTGTATATGGACTTCAAATGTTTGCTTTAAAATGAAATAAGACCAGTGAAATCCTTCGTAACGAGAAGAAATATGAAATATATGGAGATAACGAACAGTATTCAAGCTCAAAAGTCTATTTAACAATACAAAATCGGAACAGAGCAAACAAGGACCTAAAAAAAAATCAGAGATTGGGTCAGGTCGATCGCATCATCTTGGGTCTTTCCGTCAGAGGTCGGAAAAACATTACCGGATGTCAAAAATTTATACATTTCCTGTTTATTCAAATATAGGATAAACGGAGTTAGAAGTCCCTTCTATGATATATTTTAGGTAATATCATTACATTGAATAAAGTTAAACTCCATATTCCACAGATAAAAGGTCTCCATGCATTTATGTCAAAGATCCTGAAAAGGGAGGGTTGTCATGGCGTCTACAATATACATTCGAGGTCGTTTTTCCGCTAGTCGGGAAGGCCCGAGAAGTTGCGATTGTGGGTCAGGTGCCACAGGTGGCATAGAATAGTTTTGGATTAAGTATTGGTCAGAAATTGAAAAAAAAAAAGAAACCTAAGATCTGAATGTATATTATAGTTGATTTTTTTACAAGAATATTTTATGTGTGCATTTGGAGGCAACTGGCGGCCTTGTTTATTTCATTAATATATGGCGCTTTCGTGTCACTACTATTCATGGGATATGGACTCTAAAATACGAAGCTAAAATTCAAAATCACTCTTCCGAAATTGCAGAAGAGCGGGATGGGTTCATAGGATGCATTGTAACTTGAAAAAGAGGTGTTTGAGCCATTATTTCTTGGTGTTCACTGGTCTATACATGTATTGATCTGCATTTTGTATGGAAGCCTTGGACATTAGCACGGTCCTAGAAGCAGTTTTGGATCTGTCGAAAAAGTTTAAATATGCTAAATTCTCATGAAATTTTGAGATTATTCCTGTGTCGTCTTTTGGGCTTATTGTGTAAATTGCAAATATTCTATTAAATGTTTGACAAGTATTGTTTAATTTTTACATGTATTGTATATTTTTTTCATTTGTATTGTAAAACTTTTATTTGTATTCTATATTTTTGTTTCATTTGTATTGTAAAAATTTCCGTTCGTATTGTATAATATTTATCTGATTCTATAATTTTCCATTTGTATTGTATAATTTTTATTTGAATTCTATAATTTTCCGATCAATTTGTTATCGAAGAATTTCATTTGCATTGTATAATTTTTATATGTATTCCATAATTTTCCATTTGTATACGATAATTTTTTATTTGTATTGTATTCGAGGGGATGTTAAATTTTTTCGATACAAGGATTTCACTGGTCAATATTTAGCCTACAGGTATCGTGTTGAAAATGAGCGAGATGTCCGGGTGCTCTTGAAAAGCAAATAGGGCTCATCTAATGTATTTGCATACATGTTACAGGAAAGATCCTTTAGATGATAAGGGAAGGCTAATAGATGGCAAATAAATAATCTGTCCTTAGAAATGTTCTCTAAGAATTCAATGCTTATAAGTTCGTAATATATTGTATCTTCTCTTTGTATGACGTTAAAACATGAGCATAAAAATAAGATATTTTTTATCCTATTCGTCAATGCTCTCTACTTTCAACGAGAGCACTTTTGGGATATCCATGTCTGCCGATCATACAAAAAAAAAAATGTTTATTTTAACCTCAGTCAAATTTTTACACATATCTTTTTTATGCGCCCGGATCGATAGATCCAGGGCGTATATTGTTTTTGTCCTGTCTGTTTATCTGTTTTTCTGCTTGTCTGTTTATCTGTCTGTCTGTCTGTTGTCAACTTTAACTTTCGCCATAACTTTTGAACCATGAGAAATAGAGACTTCATATTTAGAATGCTTACTCCACTAATAAAGTTCTTTCAAATGATACCAAGGTCAATGACCCTGTGACCTTGACTGTGACCTTTAAGCTTAAAATATTTTTTTCGATCTTTCGTCATTACCCTTGAACCATAAGTGTCACGGATTATCCGCGGGTTTATGTAACGGACGTTAACGTTATTGTTACGTCACAATACTGTACGTTATGTTTCTATAGTTAATAACAGAGTCAAAAATAAACCACTATACGATCAAGACGCATTTCTGTTCTTTCCACAACAATTTTGGTGCCGTGATCGACGGAATGTTTACATAATACGTAAAATGGAAGGAAGACTAAAAGCCATACGGGCCGGTAACAGATCAGCGGTGACGAAACTTTTCGGACGATTTTTGGACTTGAAAGAAAATACAGCCAGTGAAGTAACGGAGGAAATTGAAATAATCAGGAAGTCTCTAACGCAAAAAAGACAAACTCTACGAGAACTAAATGAACGAATATTAGACGCCTTATCTGAAGAGGACATAGAAGAAGAAATCACAAACACAGATGAGTATATGTACGAATTCGATTGCAAAATTAAGAAAATAGAAAACTTTACAGAAAAGATTTCATGTAAAACTTTGAACGCCAGTGCTGAGTGTTTTGTACCCGCCTTAGAAATTCATGATAGTAACATAAAAACTTCAGCTGCAATCAACTCAAGTGAAACGGCCTGTGAGAATATTTTAAACAATTTTCCTGCCTCTGATCTCGATGAACATAGTAACCACGATTGGCAGAGAAATGTTTTGTCATTAAAATCCAACCAGGTCACAAATAATTATCGACTACCGAAACTAAATCTTCCACATTTTGACGGGGATATACTAGAATGGAATACATTTTGGGATTCATACGAATCAACAATTCACCGCAACCAAACTTTAACACCAATTCAAAAGTTTTCGTATCTCAAGGCTCAATTACGCGACGCAGCAGCACAAACCATTGCAGGATTTACTCTCACAAACGCAAATTATGAAACCGCCATATACCTGCTCAAGGAACGGTTTGGTCAACCGCAAAAAATTATCAATGCACACATGAGAGCACTTATGGAACTGCATGCCCCGAGAAACGACGCCATAAGTTTAAGAAATTATGGAGACTGCTTGGAATCTCATGTCAGGAGTTTAGAGTGTCTAGGACAAAAACAAGAGATGTACGGAGCTTTACTTATTCCAGTCATAATCAACAAACTACCAGCTGAAATCAGGAAAAACATTGCACGTGAATACGATGGTGACAACATTTCACTACACAATCTTCGTAAAGCTATCAGCAAAGAAGTCAAAATCCTTGAATCAGGCCAGATTGAAAACAGCGATGGATTCCACTCAACAGCAATGTTTCTTACCGGAGCCTCAAAGAAACAACGCTATGTTCATAATGGACACAACCAGAAAACAAGAGAGTCAACTCCTTATGTCGAAACAACAGAGATAAAGAACCGCCCATGCATTTATTGTTGCACAGAGAATCACTTTCCTGGGGACTGTAAGAAAGTTACAGAAGTAAGTACAAGATTCGACATCTTAAAACGGAAGAAATTATGTTTCAACTGCTTAGGAAACCACCGCGCCGCAGATTGTAAATCCCGCAACAGATGTAAAAAGTGCCAGAAGAAACACCACACAAGTATATGCGACATGAAACTAACGAGGGACAAAGAAGAGCCCACCAGATCAACAAGTGTCAACATTGTAGAAACGAGCAAGAAGGCAGAAACCACAGTACTGAACGTTGAACATCGACCTACAAACGTTTTATTGAAAACAGCTATCGCCCCGGTGAGTCATGAAAATCAGACAACCGATGCTAATATCTTATTTGACGAAGGATCACGAAGATCGTTCATCACAGAAAAACTCGCCAATGAGTTAGAAATCACTCGAAGAAAATCAGAAGCAATTAAACTATCTACTTTTGGGGGAAATGGAAGTGTCCAGTATCTAGATAGTGCAACTATCAATTTGATAACCGACTCAGGAGAATTGATTGCTATCAATGTTTTGATAGTACCATCTATAGCCAGCCCTCTCACCAGCTACCACTCTTCTGAAGTAAAAAGACTGCCTTACCTTCAAGGACTCAAATTAGCAGATCCGGTTTCAATTGACAGTGAATTTGTGATTTCCTTTCTAATTGGAGCAGATTTTTACTGGAGAATTGTAGAAAATCAAGTCATCCGGGGATCGGGACCAACTGCTGTGAAGTCAAAGATTGGATTTCTACTTTCAGGGCCAACTTCTCAATCATCTTGTACAAACAGTGCCAGGGATCACATCTAAAACGTAATAGCTATGCATACATCAGTAGAACAAGCACTGGAACGCTTCTGGAAATTAGAGAACATTGGAATCACGGATACACCAGATAAGAACGAGTCCAATGATAAAGTCAAGATGTACCAAGATAAATGCATCGAGTTTCGAGACGACAAATACTACGCCAAGTTGCCATGGAAAGATGACCATTCTGAGCTACCGTCGAATTATGGAATTGCACTGAAAAGAACCCAAAGTACTATCAACAGACTAAGTAGCAAACCAGAACTTTTGAAGAAATACAGTGCGATAATTGAAGAACAGGAACGAAAGGGATTTATAGAAAAGGTTCCAGAAGATACAAAAACATCTTCTGTGCTACATTATATTCCACACCACTATGTCAAAAAAGACTCCAGCCCCACACCTATCAGGATAGTGTATGATTGTAGCTGCCGCGAATCACGTGACAAGCCGAGTCTTAATGACTGTTTGGATTCAACGCCACCCATCTTAAATGATTTGACATCAATTCTTACAAGATTTCGATTACACGAATTTGCTGTAACCACCGATATTGAGAAAGCATTTCTACACGTTGGTTTACATGAAAATGACCGAGATGCAACGAGATTCCTTTGGTTAAAGGACCCAAATAATGTCAACAGTTCATTAGTGCCTTACCGTTTCAAGGCAGTGCTCTTTGGAGCCACTTGCTCCCCATTTATTTTAAACGCAACAATTCTGAAGCATCTAGAGAGCAACAACTCTACAAGTGCAGATATTCTGAGGAGAGATCTCTATGTGGACAACGTGATATCCAGTTTTGCAAAGGAAACTGATGCTATTGAGTACTTTCGGGAATCAAGAAAGATCATGATAGATGCAGGAATGAAACTTAGATCATGGGCATCGAACAGTAAGCTACTTCACACAGAAGCCATGAATCATGGATTACACGACTCGGACGAAGTAATAAAATTACTAGGATTACGCTGGGACCCAATGAACGACAAACTGTCATTTGCGAAACGAGAAATACCAAACCTTGAGACCGTTACAAAGAGATTGATACTACAATACTCATCACAAATATACGACCCACTTGGTATCCTGAGCCCAGTAACAGTGAGAGCCAAGCTATTGTTACAGTTACTTTGGAAACAAAAATGTGAATGGGACAGCCCAGTACCAGACGAAATTTGTAAGACTTGGAATTCTCTTGCAAATGATCTGAACATCGCATCATCAGTTCAATTTCCGAGGAAATATTTCAACAAGGTGGACGGTGAAACAACACTACACATCTTTGCAGATGCTAGTACCAAGTCCTATGGAGCCGCTGCTTATATCTGCAATAGAAGCGAATCAAAATTAGTCATGGCCAAAAATAGAATCGCACCACTTAAATCACTCACACTTCCTCAATTAGAATTGATGGCAGCACTAATCGCCGCAAGATTAGGAAATCATCTGCAAAACTCATTACCTGAAATGAATATTGTCTACTGGTCAGACAGCCAAATCGTGTTGCACTGGTTGTCTAGCAAAAAACTGTTGAAAAAATTTGTAGCAAACAGAATATTTGAAATTCGCGAATTATGTAGTGCATTCACATGGAAATACTGTCCAACACATGACAACCCTGCTGATCTGCTGACCCGAGGACTTGATGCAACTTCATTCATGAACAGTACATTATGGAAATATGGACCGTCATGGATTTGCAACAGAGAGGCATGGCCATGTTGGAGCCCACAACCGACCTCGGTACATTCGGTAGTGGACACAGAAGAGGAATGCACGACAACGTCAAACGACTTTACTACTAACCCTGAAAATATTCTGAACATCGTTGACGTATCAAAATTCAGCGATTCCAAAAAACTACTACATGTAGTTGCATTTGTATTGCGATTTGTGAAAAATTGCCGAGTTCACACATCCGACAGAGAATTCAACAGTTTAACATCCGAAGAACTTCACAGAGCTGAAAAGAACTTGATAAAAGGATGTCAAAAGAACGCATTTTCCAATGAAATTATGAAAATGAATTCCAATGGAGCCAAGCCATCTCTTATTAGACAGCTTCGTCTATTTCTTGATACGGATGGATGCATACGCTGTAGAGGTAGGATTTGCTATGCCGAAATAGACAACGAGACGAAGAACCCTTATTTACTACCAAAGAAGGACGCGTTTACACACTTGATCATCAGAGATGCTCATCAGCAGAGTGGCCATTCTAGCACGAATGCAACAGTGTCATACATCCGACAAAAGTTTTGGATACCAGCCATCAGACAAGCTGTAAAATTTGTCACGCGGAATTGTGTGATTTGCAAAATTGTACATGGAAAACACTATTCCTCACCAGAGCTGCCGCCTTTACCCTATTTTCGTACGGAGGAATCAGCGCCATTTACGAGTACAGGCGTAGACTTCACAGGAGCTTTATTCGTCAAGGAACGGAACCGAAGAGAATCTAAAGCTTATATTTGCCTATTTACGTGTGCCAATACAAGAGCAGTTCATCTAGAGACAGTCAGTGATTCATCCGAACAATCATTTTTACGGGCGTTCCGTAGATTTGCAAGCCGAAGATCCGTGCCTAAGCTAATCATCTCGGATAATGCGCCAACTTTCAAGTCTGCAGCGAATTACCTGAAGCAGCTGTTTGAATCTAAAACTCTTAAAGAGGAACTCGCAGATATGGGAGTTAACTGGAAATTCATTCCGAGGGCAGCTCCATGGTATGGAGGCTTTTGGGAGCGACTCATCGGAATTACCAAAACAACACTGAAGAAAATAATCGGCCGTTCATACATCGATTTAGAAACTCTACAAACTGTAGTAACAGAGGTTGAAGCGATAGTTAATGACCGTCCGTTAACATACGTTTCATCGAACCTAGAGGATCCAGAGCCACTTACACCATCACATCTACTGTACGGAAGAAGATTGACTTCCTTACCATACCCGACAGAGGACCAAGAGAATTCAAGCGATTTTCACCCATTGACTTGCCGTCGTCTAAACCAACGTCTGGATAATCAGAGTACTATCTTAAATCACTTTTGGATCCGCTGGAAGAGAGAATATTTAACATCACTCAGAGAGTACCATACAGCAAATGGAAGCAGGTCGCAGAAAATTAAAGTCGGTGATATTGTCCAAATCCATGAGGAGAAACCTCGGATCATGTGGAAACTAGCTGTCGTGGAGGAACTCATACAGGGGAGAGACGGATTCGTTAGAGCTGCCACTTTACGAACCAAAAATGGACTTACCAACAGACCAATTGTGAAACTATATCCAATCGAAGTGAATGAGAACGAACTTAAAAATACTATCTTCTGATCGAGTGTCAAAAACAAACGCCAAAGAAAGAATCCGTGAATGGACCTCTTAATTGAGTGATTATGAACTTGTTTTTATTTTAAATTTCAATGAACTGTTAATTTGATTTGAACTTTTTAATATTCTAGTATAATATTCATTTCGGTGCCCGGAGTGTCACGGATTATCCGCGGGTTTATGTAACGGACGTTAACGTTATTGTTGCGTCACAATACTGTACGTTATGTTTCTATAGTTAATAACAGAGTCAAAAATAAACCACTATACGATCAAGACGCATTTCTGTTCTTTCCACAACAATAAGAGATAGAGATTTCATACTTGGTATGCATACTCCACTAATAAAGTTCTTTAAAATGGCACCAAGGTCAATGACCTTGTGACCTTGACTGTAACCTTTATGATAAAAATAGCTTTTTTCGGACTTTGTTGCCGCCGGGCGCATAGTGTTTCATAAACACATCTTGTTTCAATCTATTTTTTAAAACATATTTATCACAGAGGGAATCAAACAACTTCCTTAACCATACTTGTATTTTTCTTTGCTTATATGGATGTACTTTTATATGCTTATGTTCTAGACAGAACCTAGAACATAAATAGAGAAGCGCTTCACAGTATAAATCTCAAGGGAAACCTAGTTCTGTCATTGCTGAGATCGACATCAAGAGCAAAAACAAACCTTAATATCTTTCCATCAATCAAATTTGATAGTTAAGGCGAATGTTTATCCAATAAAGCATTGTAGCTTTGCAGCATTCTATTGCAATCTGGTAGATTTAAGCTAACTTTGCTAGAATTTTCAGATAAATTGTTTTTGCCGCATAACTTTGTGTCAGAGGAAATAGTACGTTAAGGTATTTTTGTATCTTTGAAAAAGTATTATTGCAGACATTCTTTCTCATGGGAATTTTCTCCGTCATCGACTGTCTGCAGGTTCCTCTAAAGAATTTAAAAGTCTTGCTTATAACTGAATATGCTCAACCTCCAGTACGAAGATCTTCACTTGAAAAAAAAAAATTAAAAGGTATCCTTTTTCAGATATTGTTAAGCAATTCAGCCCAAAACTTCGGCATCTATATATATAGAAAAGCACGCAAATTAGTCGAACAGCCTTAACTATATACGTTCTTAAACCTATGGGACAATAAATAAAAACATAAATTGGTGCAAAGTATCAATTTTTTGTCAAATGACTATGCAAATGATTTCTGCAGACTGCGCTGCACAAGTCGGCGATGGACGACAAGATCATAAATAAATAAATAAATAAATAAGAAATAAATAAGAAAGAAAGAAAGAATTTTGAAATGTTTTATTACACACTTAGTAATAAATACAGTTTTATTTTGCAAATGCGATATGACTGACGTCACAATAGCCGTATCAGCCCTGCAGGGCTGATATGGATTTGCGGGGCTGATAACCTATATCAGCCCTGCTGGGCTGATACGGCTATTGTGACGTCAATATCACATCCTTAGTAAATTAAATCACAAAAACAGTACTTGTGATCATACACAATTTTTGGTGGGTTCATATTCTCTTAAATTTAACCTTTTGAAAATAAGGTTAATCTTAATTTACAAATACATGGAAAAGATTATTTTCAAATTACGGATCGAGTGCATTGAAATAGAAGTAGAAAGAAACCCAAATCGTATGAGACAATAGACCATTTACATGTATATGTAAGAAGTCCATGCATGATTATTTACTTATTTTCTTCTCAACTTAAAGTATGCTGTATTTTATTACCAAGTATGTAATAAACATATTAATACATACCCTTTTCCACATCACATCCCGTATCAGCCCTCGACCAATATCAGCCCTCGGGCCTTCGGCCCTCTGGCTGATATTGGTGTCTTAGGATGATACAGGATGTGATACGGAAAAGGGTATGTATTATTCTCTATGTAACATTCTCAGATGTATCACATTCAAAAGGAATTTTTACTTGTGCTACCGACTTTTCAATTTTTATTCCTTACTTTTTCCCTCATGTCTTACAATCCCATGTTGTGAAGTGAATTTCGATAAGTCATTAATTATCTCTTGAAAATTAATTTAAAAACTTTGAAAAAAAATATTGCAAGAGTTAAGACCTCGGTATAAAGGAAATTTTAGAATATTTAAATCATAAATTTTATATAGATGTTATATAACGACGAATAATATTTTGGAACCAAGAAATAAAGAACTAACGTCTCGTTCACCCATCTGTACTTTCCAACACAACCACAAATGGATCGACGGCTCCTGCAGCAGATAATAAATTAGAAATTATGCTCTTATATACAAAATGCTTCGGCTTGGTCAATAAAAAGAATAAAAAATTATCCAGGTAGGGGTTTTTCGCATCTCTTCAAAATAATAAAACATTGCATTATTTCAATAACCGCGATTAAGTTCAATGATTAAAAGAAAAATCGCATGAACACGCTTTTAAAAAAAAATTGATAACATTTTACTGACCTTTGACAAACACTTTGAAAGTGTTTGCCATGTTGGATGGTGGATTTTTTTTTTATAAAGGACACTACCATGACCAAAATATAACTCCTTTTTTTTGTCAAATGTTTCATCTAGTTGAGTTCAGGTTCCATATACCAGCATCAAAGTAGTAAAATAATAGGTAATGAGAGTATTATCATGCATCTGCCATCAATCTGTTTTCAGCAAAATGTGAATAATGATACAGATTCAAAATGCAAAAGTAAGTTAAAGTAAAAGTAAAGTCTTCATTGCACATTATTATTCAATGCAACATCAATTTATTAGTAACATTCCACTTTTATCTACATATGGTGTTTATGTCTCTTAACTGAATCATGTGCAAAAGCATGCTCTGAATTAAGATCTATTTTCAAACCGAGGTAAGCTACTAATGCTACATGGTTTTCACAGGCATCTGACGTTAATTATTTTTCTTTTTAAAAAAGATATACCCCATACCTGACAATATATGGTGTATTATTAGGTGGGGGTATATTTTTATTTATACAAGCGAAATAAGTATAATGCCAGGAGCCTGTGATAGTTTTCTATAATCTCGTATTCAAATCAGCATTTTCAAAATCTCATGTTCGTTATAATGGCCTTTGATATAGCTTATCACTAGCTGGCAAGTATTTTGACTGACATGTCATATATTACGTGACTTTTCATTTCACAGCTTACTTCAAAATGAAGGTCCAACGGTGAATGGGTATGCTTACTTCATCTTAGCCTGGTTCCCTGTCCCTATTTTGCTTCATAAACTCCTCGTCACTAGCCTTGGCAAGGATAATACAAAGGACCAGACTAACTTCATCTAAACACCTGTTTCAGGCTCAGTGGTGTTTCAAGCCTCTGGGGATCTGTGTTTTATACCTTTCGCCATTTTGCAAGTTTTGTGAGAGTGATCCATGTACAACATTTTCAACTTCTACATTGTATTGAAATAATCAACACCCCTGGTAAAGAAATGAGCATTAAAAGAAAGGGAAACGAATTAGAAGCATTCCAACCAGTTCGATGGTTTTCTCTTTTAATTAGCTGCGAACTGTTGATTATATTAGTGCAAAGGTAAAAACAAATAATAATAACTATCAAGAAAAATTTTATGATGACCATAACGAAAATTTCTCGAGTTTAATTGTCGGGACCTAGTTGCTCTTACTGTTTTTCCGAATTTGGTTTTAACTATAGATGTATGTTATGTGCTATCTACGTTTTTGATACTTGCATTCCACGATTTTAAAATGACCCCATTTAGCAATGAACATCACACAGCTGGCAATATTCACCAGTATTTGCCAAAACAGTCTACTGAGAAGTGAGTACTTATACTCATGGTGACAAAAAATGCGTGTATCTTGGATTTCATACTTCTCGGTGATAGGGTTTACATGTTCCAAATAATATGGAAATTGTTCATACAGATACTTGTATGAATCGGGGGAACAGGGATTTACTTACAAAAAAATGATTTAAAGAATGGGAATGTGTCATACCGATTCAACGTTGATAAAATCTGCAAAGCCATGATTGCTACTGATGCTAAAGGAATTGCCGCAATGAAACGAAAAATACTCACAACCACCTCAGTAAATTGAGTAAGAAGATCATACCGCTTAAAATCCTACTTCCAACTCCCCGTGATACGTAGGAGGCAACATCGGGTTTCGCGAGGCTAACGGAAGGGGTACGAAAAAATATGTGGAAAAGCTAAGAATTACGGAAAAGCAGTATAACTTGTCACGGAAAAGCAGTGCCGAATCGGGGAAAAATGAAACCGTGGGGAAAAAAATTGAAATTAACCGAACATACTAGTAACTGGAACTAAACGCCTTTCATTAAGATAATGAAATTGATATTCAATTTAAATAGTATCTACCTCAGCACTTCATTATATAAAAAACATCATTTAATTTTCAGTGACTAGTACTCTGACTCCATAATATCTACGTAGGATAAGCAAAGCTAGCGGTACTGTAAGGTACTCATTTAGAGAGCATGAAAATGAAAAAATCATGAGCATGAGAGAGACCGTAAAAATCAGAGTTAATGAAAAAAAAATCATATAAATGAATTTATTTTCTAGTGAATGAATATCTCTTCTCTATTGTACCTTCTTATATTCAGCATTCTATATTCAGCATTCTGGTAGATTTGATTGATTGTTCTCATTGTATAATTATTTGTATAAACAATAATGTAGCAGTATATATATGTCTAGTAATCTATTTTGTACAAACTGTTGAACACTTCTAATTCATCCTGTTATAATATTTCATGTAGGGAGAGGGCGATTTTTAAATTTTTAGAACTTGTGCCCAATCCCATTGTATATATTTAGTGCAATAGAATATGTTCAAATCAAAATTTTCTAGTAAAAAATCTAATTTTTAACAAGAAAAAAAATTAAATTAAATGTTGAATATAACTTAACGAAAAGTACAATCTTGCAGTATTTTCTTAACCAATTTCACAAAATATGGCTGAAAAGATATAAGTAAACGTAATTCAGAATCATCTATTCTTTGTCATTTTTTTCTTTTACACTTTAACTTGACAAAGTTTGGAAATAATTTATCTACATTGTTAATCAGCTCCAATTCAAACATACACTCACTTTCACATGCCTCGACTAGTACGTACGAGATAAGGATCGGTAACTACAGTGCAAAAGTATTTCTAAACTGGTAATCACCGGTATTTAGACTACATATATAGTACCTGTCCATTTATCAATCTGGGTCGTTCTGGTTCTAGGGACAAGGTCAGACAAGTTCTTCCGAACTGAAGAAGGTATGGTAAATATTTCATGCAAATGAATTTAATAATATCATTTCTTTAATCACAGTCAAATCATTACTTTTTATTAAAAATATTTTTGACCCTGATATAGAAATACAACTTTTCTATGCAACGATCAGTAAAAATTATGCTTAATTGTAAGAATTCCGGTATCGAATAATCGATTCATATAATATAGAATCATCGGAGTTTCTATGTGGACATGAAACTGAAAATGAAGAACGATATGGATACCATTTTAGTGCATGTTTATACTTACGTGATTTTACTACACACAGAACTAAAATAAGCTTCATGCTTATGCATGTTATGCCTACCTGACAATTCAAGTCTCTGTTATGAACAAACTCATAGCATATTCCCAAATCTATTAAGTCTTAAGGTAACAGTAGCTGTGTGGCTATAATACATGCAGTGAGCGTAGGCACCAATATGTACGCGTACACTTTTATTGATATTGGTAACAATATGCACGCTGAGACTTTCAGAGAGTATGTGCATTCTGTTACCTACGAGACTATAATGCACCGCCTAAATCCTTACTGATCAGCAGCTTGTAGTTTAACTATATCATACCTCATAAACTGTAACATTGTAATTGATAAACATCCTATGCTGAAAAAGTTGAAGATAATAATACAGAGGATGATTTATTTATATACTTATACATTTTCATGACTATTATTTGTGAAATGATTTTATTATACACTCAATAATAATTATTACTTTAAATTAATTTGATCTTTAGTTAACGTTTGTTGCAACATCAATGAGAAATACATGGACACACAAGATGAACAGTTCATCAGAATTATGGGCACAAGTGTAAAATTGTTTTGCATCATTTGTGTCTAAATAAAATTCAAAATCCTAAAAAAAACTTCTTAAAGTGTCAAATTTCTTTTCCTCTACAGGCTACATCATGTTTGTGTCTTTTTTGCTGTTGTTGACTGCAGCTTGCATCGAAGGTAAGTCAAAGACCAAATATATGAAAATACAAAATATATAATAGAGTTCTTACTTTCAGAAAATCACACGTAGGTAAAAACTGTATCAAAAAATACCTTATATTTTTTTTTGGAATTTTTACATGAAAACTACTTAAAGGCAAAATAGCATGGAAACCAGTCCAGATTGATAACCAGATCAAAGATCAATTTCCCTATAAGTAAATTCTGTATAGCTATCCACGTACATTGTACGTGCAGGAAGCAAAGACTTTAGGCATGACTTTGTTAAGATTATCAAGGAATACTTTGAGAGATGAAAATTTAAAAGAAACCCCTTCATGTGTTTTCCTTATTTGAATATTTATTTGGTATTTATTTGTTCGACCCTCGATCGTACCTTTCATTACTGAAGCGGTCAAATTCACACTGTTGGTAAAAAGTAGTCAAAAGCCGTTTCTACTTTGCCTTTTGGGGGAATGTAAGTTTTTACGCAAAGTAAATGTTGATTAACAATTTGATCAGAAAAAAAAATCTTAGCAGTTAATTATCAATTCGGTTAGTTGTTGGTCATCATTTCGGTTAGTAGTTAATTATCATTCCGCTTAGTTAGTTGATTATCATTTCGGTTAGTAGTTAATTATCATTTAATTCTTTTATTCCTTGTATCAACAGATACATCAGATTAACAAAAATACATACAATATACATAATTGCAATGTAAACATATATTACAATGTATTTACACAAGCATTGATAAATGTACATATCTAAACATACATATTATAATTGTACTACATGTATCATAATAGTAATTCAATATTACTCATTATTATAATAAATTTATTTTACTTTCTTGTAACTGACACGCTTCTCTTAAAAAATTCCCCAGACCTCTTAATTAATGCATTTCAGCTCGGCTTTACATTCAGGGCGACCACTTTTACTATAATGGTCAGAGAGTATTCTTCAGTGGAGTTAACCAGGCGTGGGTATCTTATGGTTATGACTGGGGAAATAACCAATACCAGTACCGACGGAATAAGTTCCAGTCTGTCATCAATGCAGTCAAGAACAATGGTGGAAACTCAATCCGTAAGCTACTCAGAATCTTTGTTTCTAGAGATTTTGATTGATCATTTCAACGTATGATTCCAGAGGTCAGTCTCTCTTATGTTTTTCCTTTTGCTGTAGGAATGGTACAAAAGTAAAATTACTTTTCTTTTCTTTTTATTGAATTCTTATAATTATTCTTATAGAAATTCTGATTTAATTCTCAAATGATCAAACCAATACCTTTAGCAAAACACTGATATCGTAACCATCGTAAACGTACTCCTCTTATTCATGAGGTAATTTCCCTGGGGTTTTTTGTTGTTGTTGTTTTTTGTTTGTTTTTTTCAAAAAAAGCAAAAGTAAACGTAACCATCTGTTATCCTTCAAGGTTTTGTTTCTTCAGGTGTTTGGGTTCACGTAGAAGGACAGACGTCTCCGGCATTTGACCACACTGGTCACGTGAGTGGAACAGACTCCAGAAATTCCTTGATCCACGAACTGACAGAGTATTTGCAGTACGCGAGGAACCATCAAATCTTTGTCTTCCTCTGCTTGTGGAATGGTGCAGAAAGAGGCAGCACAAATGCCAGACTGGAAGGTATAGTTTTTATCCCCTTGCCTTAAATGTTGGGAATAGTTAGAATCAGATAACCTTATTCGAGAATCAACGTGTAATTGCATACAATGTATATCGTAACTCAGAGGATAACAATGAATCAAAGGCTGTAGAATCCATTAAAAAGCTGATCATGTTTCTCTGTATGTGCTTTGTGCAATTTCTGGAAATCTTCTCTACCTGGGACCTGGTTAACTTTAACACAGTGTTATCCTTAGCATCGTGTTAAAACACACAACTTAATTTTGATCCAAACCCCTATTATTCGAAAAATAGAGATAGACTGATAGACATTTTTATCTAGCATTACTTATAGTTTTTTCCTGGTGTATTTATAAGTATAGAAACATTATACATGTGAAAATCAGGAATGGTAAAATGCCCGATGTAAATAAACCAGTACATATTCATATAAAAGATTTTTTTCAATTTTATGAGAAAAAATGAAGATAACGAACAACAATCGACCTTAGGAAAACTAATAAAAACCGTTTCTATGAACAGGAAAAAACACGGACCCCTGGAAATTTCAGGGGTGGGATCACTGAGGTGCCTAAGAGGAATAAGTGTTTCCTGTTGACCGTTCACACCAACCTTGAGCACTATGTATTAGTGAGGTAGACGCAACATTCCGTAGTCAAATTCGGTACAAAAAAGCAGAGACCCCACAATTAGTATCAGCCAAAATAGGAAACAGTGATAACCTTAGAGACTGTATTAGTTAAAAAGTTCATTATAACGTCTAGTGAATGAGGTTTAAAATCCTTGTAACATCAGCTGTATGATTGGATTCCCTCAGTTTAAAAATTGCACTCAATACTAGCGAATAAGATGGAGGACATCAACACAGTATGCAGGTGTGATAGTGGAACATTTACTACAGAAATAAGAAAAGTTGACGATGGAAAAGCTGAAGTCACCTCATTTGTCATACATTTAAGTGATAAGTTAACTTTTTGTCATCTATAGTCTGAAAAACATCCAAACATACGAGGGCTATTCAATAATTAATGTCCTCGGTGCTTGGAAAGAAACAAAAAAAAAAGCTTTTCAATGATTTAGCCTTAATGATTTCATTTAGATATTTTTTCTTAACTAAAATACATGTCCGTTACATTTTTATCCACTTTCTGATTGTTTATAGAACACATTCTTCAGTATGGCCCTTTTAATACTGGAATATGGCAGATCCTATGATTTCCTGGACTTGTTTCTTCTTTCTGAAAGGTGTTTGTTCAAGTTTGGAAAATGCAACAAGTCAAAGGGTGAAAGATCTGGCGAATATTGTTGGTGTAACAAAATATTAACTATCTCTTTATCACCAAAACTCCTTTACTTTTCATGGCGTGTGGGTCTGGACGCTGTCATGAAGAAATTTGATGTAGTTGATTTCTGGTTCTAGTTCTATCCTATCATAAATCTTTTGATTTTTTCACAAAAATTTGCTTTCTAGACTTCTCCAGAAATTGAACTACCTCCTCGAATAAGACTTTGAACAACAGGACCACTAATATTTAAGAAAGTGGCATATAAAACTGTTTTTGTGCTTTTGGAATCGTTTGCTCTTCTCAGACCTTGGCTGTTTTTGTCATGTGCATCTTATTGTAAATTTGTTCTGCGGGTTTAAAGCAACTGATTCAAGTTTCATTATCTGTTTGAATGTCAGAAACACATGGATAACTAAAATTTTTGATTTTTTTTTTAAATAATTGTTTATATATTCTTACACGCTGTCGTTTTCACTCATTGTTCAAAAAATAGGATGACTGTTGAGTTCTAAGATTTGTTTTTACTGTCAAATGTTTCTTTAAAACAGCGTAAACTTTCCCCCAAATGATGCCTATCAATTTTGCTAGGTGTCTTAAAGTCAATCAAACACCATCAGAAATAATTTTTTGAATTTTGGCAAACTGTACATTGGTTGTTGTAAGTCCTTGTCGCCAAGGACGATACCCATTTTTGAAGCCAATTATATAATTTTTGTTCTTTGAAATCCACTGCTCATGTGTCTATAAAACAGACCTTGGTTGCTGTAAATTTCACATATTTCAGTGAATATTCCTTGGGATTTTTAATGAGTTTACAGCAGCTTTAATGAAGCGTTTAATTTCACTCTAGTTGAATGATTCTTTACTATTTAAGAAATAAATAACAAGTTTATAAACTTCAATGGGAATTGAATTTCACGTGATCAAATCCTGTGAAGGCCGAAGGCCTTCTCAGAGGATTTGATCACGTACCGACCCACTTCAATCCCCATTGAAGTTTAAATAAACTTGTTATTTATTTCTTATATATACATTTGAGACAGACAATTGAATATTTTCAAATTTAATTATTGCACTAACCGTCCGTCGTAGATTTTGAAATATGACGCAGGTGTAAATCGGCTTGCATGGCGGTTACGCTTCGAATTCATAAGGCTAAGGAATCTGTTTCGAAGGGAATATTTTGTGAAAGGCTACTTGTGATCAGTAATAGTGAACAGATTGTTGTCTGGGAATATTTTTATTCGTCGATGCTGAAAAGACACAAGAAACACATCCGAAGTTTGATGATAAAAAGTTGGAGGAATTTCGGTCGCCGGAAAGGGATGGATGGATCCGATGGATTGAGACACTTGTCCGAGCCAGTTAATTTGCAATTGATCAAAAACATTCTACGATTTCAGTAACTAAAGGCATACTTATTGTAAAACACTGATAAACACGGAGACACTGGCGACAGCTTTACCATGTTTATATTGAACTACGAAAACACTGAGGTGTTTGGCAGCTGTTCATGGCATGACTGCAATGATATTTTCCAACAGATTTACACATTTATCGTGAGTAGAATTTAGAGATAAAATAATTGTTTATCATGAAAATTTAACGAAAGGTCTACCCAAAAAATAAGGATGAACGTTAAAGACTGTGCAGCTGACAAAATTGAAAAAAAATGTAAACAAACGCTAGGCCTAGGCCCCTAACGTGTTAGTTTTCTCTATGTACACAGGTTGAATCGATAGCCAACAACCTGAAATACTTTTTTACAATGTAAATAAAATAGTTATCATTTTACTTGCTTAAATTTTGTTCATTTTTGTACATGAAAAGCAAGTAGAGCAGGCCATTTTATAATTTATGTACTGGTAAATATTATTGCGCCGTGTGATTAGGTCACGTATTGACCTCTGACCTCTGACAAACTTCATTTAAGAAATAAGGTATCATTTTTAAACATTTGTGACTAATTCATACTTTATATTTGCATAATTGTGACTTTTAACGTGTGAAATGCATTATTTTTCAAACCCAACGGCATGTATGTAATTCACTGAACGCGCGTCGACCCTTTATGACGTCACTGAGAAATTACGTCAAACGATTATCCAAACGCACATCAATGACCTCTTGACCCCATACCTGTATTTATACAGTTATAGATACGCATTCCTTTCAGTAGTGTTATATAAAGGAAAACATTTGCAAATGTAAATATATAGAATTGAAGATATTTTCTCTCTGTATGTTTATATAATAGAGAGATACCACAAATGTATATATTCATTTTTAATGCAGTGTCTCGAATAGCCCTTGTTTTTTAGCTTCTCACAATGAAACTATGTGATGAAATGTGGTCACATAAGCTGTTATCAATTCATCAAAGATTCAATCATGAGAGAAAGTCTAGCTTAACGTCATATGATATCTATGTTGTATGTCATAGAGCTCAGGGGCTCGTAACATAAAGCTTGCTAAGTTTTTGACTTAAGTAGGGTCATAAGTACGTTTTAGGCACAATCTTAGGACCTGCCTAAGTACTACTTTTAAAAGTATGTCTTAAACCGTAACATAAAGCGAACTTAGGAAGGTCTTAGCTAAGTCAAACTTATGTTCAAAATATTTCTTATGAATAACCCCATATTTTTTCTCTTTATTCAGATATATTGCTACAAAATGATTCCGTTACGCTTTAATTAAATATATATAAAGGTTAACGTCCTTACCTATCGTTTTAGTTATGTTAGTTTAGATTTTGTATCTTAAAAAGATATATTTTAATTTGTTATATAATACACTGCATATTTGATTAAGAAAAAATACTATTATTTGTGGTTCAATATGTATGAAGACTGCGATGTTTTCAGTTACCGTTTATTATTCTTTTGTTTTGACAAATGTTCACTTGCTTTGTTATTCTCGTAGACATGACAACATAACCGACCGTCTGTCTATGTCTCAGTCCATGTCAGCAAGCAAAGACTGCAGTAGTTATACTTATTTACAATTTCATCGAGAGTGGAAATTCTTTCATTTCTCTCTCTCTCTCTCTCTCTCTCTCTCTCTCTCTCTCTCTCTCTCTCTCTCTCTCTTAGCTCTGAATGTCTAGGAAACCCTGTCTAAATACGCGCTTGTCGTTCTACATTTATTTTAATTTACGGACACTCTTCTTTATTAGTTTTTTTTTGGTCATCATCCTCTTACTCCACAACATTTTTCTGTGTTTAAAAATCTATTTCATCTCATATTTTCAAAGTCAACATACAGATCCATGAATTAGACTATAACTGTACGTGTTCAATTTAATTATAATGATTAGTGAATTAGTGTATATACCGATCTGGGTAGGTCCCACTAATTTCAGACGTATCCCCCAAATTAAATTTTGCATTTACACGTACGGTGTCTTGAGAGTAATAGTGGAATCATTGATCAGTAACCCCCCCCCCCAACCCCGACGAAAAAAAATCTCATAATAGTATTTAATAGGAATAATTATTTTCTTTAATGCATAATGTAAATACTGTAAATCACTTTTTATTCGCGAAACTTTGCGTAATTACGCCAACAAAATTTTGTATAATAGTATTCCTTAAGATTATATAGAGAAATATTAACAATTTGTGAAAATTGATCTTCGCTTATAAAGAGTCAATGACTATCTCGCGAAAATAAGATGTCGCTAAAATATAGTGATCTACAGTAGAAGAATGCTTTAACACCGAAAGTCAGCATAAAATAGTTCTGAATAGACGTATAAGAAAGTTAAGATATACTTAACACCTCTTCCGACCGCCTAAGTTTTGCTAAGATTGTCAAATCTTAGCATGCTTATTACGGTCTTAAGTTTTAGACTGTACCTCAGCACGGTCTTAGACTTAAGTAGCCTTTATGTTACGACCCCCAGGACATTATTTAATGAACAGCCCTCGTAAATAGATTTAGCAGACTGCTGTACGTGTCTTTTATTACAAGTTCACTGGGATAAATAAGTCGACATATGAATGGAAAGAACTACTACAGTATTTTTAATTGATAAAACGTCGTCAATATTTCTGAATGTCGATATGAGGGACATTGCAATGTTTCTGTAAAAGTTTCTGAATAAATTCTGCACCATGAGAATACAAACAAAGGTCTGTATATAAAGAAGCACAATTAGTGCCTATAATTTGGATTCCAACATTTTGTTGGAAGACCTGGTCCCCAAAGACGAAATAAATGTTATAAATGAGGAACTCATTCTTTTATAAATGAAATTATCAAAAGTGCTTATTTGTAGAATCTTTTAACAATTTAATGACCGATCACAAGATGTTAAAAAAATCGAGTTCCATTTTTTATTGAAGAAGCATTGTCTATGAAATTAAAAATCTTTTCAATTTATATTAAGGAATAGTAATTTAAATTGTTTTTAAAGGATTAATAAAGGACACAGGAAAACTCCACAGCTATATCAATCATGCTCTCATCCCAATGGTGAAGGCTCTAAAAGACCAACCTGCACTAGCTGGCTGGGATATAATGAATGAGATGGAAGGCGTCATCAATCCTAACTTACACAATTCTGAGCCATGCTTCGATACCACCTTCTTAGGTCCCTCTGGAGCAGGATGGAAAGGTCACATATACTCAGCAGAACAACTTCTAAGGTAGGAGTTATTTTATCTTTATTTATCATGGGGTTTAATTTTCTTGGGTTCTCCGTGACTTACGATATATGCCTGACCGGAGTAGTTATATTTGCGACACCTTTGAGCATTTACTTTACCAAAAAACAAATCATTTTCTATAAAATTTTTGAAATCCACTTTATTGTCCCTATGAAAAATGTGAGGATAACGAATAATAATCGATCTCATAAAATCTATAAACAATACAATTCTGCGAAGAGGGCATAAAACGTGGAGTCCTGGACCATTTCAGAGGTGGGATCCGGTGCCTAGAAGGAGTGAGCATCCCCGACAAATAGCCAACAGTTTATTGATCACAGAGAATCCAGATAATGGTTTGATATACTAGGATACACTTTCATTCCTTCACGACGACACACGAATAAATCTTAAAATCATTTATATATAGACGAAATTACTTTAAAATTTCTATTTCATATTCTGTCTTGATCGCCTTTTAAGAAATCTCTAATAATATGAATTCATTAGAATCATTTTTGTAGATTTATAAACTGGCAAGCTGCTGCTATACGTAAGACAGACCCACAAGCTTTGGTGACGGCTGGGTCCTGGAACCCAAAAAGCAACACAAACATGAATGGCATGAAAAACCTGTATAGTGACCACTGCCTCATCAGAGCCGGACATGACAATGCCGTAAATACAGAATCTTTAGAAATTTTATCGACAAACTTCTAAATTTAGCTGCTCCAGCAGGATATATCTTCAACATTTTTTTTTACGCAAGACTTTGGAATATACTGTAAACCAGCAATTATTAGCGCCATCTTTTATTCGCGATTCGTCAGTTTGAAATCAATTCAAGACGATTAATTTTTGCGACCGAGGAAACATTCTCTACAAATACTTCTCAAAATTTTTGATTCACGGCGATTAATATTCGCGAATAAAAGTAGGTCCCGAAAATCGCGAACATTTCTCGCGCGCGAATAAAAATTGGTTTAGGCTACAGTATTTCATTGTACAGAAAATTAAGTAATTTAAATTCTAATTAACTTCTTTATCTACAGGGTACTTTGAATTTTTATTCCACACATACGTACGACAACAAAAATTCTCATCAATATGACTCTTACTCGCCCTTTAAGGTAAGTTTATTTATGTGTATAATTTTTTTTAATCTTTTCAAATATTGGATTTCAGCTTATTGAAAACTAAACCATGCCTTTTCTACACTAAAATCTGAAAACATTGCAGTTTTGATTTTTTTTCCATTTAAGCACACTAAACATCAGTACAATCTAAATAAACCTTTGATAATCGCCGAATTTAACCAAGTGCGAGGAGGACATCAAACTATTGAACAGTTGTTTACATACGCATATTACCATGGTTACGCTGGAGCATGGTCATGGCACGCAAACGCAGACGGAAGCGACACAGACAGCCTAGCAACACAAGAAGCGGGAATGAGGTCTCTAAGGGGGAAAAATGACCAGAGAAATGGCGGACTAGTCAACTTCACTATTTAAATAATCTATGGTATTATGTAAAAAAAATAAATGAAGATCTGTTCAAACAATGCTGCTTTATTTTCATAAAATTTTGTAGTCTTTATCAACATGGGCACGATTAGGTTATCGTTTGTCAAAGAAGATGACTTTGTACCTGTGTAATTCAATCAGAACAATGATAAAATAGAAACACGTTTCTACAAAGGAGGATGATACACCCACTGACTGAAATAAAGGGTTTTGTTTGTAAAATTCCATTAAATTTACTGTCAAGAGTATTAACGATCCTCATGGCAAATTCTAAAGTAGCTGATGTAGACAAGTATACAAGACAAGATAAGCAATAATATTCAATACCAAAGAACATTATCCATTTCTGAAAGTCTTTCAAAGCTGGTGCTGCATGCAGGATGTATATGAATGACGTAAACTGTTTTCTGACAAAAATGCATTTGAATGCCTTTGGTTGCTCTTTTCCCCTTCTCCATCAAATGATCACAGTAAGTTCCATATTGTGCAGAAAAGAAGAGTAAGCAATGGTAGAAAATGAAGATAGCTTGTGGTCAGTTCTGAAAATAAGCATTGAAGAAGCACATTTATTTTTCGTTGTGATTAACCATCCCTTTACAGACTTTTATTCTTATATTCAGGAGTTTTAAAGTTAATTTTGTCTGTCATTCCTCACAAGTATTAAACTTTAAAATACTTCTACTTTTGCAATTTTACAAATCAAGGATTAATTTTACCAGCAGCGTCGTTGTGACAGTCGGTTGCATTAAATGAACAGCTTGCCCACGTGGCTGATTCGTCACTTCCGTCGTCACAGTCGGATTGACAGTCACACTTCATTGACATCTGGATACAAGTCATACCTCCAGATTCACACGTAAACCACCCAGTTGGACATGTCTACATATAATAAGTCATGAACTAAAATTAGAACAGCAAAAAATTACTTACCCGGATGTCGCAATATATGCGCACATAACACTTTCAAATCTTTATGTTACTTATGATGTTCAAACTGAATTTAAAAAAAACTAAGTTGATTAACATAAAAAAATATTAAACTGACTTGAACATAAGTGCCCTGGGCGACAGTTGGACACGCTGTGGGATTACAGGCCTGGAACTCCGTTGGGTCTCCTGGACACATCTTGCCTCCGTTACTTGGGACTGGGTTGTTACAGTCTCTATTTCTGGTTCTGGTACCTGATCCACAGGACTTGGTGCAGGGACTCCACACAGTCCATGAGCTCCATCCGCCATCCTCTATGTTAATAACACAATATTCTGATTTATCAACAGTCTCTTTAAAAGTCAAAATTTCGCACATCCTATGGTCCATGTAATGAATTTGTCAGCAAATACAATTTTCAACGAATTCGATTGTTACCTGATGTTTTTCACACAACTCACGTACCGGCTATTTGAATATTCAGAAAAGATTTCGTAAAAAGGAGAGGAAAATTTCTTACTTGCACAGCTCCCCGTGCATGCTTGTGTTTCTTTGGTGTCTCCAAGACACGTTTTTCCTCCATATTGAGGTTGTGGGTTTGTGCAGGTGCGAGTTCGTTCTGACTGCCCAGCGCCACATACATACAAACAACTGGAAAAAGCCGTCCAGGGTGTCCAGCTTCCATCAACTAAGGTAAAATATCATAATTCTTTCAACTTATAGTTCAAACTAACAATCAATTGATCTTTAATGTGTACAAGATGTTACCAAAACATTTTAGTTATTGGTCAAAAAGTTGTCTAGTTTCAAACATTCCCTACCCGGACAGTTGTGGGTGTTACAGGATTGAGACATCGTTCCATCCCCGGAACAGGAAGTGCCGCCATTAGCTGGGGATGGATCTGTACACGTCCTTGTTCGGCTCTGTGTTCCAGTCCCACAAGTCACGGGGCAGGAAGCCCAGGAACCCCATAGGGCCCAATTTCCATTTACTAATGGAAAAAAGCTTCAGTTTTAATAATGAAATTCTCATTTAAAATGATGCTCAAAAAATGCAAAATCCTACCAAAATTTTGAGAGACCCCACAACAAATGTTACTTACAAACACATCCGCTTTGTGGAGAACATGTTGTGTCGGTTTCCACATCCGCTCCTGGGCAAACTTTTCCGTCATATTGTGGAGCCGGATTATCACATTTGCGCCTGCGTGTACGTGATCCTTGTCCTCCACCCGTGCACGCACATGGACCCCACGCCTCCCACGACGTCCATACACCATCAACTAAAAATGGACATATTTATTAATGCAATATAAAAACGTGTCACTCTTCAGTTACTTGGATCCAATCAATGTATGTTTAACTCACTTGGATACGGCTTAGCACAATCTTCTTCTGCCGACCCATCTCCGTCGTCATCTGATGTCAAAATTAATTCACTTGTTAACAGTAAGACGATGTCAAAATAATAATTTAATTCACTTGTTTTAAACAGGTAGGTAGAACAAAATAAAACCGCTGAATAAAAACCAGCTTGTATTTTAGAAAACTCAGGTTGCTGATCAACCAAAAAAACTTTATATGGCAAGTAATATATAGTTAAAAGTACTCGTCCAGAATAAACGTTGCCCCAACTGCCCTCCTTTTTCAAAACAAGAGATCCATGGGCCACAACACTCACCTAAATTACATAATCCCCTGCTTTCCTTCACCAGATATCCCCTTGTAATACTTATTGTAGCTACACTCTAACCCTGGTTACATAATCCCCTGCTTTCCTTCACCAGATATCCCCTTGTAATACTTATTGTAGCTACACTCTACCCCTGGGGTCAGACTTTGAACAATTTAAAATCTACCGGTACATTTCCCCCAGAATGTTTCCATGTAAGTTTCGGCTTTTCTGGCCCAATACATAGCTCTTGAAAATAACCCTATTAAAGATTCTACCTACATATTTCAATGTAAAACTTCGATTTCCTATTATGCCCCAACCCTATATTTTTGGTGTAATATATATAGTTTTGCATATTTCTGGAGATTTCATTTAAGGGGGCAGAAACATGCCTTTAATGTATTTGAAATCGTTGTGAAGAACTTTTTACCAGCATAGTTATTGGCCAGAGTACACATTTCTTCGTCTATTTTCCCGTCACAGTCATTATCTATTCCATCCCCAACAACCATTGTTGTCATCGTGCATGGCTATAAATAGAAATATATTTTCAAAACACTTCTTTAAAAAGTGAATACAACGTACGTTCAAGTAAATCAATTGCTAATAAAGCGTGAACAAAAAATGGTCCCCAATTGCAAAAAAATTAATAGTAGCTATTTCCTCAGAATAAATGAATGTTGCATGAATCCTGAGATGAAAACTATTCATATCTAATATGTTGCTCACCGCGTTAATGGATGCCATTCTCATTCCCGTGGGAAACCCATAGGATTCATACTGGGCTCGCCCGTACAACACTCCCATAAACACAATATTTGGCGAAATGTGACGAATTTCGTGAGTCCCTTCCGTCAAGGATATATATCCTCCTACGTAACCCCCTCCAGGGTAATTGTTGTAGGTTGGTGATACCGCAGAACCATCCACCCGAATCCCCGATTTTTCCGACGCCTTAACTACGAACATGAAATAATTCGTATACGACCCAGTTGATTTTTTCGGAGTCGTGAAGACGTAATCCGATGCATACTGTTCAATAGGTGGAATGATAATCATTGCTGGATCCGCCACGTTACAGGAAGAACAAGCCTGACTTTTAGAGAACTGCATTACGTATATTGGCTTTGTTGCAGTGATTAAGGAATAAAACTTGGAACTGTACTCCTTTTGCACCCAAGAACTTGCTGTGGACAGCGTGAAGGTTTCTGTAAAGGAAGCGCCATTATTCAAACCGTTGACAGTGACTCTGGTATCATATTCACTGGCCACAAATCGGAAATAGTCGCCAATGGTTCGACCAGGAATGGGTACAGTGGCAAATGTCTTCCCCCATTTTTCCACTGGCACATGTTGTTCAACAATATGGTCTTGTGTTCCAGTGGCAATATTTGTTAGAATGTTTCCACTAAAAACGGAAATGGCTTTATTGGCTGTAATCTTGCTTCCACTTAGATCGCCAGGTGCCTGTATTTGCCATGTATAGTATGAATGTAACGTTGTAGTAAGTTTGTCATTCTTGTAGTAATTTCTGCCTCCGTAAGTCACATTTAATCCCGTGTTTGGACCAAACTGTACAGTCACCGAGGTAGAATCATGAATCCCCACCACTAGTATCTCTGTATTTCTGTCCGAGGGCCAATATGTGAAAACGTAATAAGTCGTACCCAAAACGTCCGTGGGAAGCCCAAGGAAACCGTCGTTGGAGTTCGTTTCTTTATTGATTCCATAGACCATTATTTCGTCAGATCCAGTTATACGAATTCCCTTTGTGCTCTTTCCTGATCCTGTCATTCTCAGTGCGTTGTTGACCAATACCTGTTTCACCGTGCCTACGGTAACGGTAAATGATTCGCTAATAGAGGGACTGCTCCATCTCGGTGACGTCACAGACACGCTAACCGGAAGAGATTTGTACGTCGTAACGAAGATTTCGAGATTGAAGTTCGAGGCATAATTTTCCATAAAACCGATGACAAAATTAGTTCCTCTGTTATCTGGCACACCTAAATATATATTACATAAAAAATGTTAATATAACAAGAGATGAAAGGATGAATCTGTAACCGGTTTATCGGTCGGAACTCTGAACGTTTCGTAGGTTTTAATGTATTTTTTAAAGCTAGTGATTATCAAGATTTAGATTGGGGGGGGGGGGGGGTTGCTTACTTAATTACATCGTTACATGTGTCTATCCCGCTTTGTTTTTCTTAAATGATATTAATAAATTAAAAATGAGTAATTATTATGAACGTTTCATAATGTATATTTTACGCCGCCTTTCTCTTTGCAGTTACGTCACACCGGAACTGCTGCCACCGCACAGCTTCCTTAAAAATGCAAAACGCTGAGATGAACGCCTTGAAGACGCACCGCAGCATGAACACAGTGATAGTAGAGCTGTGCTTCCACCTCGCGAAGTGCTACTGCGATCATTGCGCTTTTTTGGCGTTTCTACCATGTCCGATGGCATCCAAAATGCGCTTTCACGGCAATGTTAGACCATTGTCATCCAGCTCAAAAAACAAGAGCAATGGCCTCATATTTGATCAGCAATAATTATAACGTATTTGTTGCACTCCTGACCAAGACCGTGGAAGTCTTTTGAGTAGGATTGTGAAGTGAGCACAATGATCGCTGTGACAACTCCTTGTTGTCGCTGTACATGTATAATGCAGTTAAAAAACAAGATTAATCTCATTAGAAGTGCTGTAAAAGCGCGATATTTCTAAGGACTCCGCGAGGTCTCCTTGAAAGTGCAGTCTACAGTCACTGCGTTCATGCTGCGACTCTTGCGCTTCTTCAAGGCGTGTCTACGGAGCTCCCACTGCACTGATCAATGAAGATCTCACCGCGCTGCTACGGCGATCATACTATGCCTCTACTAGTGCGTTATTATTAGACCGCGCTCATACGGCCTGAACTTTTTGCATGCTTACATGCATGGTGTGCGCCGTCCTTTGGCGATCTTATGAGACCCTACGCGACCCTACCGCGTTCAATGGAGATCTCGCCGCATTGTCACAGCGCTGTAGGAGACTCTACTGCGCTCACTTTGGCGTATTGCATTTTCATGGGCGCTGTGCGATCGCCTCAAGAATGCAGTACCACAGTGTATACTAAGTACCCGCCCGTCCATAAAAATGAAATAAGCACTGTAAATGACTAAGTTCTGATTGTGGTGACAATGAACTTTAAAATTCGTGATATTTGGTTTGAAAAAATATCAGTGTCTTTGATATTTCAGGCATATTCCAAGTTTTTTTTCTTGCCTATGGTAATAATATAGGTACTTAGTGTTCTAAGAATAAACAGAATATTATTAACATCTTATTCGTTTCTGTTGTATATATAGAAAAACAGAGTTTATTTGGAAAAAAATGAGATAATATTTATATCTTTGTAGAATCAGCCGACTAATTGATCGGAACGTCTTGCGGTTAACCGATTTTCGTTTGCCATTCTTATGAAATATAAGGGGGGGAAAGTTTTACAGCAAATTTCATTTGTGAGATTGCAAAAAATAGTAAATGAAAAAATGTTATAGCATTCGAGAAAACTCTCTCTCTCTCTCTCTCTCTCTCTCTCTCTCTCTCTCTCTCATTTCTATGCTTATTCTGTATTGACACGATTAAGTACATGTAAGTGTAAAATATCACAACTAACTGAGAAATTAAGTCCTCTTTATGTTGTTTTAAATCTATTAGGTTAAGATTATTAATTACTTGCAAACCATTGCTCGGTCAATTTAAAATCTAGGGCTTTAAAAGATTTTGTAACTGATTTCAAATTAGAATATATTATATGAGCGTTTCAAGGATTTTGTGTAACATTTAAATATATATTTTTTCAAATGGTATAATAGATAGGTAATTAGGTATTAATAGATTTCTGATCTCTCTGCAAAACAGGACAGTAAAACAATAATGTAATCACTATACAAAAGTAATTTTTTATTCATATTTCAGAAGTGTGACATTTCGTAAAGGAGTGAAGTCGTAATATTTTTTAGACCTCCGTATACACATCGTCGCAAACCACGGCCAAAAAGTACGATCCTCACCCATTCTGGAGAGAGCTGTATGCGGACTCCAAACCGTGGCTTGAGAAGATGCCGTCTGCATTTCTAAAGTATTTTTTTCAATCGTATATTGATAAAACAAAGACTAATAATTCTCACCAATTACGCCAGGCCAGACAGACACCACCACAACGATCCCAAAAAGTATCATTGCCAGGGGGGTCTCTTCTGAAAAAGTATGTAAAAAATATATTTCATAAACATCAGCATGTATACTAGTAAAATTTAATTCATAATTCTATTATTACATGCATATATTATCTCAAGATTGGTCATATTAAATTTATAAAATAGTAGCACGCGGCTGTACAAAAAAATTAAATAAAATCTAAAATTAATAATGAAATTTAAAAAAAAAAACTATGACATTTCGGGGAATTTGATAAAAATGAAAATGTACAAGCAAGTTTTCTTATAACCTTATCATGAAGTCACCCTGTTCAAAATCGTAATAAAAAAATACCAAAAAGTGTATAAATTTGGATTAATTGATGAATAATTTTACTGTGAGTGTGAAACACATTTGTGTAAAAAAGTATTATGCTTAAAAAGTGTCGGAAAATGTTCAAAATAACATGACTAAAGAATTGAAAATAACATGCTGATCTAACATTTTAAAATATTAAAGTCTATAAATGATAAATACGTTATTCTTCAGTACAATTAGTTTTTACCTGGCGACGTCCAACATGCATGCTATGTACATGTATCAAATAATTAAACATATACGTATTTGAAACGTCTCTCTTTGCGAGGTAGATTAGCTTCTGCGTGTTTTATTGTTTTATCTTTTCTCTTCTCGCCTCTGGTTGAAAAAAAATTAAAATGACAAAATGGAAAGCAATAACCCTAACTTTAGTTATCTGGAACCGAGAGAAAAATCTGCATTATGACGTTCGCCTACATGAAACAAATTTAAACGATTTTTTTTAAAATCACCGAATTTCAAGTTTACAATGAAAAATTCTATTTTGGAGGTTATATTATGTGCATGTATATTTAGGAAAAAAAAATAATCTTCTTTTGTTTTTGTAAATTTACTTGCTGATACATATTTATTTTTTTCTCTTCAAAATATTTTTCAGTCAAGGAAAATAATGCGCACCAAATTCTTGGAAGAACTTTGTTCAATTTTTTTTTTTGAAATAAATTAAATATTGTTTAATTTTTTTTTATTTTCTCACACTTTTATGATTTTTTATGTATAATTATTAATTTTCATCTTTACTTACCTGACACGGAGCACCTGCTCTCGATTCTTTCGTGGGTTAAGTCAAAGCTTGGCCGGATTAAAAAAAAAAAAACTAGTCTAGGTCAATCACATACTATTTACCATTACAAAAAATTAAGACGGATTACCCTATTGACCTAATGGCTAATGCACATTGCATTAGTTAGATTATATTCATCATTGATTAAATTTTAAAAAGACATTGAAATAAAGTATACGTAAATATTCGAATATAATAACATTACAAATGATTTCACAACCATTTTTATTCATGCCTAATATAAGATAGGCAGGCATATAATTTTTCATCTGTCGACCGTCTGCCTGTCCGTTGTCCGCAAAACTTAATCCTTACATGTACCTATATCGATCTTTTGATTGGTTAAAGAGTATTTCCGAGTATACTTTTTGACCCTGGATTTTGAACCCCACCCACTCTTTTTGCCATACATTTTGAGCGGTTGAAGTTAAATGTTGGTCTTTCATATTACGCATCTTTTTGAGGCCTTCCTTTGGGTACCAACATTTGTGATCTTTTGACCTTGTCCTTAGAGGTTGACCTATCTTTTAAAAACATTAACCTTGACCATACTCGTAACCTTTGAATGGTTGGAGCTTAAGTTTTCATATTCTTGTGGAGGGACCTTTCCTCCACGAACAATGATCGTTTTTATCGTGACTGCTCATATCTCACTGAAACCGTTTTTAAAAATACAAAGAAAAGGTTTACAAGAATATATACAGTGAAAGCATTTTTACACGTTTTTACGCTTGGGATGAAATATTATACATTTATTGACCGAATCCAAGGGCAACATGCGTTTTGTCGGACCCGAGAACCAAACTGTCTGTCTGAGGCCGTAAGCATTTTGCCTGTTTTATTATACCTCAAATCTTTATTATATCCAAATTTTATTTCATATTTCACTTAATACTAAAGCATACTTAATGTAAAATCTCTATAATTTACACAAATCTCACAAAAACTGAAATTATTTGCCTATGAAAAAGTATACACAGACTTAAAGGAACAAAAACGATCATTTTTTCGTACTTTAATAAAATTTTTCAATATGAGTGGGTCTTCGCTCCATTTTTTGAAAGATAATCCTAAAAGTTTGCGATAAAATAAACATTTTTTGGTTTACTAAATAATGGAGTGAAGACCCACTCTACCTTAAAAGTACACTTTTATGACAAAACATTCGCATCTTTCCGAGAAATACTTTAAGTCCATTAAGTCAAGGGTCATATCACAAACGTGATTTTTATGCCCACTATGAGCTGTGTAGCCTAGTGGTTAGCCCGTTCGTCTCAAAGCAGTATGACACTTCGGATTTTTATTGATGAGGTTCGAATCCCACGTATACTATCTAAAATTTTTATAAATTAGGGAATAACTAAATAATCTTATAATTTGGTATTTGCGACCGTTAATCTGATTTAACGGTCGCAAACTGAGTTTTACCGGCGACGCGTAAGCGGAACCGGTAAAACGGATGTTTGCGACCGTTAAATCAGCATTAACGGTCACAAATACCAAATTAGAAGATTAGTTATTCCCATTCTAATGCAATAAATGCATTTTGTTTGTTGTTTACGTCTTATTTTGTTGAATTTTGTTACATGAAATACGTCACGGAGCATTGTGTTTTTGCATCGCTCTAATTATGACGTCACAATGAAAAAGCTTTCACGCTCGTTAATGCTCGTTTTACTGCTTCAAACATCAGTGCATTATCCAATCAAAACGTGTTTTACAAAACAATTGCATTAGAATGAAATTTTTATTACGAGATTTATTTTCTCTCAGAAAATGTTTTTTTCTTCTCATAATTTCATAAATTTCAAGAATGAGAAGTCAATTTAAATACTCAATTCACATATTAAATGTGATTTTTTAATATCTGATGCTATAGGCATTCTGCCCGCCTTATCCCCCCATCTTCATTTTTTGGTTATACATGTATTTTGTAAGTTGTCTTCCGTTGTTTAACCTCAGGCCCTTCAATGTTGAACACCAACTAAAGTACATATACGAGTTCCATTTTTATTGAAAAAGCAGCTGTCAATGATATCAAAAAGCCCGGACTTTAATTTATCGTGGGAAATGATAGTTGAAAAGTCGTAAGTTTTAAGCTGTTGATTTTGGTAAAATCTTGTGATTTCAAATTTTCAAAAAGTTCCTCGGAATTTTTCAGTATCCACATCTGATTTACACAACTTCTTGAATATGTTGTTGAACAGTACTCTTGCAATTTCTCCTTAATAATATCTTAGTGAGGAGTAAAGAAAGAGGCTTGGTTGAACATGTTCTGGAACTCGCTATGTATCTTTGTTTGTTGTATGTTTGTAAAGATTTTTACGAAGTTTCAAAATAGATCCAATGTAACTCAAATTCATTTTGGTTGTTTATATTAAAAATATTCAAAACTGGCAAATGATTTTGAAGAATTTCTTCCTTAGAAGGGGAACTATAAGTATAAGTTGGATTACCACTGGTAGAATTAAATCCAAGTTCTTCTAAAATACAATTTATATAATGTGCCTTACAAACGAAGACAATTTTGTTACATGTACCTGCTTTGTCAGCAGGGACCATTACATACTGATTATGTAATCCAATTCTTTTTTCACTTCCTGGATCATGGGATATAGGATAGATGATTTTCATATGTATTGTCTCTCAATCTTTCAAAATAAAAAGATATTTTCAACACAGTTTATTACGTTGCAGTTGGCCTCCTGGAAAACTCCCTTGCCTATTGGCTATATAAACCCCGAATTACATGTTAACATTAAACGTAGGATTATTACACTAAAAGTGTCTGGTATCAAAAAGACCTTAACGTGAGCAGGGGGGGGGTGTCCGAAATAGGTTTTTTTTGGGGGGGGGGGTTACTTGTCAAGGTTGGATTTTTTAATGATTGGGTGAACACATCCCCCCTCCCTCCCCAGAAAATGTTCCTGGATCTGTGCCTGATTAAAAACAATGATAAAATATTATAAAACATTGTACATTTATACTGTTTCAGACACTTTCTGTCTCTCTGATTCTAGAGAATTTTCATTATCTGTACTATATCAAATGAAAAGCTATGAAGAGAGAAGATACAAATTAAGTGTCCATTACATGTACCCAAACATTTTTAATGTCAAGTTGAATTAAAGGTGACTTTAGGAATGAAAACAATTTTATAAGAAGTTTTAAATTTGAAAAATTCATAGATGACAACATATCTATATGATAAATACCATTAACTTTCAAATTAACAATCTCACACTAAGCTTTTGTTGGGATGAGAAAAATAGTTGAAACACTTCAGTATGTTTGACATTTTTAAAACATAGGTAATCAGAGATTACAGAGCTCACCTCAACGAATCTTGTCTTTAAGTAAGGCAAAGTCACACAATTAACCAACAAAAATATATATCTAAAAATGCAATATTTATGCAATTTTGATCTGATATTTTGGAATAGACCTATATAAAAACTTCAAACTAGTTCTTCATCATGAAAACATAATTAAAATCCAGCATCTGAAGCAAGTCTGGGAGTTTTCATCCCTTGATGCATCATTTGTGCAAGTTTGGTTTATATAAGCCTTATAGTTTCTTGGTAATAGACCTGCACCCATAACTTTTACCAGGTCCATTATCTGGAAAATGTATGTCGAATTCAGCATCTGAAGCAAGTTCATTAGGGTGCATCCTAAGATGTATCATCCATGCAAGTTTGCTAAACATGAGGCTCATAGTTACTTGGAAATGAAACCTGTATAAAAACTAACCATTTCACTAATCCAGAAAATGTAGGTCAGATTCAGCATCCAAAGCCAGCCTGGTAGAATGCACCCTTAGATGTATAATCCATGCGAGTTTGGTTATTAAAGAGCTCAAAGTTACTTAGAAATGAATCCTGCACCAAAAACTTTAATGTAGGTCAGATTCAGCATCCGAAGCAAGTCTGGTAGTATGCATCCTTAGATGTATCATCCATGCAAGTTTGGTCATTATAGTGCACTTGGAAATGAGACCTGCACCAAAAACATTAACCTGTTCACTCATGCAGAAAATGTAGGTCAGATTCAGCATTTAAAGCAAGCCTAGTTGTGTGCATCCCTAGATGTATCATCCATGCAAGTTTGGTCAACATAGGGCTTATAGTTACTCGGAAATGAGACCTGCACCAAAAACATTAACCTGTTCCCTCATGCAGAAAATGTAGATCAGATTCAGCATTTGAAGCAAGCCTGGTAGTGTGCATCCCTAGATGTATCATCCATGCAAGTTTGGTCAACATAGGGCTTATAGTTACTCGGAAATGAGACCTACACCAAAAACTGCACCAAAAATGTTAACCTGCACCAAAAACCTTAACTTGGTCATTCTTTCGCTGAAATTGCAGCATCTGAAACTTTGACTGGCACAGTGAAACACACTAGAAACATCTTCCATGCATCTATAATCAATACAGGACATAGAAGTACCTAAAAAGAAAACTGCTCCAAAAAACTTAACCTTAACATGGGACGCCGACGCCGAGGGTATTACATAAGCTCCCCCAACTTCGTTGAGGTGAGCTAAATATATTGAGTCATTTACAATGACTTTCACTGGGTTGATTTATTCATAATTCACAGTTATGAAAAATATTTGAAAACTGCAATAACATCCACATAAAATCATAAAACTTAAAACTGTTCAAAGTTATGCTTGCATTTGAAAATTGTACATCAATATAAATATAATGTCTCAATTTATTTGTCTTAGCAGTTTAAAATCTTGACCAGGATACTGAACACAGTAACAAGGAAGAACCAAAAAAATATTACTGTTAGCAATTCTTGCTAGTTCTTTAACTTGACTCTCTCTTTGTGAACTTTAAATTTGGGGTTCTTGTTGACTTTTTTCGTGAATTTGGCCAAAATTCTCTCTTCTGATCCTGGCTCCCCTCTCACTGAGGCATATTCAGCTAGAACCTGTAACAAATAACAGAAAGTCCAGGTGAAAGAGACTTGCTGAAAAGTCTGAACCAAAAACTTGTTGTAAAAGACTGGGTCAGAGTAAAAGACTAAACCAAAAATCTGCAGCTGGATCTTTTTGTCTTATGTACAGATTCCTGGAAAAGAACCAAAGACTTGTGGTCAGATTCTGTTCTAAATACTTCATGTTATAAGTCAGTCCCAAAATTCTGAACCAATGACTTAATTGCTGTAAAAATCGTTCCTTTATAAGCAAATGCCAAAGGCATAAATTGCTACATCTCATTTGGTTGAAAAAAAACGCTGACATCTGGTCTAGGTAAAACAAAAAAATATATAACTGAGCAAAAATGCTGAAACAAAAATTTTAATGAGAAATGAACTTATTATTATGTATATCCTTCAAGGTTTCATGAAGTCAGCACAGCCTTGTTCATGTAACAATGACACAATGTCTGTTCAAAATTAATTTTTTAATAAAACATTGTATAGCTAATTTCCAGTGTGCCTGCTGTCACTTCATTAGTAGAGGTGTCTGCTGCAGGCATATTATGTTAACAAGATATGAAATTCTTAAGAGAGGTCATTGAAAGTGTCACATGTACTAAAAAGTATATAGAATCCTTTGGTTCACCGATTTATCTCTAAGAAAAATGAAAAAAATTTACCATGTGAACAACACCATGATCTACATTTTAGTTGGCACAATCTGGGAATCCAAGATATATCAACTGACAAAGTTTATTGATTCTAAGCCCCTTATCATCTAAAATTTTCATACCTAGTCATAAAATGCCAAAAATAGGTCACAGTGCCCATAAAACATACACAGTAATATATCCCATGATATATAAACTGACAAATCTTGATGATTCTAAGCCTCTTATTATTTGAAAGATTTAGATATTGCCTTTATTCCACAGTGACCTACTTTTTTGCTGACACAATTTGAGGACTTGAGATGCATAAAGTGACAACAGTGAATGGTTCTAAGCCAATATGTCCATGATATTCAAAAAGTAGATCATGGTGAACTACTTTTAGTTTAAGTACTTCAAGGATCTTAGCTTCGAAATTGCTCAGTTTTAACAATACATGTTTTCTTTTTTTTTTTTCAGTTTTGAAGCGACATTGTTAAAATTGACAAAACATCAATTTTGCTTTATGAAGTTGTTTTTTCCTACCTTTTTCCTTAATTTTTTGAGTGGAATTTCTCCTTTTTTCTTTAAGACTTCAGTTATAACTTCCTCCCAATCAAATTTGGCCTTTACTCTACTGCCCTTCTCATCCATATTTTCCTGATTGACCTCTTCTTCTTCCATTTGCTTGTCTGTTTATTGTAAATTGAAAATTGAAAAAGAAGACCACGTTATTAATGTAAATAAATTGATATAATATACTAGTAAACTAAAAAGAAACATCATATATCTACCATCTGTATGACCCTTAAACGTTTATGAACAGTGCACATTTATAATTAAAAACATCTACGTTACAGTATGCAGGGATTATCCAAAGCATTTTTAAACAAGTACCCTGACTGGGATCCTGCGTTAAGGTACTATCCTCCAGTTCTCCATTGGTCATCCCCTCCTCACATCCTTCCTTCTTCCTCTTCTTCTTTTTCTTTGGCTTCTCCTCCCCCTCCTCTTTGACCTCACCATTTTCCTCTGCTTTCCTCTTCCTCTTCCTTTCCTCTTTCCTCTCCTTCTTCATTTCTTCTTTCTTTTCTTTCTTTGTCTGATCTTTCTGACCTGTTTCTGTCTCAGCTTTCGACTGTGGTTCATGGTTTCCATTCATAGATTTAGCTTCTGAAGATTTTGCCTCAGTTGTCTTGGTCTGAAGAAATGTATAAGAGGGTTATTTCAAAATCTAAGTCATAATCATTATGGAAATTCCCCTGTGTGGTGCAGTGGATAGAATGTCTTCTCTAGATTTGCGAAGTAAGGAAATAATAATTACGATGCGGGTTCAAATCCCACTGTGGGATGTGGAGACTGGTGCTTCAAAAGACTTAGAGACTGCATAAAATTACTTTTAATGAGGTCCCTGAGGTGCTGGCATGAAAAAAATCCCTACCAATGGCTTTGAGTGCCGAGTATAGTACAAAATTTGCAGCTCTCCACCGGAAAGTAGTGGCGTCTCCATATGAGTGAAAAATTCTCAAGAGGGACGTTAAACAACAAGCAAACAATTAAAAATTATAAGAAATGGAACATCAGTAAAGAATCTTAAATTGTATATTTTATGGGTCTTTGTAAGAATACTTCACTCAGAGCCACTTTTGAAAGTTTAATCAAAACTTTCTTGATACAGAGTTCTTTTAATACTGTAAGTATCACTATGGTGATAATTAAGGTCAAACTGACTTATCCACAAGTTTGGCTCAGCTTATAATCTCACCCGTACAATCTCACCCGTTAGTATACGTACTAAATTTGACTAAGTTTTGGTTGTACACCCACTTCTTTAGTTTCACTAACCTGCTCTGCATGTTTCATTATAAGGTTCCAGGCTTCGTCTACTAATGATTCCTTCTTTACTCTCAGTGAATTCTTCAGGAAATTCTGTGGAAAATAATATTTAACAAATAATCGTCCTATCAATATTTAGAATGTCAAATTTGCAACTATATTATCCTTTTAGAATTAATTTGATATTTTCAAACATAAGGAAATTTTCAAGTGAAACGTATGGAAAAAATATTACATTATATAATTAAAATGACTGATTAACTGTATATTGTTTTACATTCCATTTGAGAATTTTTCACTTATATAGAGACACCAACATACACCACAAAGGGTTTCAAATTTAGACCGATTTTTAGCACTCTTGGGGATTGTCTACCTTGACCAGATCCTCTTTTTTATGTGTAGGACATTTTCAACATTTACCTTAAATTTGGCCTGTTTGCGAGGGATGTTCGGATAGTCTTTAATCTGGTGTAACAGATGTAGTACATTCTTGTCAGATTGGGCACTATCTATGGCAGCCTGTACTTGCTGAAAGTCAAGACATGTACGTGATAAATAAAAGACATACAAGTATGGGATATTCTAAGGATATTTCTGCATTTCAGAAATGCTCCTCTCTACTGAAAATGGGATTATAGCAAGTAGGACTTACATACAATGTGAATACGGCTTGATAAACATGCAAAGAAAAAAGTTTGCATGAATACTTAATCTAAAGAGGTAACTATAGCTAGGTGTTACATTTTATGATTAAAAAAGAAAAAAATTCTGTTTAATAACATGACATACATGCACATACATTCATAATTTTTCTTCAATTTGCTATAAAACTTTTATTTAAATACAGTACCAGGGTTTGACACTAACGCTAGCCCGCTGGCCCGGGACAACTGCATACTGAGGTCTGGCTACCAAACATGTCTTTAAACTTGCCCTGCAGGGCTACAGTAAATTTTACCAATTACTCACTAAGAGCAAGAAAAATAATTATAATTTACACACAATATACCTGATAATTGTTAAATTTATTTTCAAACATGTTTTATCATCATAATTCTTATTTTTGTAAGTCAAAATTTAAACTTTAAAGGTGATTCGAAATACCCTAAATGATTATAAATATGGAATTTTTCGAATAGAAAAAGTGTCTTAGGTACAATCATAGCGTGACATATAATTTTTACCCAAAATACAGCCAGAATGCAGAATTTTGCATCCCTATTTTCAAAATTTCCCGGGGGAGGCCCCCGTACCCCTACCAGCAGGAGGGGGAAACCCCCTCCCACACCTACCCCCCTCATCGCTTCGCGACTCGGCCACCAGCCTTCGGCTGCTGGACAAGTAATACATGAACAGGGCTAGTAGAAATTAGAAATGGCTAGCCCTGCTGACAACTATGGTTTTAAAGTTAGTGTCTATCCTGAGTACTAAACATTTTTTACTAATATTCTTCATGTATACAGACCAAGATAAAGGGTTTTCAATAAGGAGAGACTGGAGGCAATTGTCCCTCTTTTTTAATGATAAAAATACATCTCTTCAAATATTTTAATTGGCAAAATAAATTATGGAAATGCTTTAAAAACAGCCTATTCTAAAGGGTAAATTCATCTCCTCTCTACAGTCACAGTGATTGGGAAGGCCAAAGTGGTCAATGGGACTATGGCGCAACTGTCAACATTTTTGATGGGCCATTTCGAAAATAAATGGGCCATCAATATAATCTGAAGGGCCATTTTAAGAAATAACAAAGTGACAAAAAAATATGAAATACGAGAGAAAACACGTTTTTAATTAACCGAATCCGACTTTTAACGCATGAAATGCAGCAAATTTAAAGGCACTTGCTTAGAATATAACTGACCTGTATTTTGTGTTAAAATTACGACAGTTTTGGAAAGGGCACAGCCCTACCATACAAATGAATGAGGTATTGTACCTCATGTAAGTGCTTCGTTTAACCGGAAGTACTTTTTGACAGGTTTCAACCAATGAGATTTGTTGTTTTAAATTGACTGCATTTAAAACGAAAGTAAAACAAGAAAGAAAGTCGTACGCAAAATATTTCCAAATAACATCGCTAAAAATTGAATGCGCACCTTGGCGCCATGACTGATTGATTTAATGCGCCATTTTTCACTCCAATGCGACTATGGCGCGTGGCGCAAGCCCTTCCCAATCACTGCAGTCACAATTATTCAAAGCCCTGGAGATAATGATATTGTTCCGGAATTACCTCTAGCCACTGATTCTGTTTCTGTTCCCCTTTGTTGGCCCCTGCTTTTGGTACATAGTTTTTCCCAGAGTACTTCTCTTCTTCAGATATACATTTTGTGTGTTTATCGTATTCTTGCCCCCTGAAATTTCAAAACAGAAATTTATTTTTAGTGATACTTAGAAATATGGAAATACATATGTAGATGGTAATAGATTCTCAACTGAATTTGTACAAAAATTCTTAAAAACTGCAATTTATTTGATTTTTGTTTTCTCTCCTTTTAAAGACAAACAATATGAAACGTTCACTGAAAGTATAATATAACCATATTGAACAACTAGGAAACTTCCACCAATTTGGTCAAAGGGAAATAACTCAAAATGTATTGTGTTTGAAATGTTACATATTATCCAGTATTATTATAAAATTCTCAATAATTTCTGAATGACACATGAGGGAAATATTACTCTGTCAGACTTCAATTAAAAAAATTTTAAAAGATTGATTCTCACCATGAAAACTTGATCAGGAGGAGTAAATTATTGTACTTGAGAGGTGTTTACTCTTTTCCTCATTTTTCACACAGGAAACAAACATACTGAAGGTATGTGGCCCCACCCTACCCCCCGGGGTTTAGCTGCAGATCTGTAGCGTTATGGTTTTATATATTTGTCTTTGACCATAACGCTACAGATCCCGTAGTGCAAAAAAAGTGCAATTTACGGCGCAATATTTTTTGCGCTCTTTTTGGGAGAATTTCTCCACTTTCTAGCTTTGGTCAATCAACTACCTTTCACTCCCTAATTCTAGACACATTTTGTAGCCAATATTATAGTTTATCCACCTCCCAACCATTTATAGTTGTCTCTACAGGCAATAAACTCGCTTGATATGAATTTTCAGTAATCTAACAAATAATTTTAATCAAGCGAGTTTATCACTTGTAGAGACGACTATGAAGGGTTGGGAGATGGATAAAATATACAGATTAATTAAATAATGTGTCTAGAATTAGGGATTAAAAGGTAGTTGATTGAACGATGCTGGAAAGTGGAGAAATTCTCCCCAAAAGAGCGCAAAAAATATTGCGCCATAAATTGCACCTTTTTTGCACTACGGGATCTGTAGCGTTATGGTCAAAGACAAATATATAAAACCATAATGCTACAGATCTGCAGCTACTCGGGGTTATGATTTGAACAAACTTGAGAATCTGCACTACCTGAGGATGCTTCCCAGGGCTGGGACGATTCAACTTTTTTCAATATAAATATGTCACAATATTTGCAATTGGCAATCCTCGGCTGACTCCACTATGCTCCATTCGAAATGTGTCGAGAGGTACATGTACGAGCCACCCGAAGAGCTCCGAGTGTGATATTTGAGCCATGATATCTCATGATATGTATCACGATATGTTTAATTGGTTATAAAATCTTTTTTTGCATTGAAATAAACAAAATATTTCTTTGTATATATATAAAAATAATTTCTATATTTTCAGTCTTGGCAAATCTTGCAAGGATTTATAACATGTAAATATATTGTAAGACATTTAATAAATCACCAAAAAACAAAATTATATGAATCACCCTTGTAATTTTTTTTATGTACACATAAACTGATCATACCAGAATTCCTTGCTACAGTCAATACAGGACAATGACTTGGCTTGACGACATTTTGTTGTGTAATGCTTTTCCACTTGGTTTTTCTTTAGTGAATCACCACAAGCATTGCAAGAAAAGAACACCATCTGTATTAAAAAAAAGATAATAAGGTAATGGTCTTGAAAAATACAACACATTGAACTGAATCATATGTATGTATTTATATAGTATTTTATGAGTACAATACATAATTTGCTACACCAATTGTTTGTATTCTAGTTGTGTTCTACTGTATTTTCATGCTTATCACTATGTTTTCCAGGCGCGGATCCAGGATTTGGAGTTAGGGGGGGCGCCAAAATTAGGCAAGGGGTCTGGGGGCCGCCTTGAGGCCCCCAGTGGGTCCAGGGCAAAGCCCTGGTGGGGGCCCAGGGGGCAAAGCCCCCGTAAGCTCCTGGATTCTAGAGATTTTGAAGGGTTAAAATGAGGTCTACCAAAGCCCTGGTGGGGGCCTACAGTGTAGGGGGCGAAGCCCCCGGAAGCTCCTGGATTCTAGAGATTTTGAAGGGTAAAAATGAGTTCTACCAAGTAGACATATTTGATTTACGCTAAGTTTGACAATTTTAGGGGGGGCGCGCGCCGGGTGCGCCCCCCCTTAAATCCGCCACTGTTTTCTATGGGCCTTTACCAATTACTGTAATTGTGTTGGTGCCAATAAAATATTTGTATTATTTGCATAAAAATAACTAGTTTTAGAGTCAAATCTGAAAATAATACGATGATAATACAATAGTACTTGTTTGAAAACAGTTCAAAACATGTAAATTTATAGATGCTGTACAAGTATAACAATTTTTTAAAATCCACGTTGACTAAGTTCACACATTTTAATACATCAAATAGGCCTACATATGAATATTAGGCTTAGCGCATGTCTTTGAGCAATCTTCCTTTCAAAATTTCTGACTAAAATGGTTATTAAAGATTGTTTAATAAAAGTTTCCTTTCATTATTGCAAAAGAGAAACGTCAAATCTTGCCTTACATCGATTTAAAAAATCTACAAACATGTGGCGGAAAACAACAAATAAAAGTAAAATGAAAACTTGTCTTACGCACACTTTTTAATTCCGTGTAAATGTTCGTGATGAAAAACCGCGCATTAGGCCCATAAATACATATTATATATGGATAAATTTTTCATTAAAAAATGTATGTCAGTGATTGATTAATTTTTATCAAGCCTTTTTTGTTTTTGTCTTTTGTTTTTTTGTTTTTGTTTTTGTTTGTTTGTTTGGTTTTTTTAAGGGAGGATGGGGGGGGGGGGGTCTCCTATGTTTCTGCTATTTTAATAATAATTATAAATAAATTGACTGAAGAATAGTAGTGTATCTTATATAAGCATTCATTGTATTCGTGCCAATTTTTTAACTCTATTTTCCAATAAAAAAAAAAGTTTGCATGCAATAACTTTGGAGGAACTGAACATTCTAAAATAAACAAATTAATAAAACCTTATACATACATGTATCATATGTATATTTTTTAAGGGGAGGGGGTCGGGGTATTTCGCCAACCGGCCTTAGAAGTCAATAATATGTCGTGAAACGTGTACACAAACGGCATATCGACATCCTATACCGTGAACACGTTAAGATTGAATTTGAAGAAATTGTTTTTTTTATAGGTCCCTTCTTTAACATGCATTGCTGTGATGTTAGCTGCAATAATGTAGCCCCTCTCCCCCCCTTTTTTTTTGGGGGGGGGGAGAGGCCTCTCCAGAAATCATCAGATAAAAAAAAATCGGAGAGGGCTACATTATTGCAGCTACTGTGATGTCATTCCTTTGTTATTGCAGTCTAAAAATGTAGCTTGAAGAGGACGCTTTTGCGAGACTGAGACAACCTTGTAACAATTTTATAAAGTCCACATTTTGATATTTCTTTTTTGATTTTATGTATCTAATCTTTAACAGAATGATTTTAATTTTCCCAGAAGCATGATCGACAATTGATAAACTAGGTTTATCGACTGTAAACTATAGTTTACAAACAGTAAACTATAGTTAACGATTCGTTAAGTATAGTTTTCATCTGTAAAACTATATTTAACGGTTGTTAACTATAGTTTACGAATGTTAATTTAAGTTTATCTGTCTGTAATAAAGCGTTAACAATAGATTTTGTTGATAAACATAGATTCACGTTTGTAAACTATAGTTTACAATCGTAAACTATAGTTAAGAGTTGTTAATCATAGTTTCACAAATTGTGAAACTATATTTATCAGATCGTTAACTATAGTTAACGGTTTGTAAACTATAGTTTACAAATCGTGAAACTGTATTTATCAGATAATCTATGTTTTGCAATCGCAAATGATTGTTTTCGGTGTTAAGTATAGTTTACGGTTGTGAAACAGATTATCGCGTTAACTATGGTTTACAGATGTGAAATATAGATTAACGTTGTTAACTATAGTTTACGGTTTGTAAACTATAGTTTACAACCGATAAACCTAGTTTATCGATTGTGAAACTATGATTATCTCATTTTTGTGAATTTGGCGTGCCATATATATATTTTTAAAAGAAATTTCTCTGTCTCTTTTTGACACCAGCTAAGAAAAATTACTTTGCTTCTTTAAAGAACTGTTGAAACTTGTATCATAAGATGTTATAAGTAAACATAAGAATAAGCTGAATACACGTTAAGCCAAACAACTAGACAGACGGATGGACAGAACGAAACTATATACCTCCGAATAAATATTCGATTACGGGAACATATAGAGAATGCACGTATCCAGTCATTCAGAGAAATTTGCATAAAATAATTTTATTCAATACTTTATTTTAATTTTTACATTGTGTAAAACATATGCTATCTTTTGATGTCTTCACGTGCCATCTATTTTTATAATATCATACTACCAGATAACACGCATTGGTATCTAAGGGTATAGATTAATTATGGACATTTTTAGAATTTTACTTCTCTAAAAGTGTATTTTCTGTAAAAATGTTGTATTTTGTTCTTTTATATGCGTAATTTCTTTTAATTTTAATTTCTAAGACATCAACGAACATTTCAGTCATATTTACTGGCATAAATGAAAAATGTTGCACAAAAAGATTTTGAAAAATTATATCATAAAACTTAGAGTTATCTTTCCTGGCCGAGGAGCGAATATCCTTAAACTAGCTGAATTGATATATATATGAGGGCCCTGGTAATGTATAATGATCCAAACCATTGATTGGTTAAAAGTGTAATTTATCTATGACCAGCCAAATTATCGAAGGTGACACAAAATGCAAACGTAAGTTTTAATAATTCCTGAACAATACTGCTTAATGACACGTAAAGCAACTGCGCATTGATACCTGCGTAAGCATCCGATCATATATATGATAATAACACCCTCTGGGTACCTTGTTTGACATATGTTACATACTGTTTGCCTTTTTCGTACACTTCCTTAAATAACAGTCTCCGGACTTTATTGAATTCTATATTTACTGGAAATCGATGAAAATGACAAATTTCTAAATTTTCAAAATTCGGTTTTGGTGATTTTTTGGATTTAAAAAAGTGGCCAGGTTGGACCCAAGATAAATACTAACGTTCAGCCAAAGATGTACCTTTGTGGTTGACATATAGGTGTGGGGAAAATGGTGAGGTAAGCATTAATTTCTCTATTCTGACCTTTATACATGACCCTTTATACAAGTTCGTGTAAATGGTGGATTTTTCAAAGCTTTGTTTGACATTCATACTTTGAAATTAAAAAAGAAATGCTTTTTATTTTATTTTATTTATATATTTTTGTAAAGTACTTGCGATAGCTTTTCTTACATCGTAGCCGATACTCATTAATGTTGTAGATGCAGAAATATCATAAGTAGATAAAATTATTTTAAAAAAAAAAGAACATATGCTCTCCAACAACATTTCTCAACTTAAAGTCTATCATCTGACTTTGGACGATTCTGTTTTATTCTACTCTTTTTCTTTTTAATTGTGTGGTAGCGGACATGTGGAAGACAGATGAGATATTCCATACGTGTATAATTAAAGGCATAAAGCGGGTAGAGCTACCTTAATAGGGGCGGGGATGGGGGTTACCAATAAATAACAAATCCAACACAGTATTACTATGTGCATATGCACTAACTGAAAAAATTTAATTTTAATGGAGCAAGTTTTGATTTCACCATATACTCTTTCATTATTAAACATTCAAGTTAATTTTGTAATTATGTATACAAGTATGCCCCCTTCCATCATGAAAAACTTTTTTTTTTCCTTTTTTTTTTTTTTACATTTGAGTCTCAAGATTTTTTATAATATACCAGGTGATAGTAAATACATAATTTACAAAGTAACAGAATCATTGCAGGAAGAAGAATATTGTTCTTTTGTTTTGGTACATCTTGTTTGTGGGGGCGGAATTCTGTCGGGCACAGACAAAGTTGCTGACCTACAATGCTGCACTTTTGGGGAGTATTCCGAATAAAGAGGAGCGTGGTGACTATATAGCGACTAACATCGGACACACGGACCCAGACATCATCTGTTTACAAGAGGTGATATAAGAATTAAAGGGGTTCTGTCTAGTATCATTGAAAATTCCTGGGGAATACATTTTCATGCCGTTTGTCTATAACTGTAGGAAGGGTTGCGTTTTCAAAAAATTTTACAAAACACAATCAGACTACAATACCATTATGCACAATAGTGTATAACACGTTTTGTTTTCAGTGAATGTCGTTGCCATGGTTACTAAAAATAGACATTTCTTAGAAATATTTTCAATATACTACTCCTCCTACATTTTTGGTTTGATTTCAATATTACTCGGTACACAAGTAGACTACTCTAAGATACATAATTCTTTTTATTGCTGCCTGTTGTAAGGTTCCAAATCTAATTAGATTGTGCTTCTTTTCTTTTGTTATACGTACAGACCAGTAGAGCTAAAGTCTCATCGAAGACTTCTGGCCACTTATTAGGGTTTCATAGTTATTGGACAAGGAAAAAAATGAAGTAAATTCCTTAGGATTTTATATCCTAGTATTTCAGTGATGCATACAATTTAAATGTATATACACTGTATCAAATATGCAACATTATTTTAATTTTTTGTAATTTAAGGAAGCTCTAAACACTGCACAATAAAGAGCTACACTTATGGGTAGTTTTATGCAGTTAGAGTGATCTGCCCTTAGAAGTTAGATTATTCAAATTGTTACACTTAATTACACATTTTTGAAAAGATTTATAAAACATTTTTAACATTATATAAGACCAAAAATAAGTTAATGAATTCAATATGTTCTTTAATTTTCCCAGTGTAAGTAAACAGCAGTGAATTCTGCTCACAAATAGACAACTGTCTTTGAACATTTTTCCTGCTGAAATAAGGCACGTACCCTATGTTATAAAAAGTCTCAATATGCACACCTTTATATGATATATTTTTCTTTAAGTCCAAAAAGCAGTTTCTGTTCGTGTTTAGAGCTTCGTTAAACATTGAGGTACGTCTTAACATATACTTCAATCCTTTCTTTTTGTCAGGTCTGGCTGAAGAGGGATGTAGAATTGCTGACATCGACCAACCAGCACCGATATCCTTATTTCTATAGCGCAGTCGATACGGAATCGTCCTCCAAGCCTCCCTGTGCCAACATCTCACTCATTAGTGTATTTTTTAAAATATTAGCAAATGGTAAGTCCTCTATAATATTGTGAATTTTTACTTGATGGTGGTAAAGAATAGGAAATGCTACATGTAAATTTTGCACACATTTCTACCTAATAAATTCAAAAATAATTTAATATTACTACTGATAAGTAAGACCAACTCTAACTACTTACATGGACTCCATGGAAGGACGTTTTTACCGACTTTTAATTCTAAGACAAAGTTATTCAAAAAGTATTTCTTATTAAATGAAAATGTTTATAAAAATCCTTACATCCAATACCTACGTATGATTTTTGATGAAAAACACAGCTATATTTTTTAAATCTCTTTTTTTTTGAAAGGGGGATTAGAGGCATAATATCTAGCTGTGTTTGTTGTATAATAAGAACAAAGGATAAATGACTTATGTACACGACTGTGTATATTGCACCATTAAAATGTCAAAATTCCTTGAAAAAATCATTTCATTAAAAGTCAGCATTTTGTAAATTCTATGACCAAATAACGAAATACTACCTATCATTTGCGTCGAATTTTGTCTGACATATTTCATTCCATTTGTTAGATCATCATCATTTTTATAAGAAATTTAATTGACATCGAGGAATTAATCTGTCTCTCTGAACAAAACAAGGCTAATCAATAGGGGATGCTTCTACATGCTAGATACCTGATCCTACCTATTTTATGATTATGAGTAATTTATGATTTGTTCACTGATGATTATCGTTTGTTGGTGTTTTGTTTTTCTTTTTTCTTGAAGGTCGACTATTACCATAATATTGCTCTCATCAATTGGATACCAATTCATTTGATGTACACATCATGAGAACAATAAAATGGTGAAATTATTGCTATCAAAAATTAATTTTGACCTAGGTTTGAAGTACCTTTTTAATTCTTTAATTCAGATGCATGATTATATTTTTACTGGAATAAGCTCGAGTATATGCAGCAACTTCTTTAAATAGAGCAATTATGACAAAAAATGGTCATTATATGCATTTTGACTACGCTGAACTGAAAATATCCCCAAATTTTTTTTTAAAAAATCGTTCTCTCTAATAAAACTTTTGCGGGCAATAATTGAAAAATAAAGTACAGCATACTTGGGTCTTGGTTTATAAATATGTGTATTTATACATACCTTATTGATAGGCCAAGAAAGGCAATAAGGTACATACACTGGACAAAACTGCTAACGCACCACCCAAGAGAATTAATGTTTTAAGTTTAAAAACCAGTTTGTGATGTATTTGGTATATAAATATGTTACAATAGTAAAAAATGAGGCATATTAATGTCAACCCTTATAAATTACTTCAATGTTCACTGAAGTGTGACCAATTCAAAGAAAATAATAAATTCCTTTCTATTCAATTTTCGACGAGAAAAAAATTAATTTTTTCTTCGTGTTTGTGTTCTTTACATTCGTACTAATTAAAAACTCAGAAAAAAGTTACACTGAATGCGCCGTTTGACGCTAGAGGAGCGTGCTAAGCAGATATCATGGCGTCTGAGGGGGTTCCTTTACAGAAATCTATAAAAAATGAAAACAATACAAAGCTCATCAATTCCACTCATGCAAAATGTTGCAAATAGATTAGCAAATAGATTAGCAAACATAAAAATGTTTAAGATAGTTGGCCACTGCATTAAGTTCGCAGCATACAATAAGTTGAAAATTGTTCTACAAAACTTGGTCAACCGGAAGTTGGGTGGATTTGGTATGGACGCTAAGGTACCGGGTGATTACTAGGTGATATGCGAGTCAATTACAGTGTCTTATTTGATTTATAAATGGGGGAATACTCATGTGGCAACCTCACAGACCACCTTTAGTGATCAAGAATTTCATATCTGGGCACAAATGGTGCGCAGAGCACATCTGGAAATTGGTTTTTGGACAAGAAGGTCATTCTAGGATCTTTTCATGATACCAAGACTTTTGTCAATCCCACTGTTTTGGAAATAATGACATATTATATACATTAGTACCGATCTGGCAAATATTCAATTCACAAATAAAAATTAACAAGGGGTGCGTTAGCAATTTTGTTTAGTGTACATATTCATAGACCAAGACCCAAGTACATGTACATGTGATAGACACAATAACATCTTGCAACATACATCATTTTATAAGCCAATCCCCGACACAATAATATTTTGCAGCATACAGCATGCATCTTTCATAAGGTTGAACGTCGACTGACCAGACATTGTTAGGCTATCATTTTTTATATCTTGAATTGAATATGGATTTTTTTCGTTGACCCATGCATGAAAAAGAGCACTTGGCGATATGATGTAACTGGTTGATAGGGGAAGCTCACTCCTCCATTATCCCTATACTACCTCTGATGTTTTAGAGGTTCGTCTTTGCTCTGATCACAGGTGGTACTGTTTCAAAAGACTTCAGTACTGATAAATGGTCGTTATCTTTATATATTTCATTTTCTGAAATCTCGAGTTTATGTTAAATACTAATGTTCAAATTAATTTAGTTTATTTCATTTTTCAAAAGAATTTTAAAAAATAAATTAGAAGTCAGATAATAAACTTATTTTTCATGTTTTTCGTCAGATGTTCTGATGTAATTCATGTAATTATTGTGCTTTAAAGATCTACATATCTAGCAATCTTTATATTGCAAGTAGCACGTGACTTTGATGCTGGAAAAGAAGTCAGTTGTTTTATAGTCTTTAGGAGCCAAAGTGCTTCTAGTTGTTGTCAATCCAAAGCAATCAATGCAAAACACTAGACAAATGGAGAAAAAGAAAAAGAATTTTGATTATTAAAACAATTTGAATTAAAAGATATCAGTATTATTCTTTGGTTTAATACATGAAACATATAAGGATAACGAACAGTGTTCAAGATCAAAAGTCCATAAAACAATACAAAACAGGAGCAGAGCAATCACGGACCTCCAAAACATCAGAGGTGGGATCAAGTGCCATGGAGGAGTGAGCATCCCCTGCAGACCGGCCACACCCGCCGCGTGCTCCTTGTCATGATCGGGAAATAGCAGAAAAATCCGTCGTCAATTCAGTTACAATTAGTATGAAAAACGTCAGTCAGCATTCGACTGAATGATAAATTGTATTGGCCGACAAGGTTAAATTAATAAATTTTATCTATATCAAGGATGTACGAAACATGCAACCTCTGCGGGAAAAGCCCAGTGTGCGACGGAAAAAACTGGAGTTATGAACCTTCCACAAAGGTGTATATCCTGTCTTGCAATAGCGTCTACAAATGATTTCTCGTTTTCTAACCTTCTGAGGGATTGTGTTGTGACAACTCAAGGAGAAGTCAATCTTCCTGGACTCGTGGTTCTAAGCAAACGACCAATGCTTAACCCTATAGTAAAATATTTTTTGCCATCTACAAAGAAGACAGCTTACAGAGGATATATACACTTCCAGGTAACTCCAATTATCTTTTTGAAAAGAATTACAGAAAAGAAGATAAGTGAACTTCCATTTTGAAAAAAAAGTTCACTTTTTTGTCTTTTGATCAGAATAATAGGAAAAATATTCTTTAGAGTGAATTTTTTTTCCTGTTGGTTAATATACATGGTCATACAGCTTATAAGTTATTTTATGATCATCTCCGAGGTGTTTTATAAAAAATATTCTATGCATTCCAAGTAAAATTTAACAGTAAACCACGTCACATTAACAGAAATTTTATAACACGCTTAGTAAAATGCTAGGGAAAATATTATCCTTTGTAGATATGTACAAATTTTGCATCTCGTACATGTATCAGTTGAATTCATTCACAGATTAACTTAGTATGGGTGTTTACTTATGCCGCCCACTAAATACTAGTATTGTGCATTTAACACTCAGGAAGTGACATGTCCTACCAGTTTATGTCATTCCTGTTACCAAAAAGAAAATGTTAAAATAAAAGTTATCTCACTTTCCTAGGAATTTTTTTCACGATCCTCAATATATCATCATTTTCTGTTGTCTCAAGTTTATGAGCGCCATGATTTAAAAGTGAATAAAGAAAGGGTTCAAAGGTCGATAAGTTTGTCTAATTGGTAGTGTATAATGAAAATATGTCCTATCTGTTACCTTCATAATATGCAAGTACTCTTTAAATTGTTTATTTTGCTAGAACAATTAGATGAACTAAGTAACAAAGAAATGGTTTCAATGTCTAGATGATGCATAAAGAGTACATTTTACTAAATAACGGGTGATTTATATGAGAAACGTCCATCCTGTTACTGTCATTCCTGCTACCATTAACATGGTAACAGTAAGGAAAACTGCACTTAATACCTTGAGTTTTAACAATAAAAACAATTACTTTTATTTTTCTAAGTAATAAAAGTGTAATAACACATGTTTAAAAACTTCGTTAATCATATTGAAATACGTTTGTGCTTCAGATAGTGCTATTATAACTTAAAGATGTACTCTTTTAACAGAATGGACAGAAATTTGTAACAGGATGGACAAATTATCCTGGTATATATATACCTATTTAAGTTTTATCATTTGTTTTTCTTAAAATTATGAAAAATTCTTAGTTTTGCAACAGCATAGAGTACCTTTAATAAACAAGAAATGAAGTGATAAATATTTTAATAGCTCTTTACAATTAAATTTCATAACAGGATGGACATAAATGTCTTTCATTGTCTCGAATTTGCCAGATTTGACAAAATCATGTTTTTATTCTACATTTCTTTCTCTTTTCTTAACCAATAAAGTTAGAAAAAGTCAATTTTTATTTAAATTGTAGATTTCATTGTCCATCCTGTTACACTGTTTTGTCCATCCTGTTACTGTTTTGTCCTTCCTGTTACCCGAGTCCTTACTGTTACCAGTATATTTTCCTAGTTTTAATTGCTTTGGCAGAGCACCTGTTTAAATAACTTTCTGTAATTGTTTATTCTAATCACAAAAATAATTTACAAGAATTTTTTTTCAACTATAGTATATAAACATTCCGCAATAAGGTTTTTCATGAAGAGAAACCCGTGGATTTTGCTTATGCTTGGTATATGGTAGTTTGACATGCTTTTAAACGCTCGTATATTAGATGAACGTCAAACATCTTATCATTCAATGATTTTTTTTTTCATTTTTTAACAATATACAAAAGATTATTAGATGAAAATTTTGAAATAGAGTTTTACAGCTCTTTTTATGAAAGTAAAAGGAAGGACATTAAAGTTTAAATGACTAAGATAAAATGTCAATATTTTTTAAAAGAAATATTTTCCTTTCTGCAATGCAGTGGATTTTAGTAGTTTATTACTGTGTTATTCAAATAAAGTTGAAAAAAGCATAGTAAAACCACTTTCATTTTTCAAACAATTGTCATTCAAAAAATGAACTTATTTTGAAAATTTATTATGGCCATTATGGACTTCCCTCGTCGGACGGTCATTAAAATTGTATAACTATAGGTACTAAGATGCCTAGCATTGAAGATCATTTAGTTACCAAGTACCTTAAGCTATGAATAACTTTTAAAACCCTTGAAAAAGAACTACATGTAATCAGATACATGTTATATGGATGTTTACAATCGGTGAGGTTTTTAAGTTAATTGTCAAAAGCGGGAAGTTTATCAGATACTTAAGTGTAAAAATATTTTTATCACAATTCTTTTTCATATATGATTATCTTAGTGAAATCATTTCCAAAGACCACAATACAAAACACATATATATATTAGTTACCTTCTTTCGTGCACCACATTTTTTGCTTATTAATTATCCTTACTAAGGAAACGTTGTAAAAAGAAAATTCAATACATATTTTACAATTTTAAACATTACCACATCCTGCTTGGGGTTTGAATCCAAGGCTAAAGGGGGCATTAATTTAACAATTCTGAGAAATTACACGCTGATCTTATTATTCAAACAGTTTTTGTCTGTAATTGCTAGGTCAGTGAGTAAAGAAAATGTTCTGAACATGATAAATTATTTTATTTATACATGTATATTACCAACTTAGTCCCTCATTAGTTTAAGGCACATTTTATATAGTCATAGAAAATTGATTCAACTATCAAGTTAAATGTTTTTTTTCATTTCTAAATTTTATGGCTGTACACAAGTCTGAAGAGCCTGCTTTTCTAAAGTAAAGCAAGCTGTTGACGAACAAGATGATGAAACAATTTGAAAGATATAAACAATGATTATATCCTGTAAATGCAACATTTTATAAGTTCTATGATCGACAAAATGACAATGTTAGAAATACAATATCATTAAGTCGAATGTTGATTGGAGTTTTAATTTTTTTAGGTTATTCATACACTGAATTGCCTGAGGCTCTTCCGTTTACCCAACCATGAAAAATAGTTGAATATATTTATTTTCCAAAAGAGCAATTAAGAGTTTAATAAGATTTATACATTGTCCATAAGTTCTTTAGTTCTAATCTGTTCCCCCCAATCTTTTACACTGACAGCGGCTGACATTTTCTAAAATCTAAACAGAACACCCGTAAGGAGAATTTAAAAATGTACAAGAAAGGAAGAATTGTATTTAGATATAGAAATATTGTTTAAATCGATTCTGTAAGACGTGTATCATTAAAAGATTTCTTTAAAATGATCTTACACTAATTTTGTCTCTATATACAATAAAAAATGCTTTTAAAAATGTTTTTAACCATTTATACCCGTGTCGTACCTTTTATTTCTGTCATTGTACATGAAATGTTTCATTGTTTGCTTATTTAATTTTGTACATCTGTTAATTTCAATTGAATGATTTCTATTACTTGTATTTGACCCTTGATGCTTGTCAATTTCACATGAAATTCTTTCATCAATTTAACATTAAATGCTTTCTTCAAGTCCACATGAAATGCTGACCTATCAATTTTACATGAAATGCTTCCATCTTGTATGTCTACCGATTCCACATGTAAAGCTTTTTTACTTGTGTTTCATTTTAGGTCACTTCCACATGAAACGCTTTTTCTTTGTAATCTACCTTTCATTCTGTAAATTTCAATACTGTAACAGTTCCTCTCCTTTTCAATTACTTTATCTTTTTTATGAAATGCCTTCAGTTACTAGTACTATATGATTATTTACCTTTCATCTCTGTCGATTTTACATGCTTGTTTCCTTTAATTTCATCTTGCATGTTGGTCAGTTTCCTTTCCTGTATCTTACGTATACCTTTGCATGTATTACCATGATATGTTTTTCTTCACTTATATTCCACCTTGTATGTCTGTCTGTTCCCATGAAAGCTTTCTTTTACTCATATTTCAACTTAAATCTTTAAATTCCCATTTCAAAAAGATAAACTGAAATAATTTGAAAAGAATAATGTCTAGATTATAAGGTATGTATAAATAACTGGTCATGTGTTTTAAGCAACAATTAACAAAACAAATAATTTTTTTTTCAGGATGAAAAAGTCGGTGACATAGCTTGTACGCATTTAACACCGTTACTGGGACCCATATACATTGAACGTAAGAACATTTATTTTTAATTAATACATTTATTTATTTTTCTTTTTATCTATAATCTATCTACATTTTTTCTTCTTCAAATGGAATATTTAAATTAAGATACGCACAGCAGCATGCTGAGCTGATTTTTGGATTCAGAATGCAAAGCATCTTCGCTGACCAAGGGTTTCGGATATCTACTCAATTTATAAACGTTCATAAGGAAAAACTCTTGGCTAGCGAAGACAAATGCAAAGCAATTCAAATAAAACAGTTTATAAGGCAATTACCATGCAAGTAACACCATTGTAATAAGTACATTACTTTACTAATAATAAATTACAGAAACAAATACTAGTATTAAACTGCAATTTAAAAAGTTTATTTGAAGAAATATTGTCATATTATGCTAGTACTTAATCGATTTATTTGTTCTTATTAATCGATTATGCATTTATTGCCTGTGAACTTTGCTTTGTGTTTATTCTATTATTATAGCAAACCTGCAGGGAATCTTCGAGGGTTATGCAGATCAGAACTTTTTTGAGACGATCACATTAGATTATGATTTGTCGTCATCATTACGTGTTGTAATAATGGGAGATCTAAACTGTGGTCCGGGAATTCCTGAAAAGAATATTGAAGAGGAATGTGAAAGTATGTTTACTAGTATTAATTATCAACAGGTCAAGTTATCTTGAACATTAAATTTTGTTTGATATATTAACACTTAAGAGTAAAGTTAACTTTTAAAAGCTTGATTCTGTTTTAGAAGGCATGAAATCTAAAGGGAAAAAAAATAAATAAAAACGGTACTGGTATCTTATATAAATTTCGTTTGTTGTAGAATCATACTACCACTTTACATTAGCTGGCTACACGAGTCCTTACGTCGAGCGTGTAGGACTATGTACATACTGTAAGGATAATGCCTTAGCACTGACGCAGTACGATAAGACAGATCTAAGTATTAACAACAACATCATAGATCACATATTTGTTCGCGGCGTCTCTGTGGTCTTTATACAGGTTAGTCATATTGGTTATAATGTGCATGTGTTTTAAGGTAATTAATCATTGTTATGAATTTGAATTGTTGTATTTTTAAGTGTCTCTCTATATGGGAAGCCACAAAAGCAAAACATATATTTTTAGCAATTCTCAGAATTTTGTTTGAAATCGTCTTTGATGGTTACTAGAGTATTATGTGTTGCCTCACGCTTAGACCAAGTCTACATATTTTATGGTTGGTTGAGAAATGTTTTAATAGATGTCCCTTAGATGCATAGGAGGGAGGAGAGTATTTATATATAAGATATTTAAGTTTTATTTATGGTGAACATACTTAGCACATCCTTGGGACCTATAAGCCCTGGAGACAAAGATTTGGTAAATTGGTGTTGCCATCAATCATACTGTTTATTGCTTTAGTCAGTCTTGCTTTAGTAAAGATATAATGAAAATCTTCAAGGTATTCTAAATAATGATTATTCAATACTAAACTTACCTTGCTCCATCCTGAGTCCTGAGCTAGGGGACTTGGAACAACACAATTTAAAAAGGACTAACTGCTCACTATAGACATACGAACATCTTCCAGCTAGATTTCTTTACTGGATATGCAGAAGAGAAGGCACTTGAAGGTCAAATGGATTATCCAAGTTATGACCAAGCTATTCAGTGACTGTTGCCTGACACACTGGAAAAATGGGACATAAAATTTACAATTCATGGAGAAGTAAAGGTCTAGCTGCTCATTATAATCATTCCATTTTTTGTTCGATTGGTCTGATATTTTTTTCAATACTTATGTGATAATGTCACTAATCTAGCCCAATACCAGTATGATAACGTTTAAAATTTTGACAGAGGAATTAAATAAAATGTGAAGAAAATAAACAGCAATCAAACTCAAAAGGCTATCAAAATAATGCAATTTGTACGAGTAAGCAGGGTAATAACAAACCTATAAAAACACCAGATGGAATACTTGTCATGATCGGAAAAATGGAAGAATCCTTAGACAATTTAGTGTGAAAATAATGGTTTAAAAATTTGAATGAGAAGCAGCAATATTTGTATTTGATAACAAGGCCTTTCTGTCGACCATAGAATTTGCGAAATATCCACCTTAAACAGGAATGTTGATATCCTTGTACCATCAACTTATTTTTCGATAACTGCCCTGTTTTAGAAAATTCAACTTTATCTTGTTTTTGCATATCGAACCAACTTTAAGATAATACCTGCATATGCAAATGATAATGGTATATTTCTTCATTAAAAAAAAAAGAATGACAATGCTAGTGTGGTGAGGTTACCATTTTATTGTATTTTCTTTAAAAGTATCCAAAAATTAACCTGACATTTAGACTCTGTGGTGTCTTTAAATTCGAGTTCAAAGGGTTATTATTTCGAATAAACTTATCAATGCATTATGCTTGCCTGATAAATGACCATAAGTTTTTTTAAAGTTATTTTTTTTTTAGAAAATTACAGGGCAGCGGGTCCTCATAATAATCACAATTTATTGTAGCCCATTGAAACAATACATACCTACCAATCTAACTAGTAAGAAATTGGTTCAATCTTTCATATAAGAAGAAAAAAAATTTAAAAAAAAAATTATGGACGGCGCATAATGACTGTTCAAAGGGAACAAACAGTAATTGTCATATTATAAACTGGGGTGACCTAAAAAGCAATGTAAATTTAGGACAATTATAAATTCAAAGATTTGATTGTAAACGTCATCAAGAGAAACAATGTAATTATATTTCAATATTTGATTTTACAGCGAGTCCTGACAGAATACGTACCCAGTCTACCTTATACTCCGTCGGATCATTATGGTGTACAGGCAACTGTGGTGGACAAAGGAAACCATCTAAAGGTGGATGTTAGATACAAAGAAGCTAATTGAAGAATTTATAAATGGCACTTACTAAGAGTAAAATTATTAGATAATTTTGTAAATCACATGTAGAGTATATATTACATTTACAGATTGTCAAATACACTAGTATATCTCCTTACTGTATGCTGTTGACATGAACTCGAGTTAAAATTAGTATTTTAAATAAAAAATGGAGGGGTATTGAAATTTATCAAGTCCCTTCCTTTCTTCTTTTTTTCAAAAGAAAAAAGCAAGGCTAATTTTACTTGACATATGACATGTGTATTTAAAATTTCAAAATGCAATGTTCAAGTTATCATAATTTTGATTGGACACTTTTCAACGTCACATAATACCTGATGAAGATTGTACCCATTGCCCACCAATGGCAGTGTTGGCTGGTACAGTTGGAGACCATTGATCTTACTTCTGATGTATGAAACAACGCTGGATTTGCGAACCCATTGGGCACTGACACAAAACCCCTCTACTTTAACTCTTAAGATCAAACTCTAAGTCATTTGTTCATTAATACCCTGTGGGCTACAAGAAGCTCCTCGGGATTTTGTTCTCCGTACAAACAATCAAATAGTGTCACAAAGTCCAATGGCAATGATTACTAGTATTCATTCAATATGCTAACAAACTACTAGTAACCTCAAGTTATATTTTTTTTTACTTCAAAAGTGAAACCATTTGTAATCTGAATTTGTACCCAAAAGGAAGGGGTGAAATTGTACAATTTTAGTAAGTAATGACTGTTCCATGTACTGTGTGATGATTTCTCCGAACCATCACGAAGGAATGAGAGAGGGACTGCAAATGTTTTGTAATCTGCCTTATAAACCGTTCGTAATACATCAGATACTATATTCGAAAAGGATTTGTTCATTTTGATGCCTTTAAAAGTAGACAGACACAAATAAATATGTATTTTCTTAAACAGCTTGTTTTTTAATTTATAACATTTCACAATCCAAACAATTCTTTTTTCAGTTCTTGTTGGTGCCGTGGCCAGAATGGATCACGTGATGTAAATGACATCCAAACCAATGTCTCAGAACAATATCTGTGCCAAACAAAATCATGAAAATGTTTGAATTTATTGTTTTTGCCTGTACATGTACATATGTAAAATAATCAGTGAAAATAACAATGAGCTGTCACAGTGATACAACATTTTTACTAGACAATTAACATGATCAAGTAATTTTATTATTTATTTTCTAAGAAATCCTCTCTGAACTGGTTCAGAATACTACATGTAGACTTTGATACTGCCATAAGATAGTAACAACCTCACGTAGGCGTTTGCCTCTAAATGTACTTAACTTTCATATTTTGTTAACAAGGGAAGAAGCAACTTTATACTTTAAAAAAGTCGGTTTTCGACCCCTAGCAGGTATAAGAATCAAAATCCGGAAAGCTTTATGCAAAATTACAGGCCACTCCTATACTTCTCCCAAAATATAACGGGAAAATCTAAGAGTATTTCAGGGAATCAGATTTTCGAAAAATGAATATTATCCTTGACTCCCAAACGCCACTAGGGTGAAATCAAAATTCCAGAACCATATTGCACATCTACGGGACACCAATAGTTACTGTAGATCACGTAATTTTCACCAGATATTCATTCTTTATTAGCAAGACACACTTTTTACGAATTGTGGTTATTGCTTCATATAATCGTTAGGAATACTAATTAATATGAGAGGTAATGAAATTTTCGTGAGCACACTATCTCGCGTAAATACAGGAAAATAAGTTCCCGTGCATAAAAAGTGAGTTACAGTATCATATGGGTACCAGTTGCGTCCTGTTATTAGCAGACCTTTTTTATATTCATATGAAGCAGAATTTGTCCAAAATCTCATACGTAAAAGAAGAAAACGCTGGTTGTGGCCTTCAAAACGACATTTAGATATTGCCTATTAACAATGGTTATTTCCATTCTTTTGTCGATATGATATATCCCAGTGAGCTTGAAATAAAAGATACCACAGAGTCTGAAACATCTGTTTCGTATCTAGATATTCTACTTGAGAAAGACGTAAATGATAATCTAACAATGAAGCATTATAACAAACGAGATTATTTAACTTTTCATTCAATATACAAGATCACACTAAATGTCGATGGTTGTTTCCCAATCATGAGAAGAAGCACACGGTGGGTGTGATCGGTCGGTAGTGGATGTTCACTCCTTCACGGCACATTATCCCATGCAACTTTGATGTTTTGGAGGTCCATATTTGCTATGCTCTTATTCTGTATTGTTTCATGGAATTTTGAGCTTGAATGCTGTTCGTTTTCTCAAATATATTTCATTCTATAAAAAAAATTAGACACAACAAAAATGTAAGAGAAGTTCAAACAACAAACATTTAGTTGAAAAACAGTCAATTTTACCCCCTATTGGTGCAAAAGGTGAAAATAGAATGACTTATTGCACATTACAAGGCATTATCATATTACTATCCAAAATAATCTGCTGCTTCTTTCTGTGAGAAAAAAACCTTAAAATAAAAAGAAATGTCGCTTAATATCAAAACATCAAAAAATGACATTAAGGTTTTTCCCCCGTAATTCAAAACTGATACATGTAAAAGTATTTCCTTCTCTGTGTTAATATTTATATGATTTTAAAATGTTTGTAATTAAGAAAGTATTTATCAACTAGTGTCACTATATTGTTCATCATATTGGTGCCTTATAAATTAAATCACACAAGTAAAGGTTGACGTACTTTTATTTAAGCAAGAACAACCTCTACACTAATATTTTAACTAAGAATAACCTCTAAACTTATATTTTCAAGTTTTCCAAAAAAATGAATATAATCTATAGACTTTGAAAAGAAGGTTTCGTTGACCGTAAATAAGGATGGAAAATTGTTCAAAGAGATACAATCTTCGGGTACACAAGTACACTGTCTACACTGTCGTTTATTTGTTAAATTTATGAATGACAGACTTAACATATTTAACGTACTGTTAGCCTTAGTACAGTAAAATATCGAGTGTCCTTTTGTTGTAATTTTCTTTCTAATTCGTTACTAGAATGGAACCACAGGAATTTTAGAACAATAACTCAATAAACTTAACAAGTTTGTATTGCAATTATCTTTCTAACTCTTACTAGAATTTAACCTTTGGAATTTTGAAACGATAACTCAATTAAAAAAAATAACTCGATAAAAGAAAAAGTTTTATTTCTTTATCTACATTTTTCGCCATTTTTTGTGATTCATATTAGGAAGAAAAGGAGTACACTAAAAGAAGAATGTCCCTTTTCGCAAAAAGATGACGTTTTAAGAATGTCTTTGGAATGTTTAGTTTTCACTTTTTTTGTATTTTTACAACCAAGTGATAATTCGATCATTTCTTTGGAAATCTAACTATTTAAGCTTATCAATAATTACCTTTTTTCGGTTTCGAATTTAGAGTATATATAAAGGTGCAAAGAAATATTAATTGCATGTAACAACGCTTTAATTATATTGAAGGATGAAGTTGGGTAAGGATTTAGTATTATCACTTATTTCATATACATGTGTGTATATTAGTTGTCTTTAAGCCGCATTGTTTCTTACATAACAGCTTTAATTTAGAATGAAAAGAAATATATTTTTTTAAGTAAAATCTCAGTAACAAGTTTATAAATAATATAATAAACATAGCTATAATAAATCAAATTTATAACGTTTGTACTTTATCGCTTCTTTTTAAAATATCTATGGTTAAAAACATGAATTGAAAGAATTTATAGAGTAGATAGTTCGATCCTTCATAAAAACAGTTAAGTAATTAATTGAAAATGCTCATAGAAATATCTCTGAATTAATAACGTAAAGTATATATATCACTACACAAAAAAGAAAGTCATTACAGGTAATCATATTCTGTATTGAAAATCATCAAATCTCCAATATATGTTCAGGGAAAGCAAATAGATTAAACATCTAATTAAAAAATTGTTCAGCAAATAAAATTTAGGTGAAAAAAACTATTGGTAACCAACCATTCAGAGAAATTTGCTTGTTTTTAATTCTTATTTGGTATTGTAGCGCTTCTATAAAACTTAGTGTAAAAAGCTTGTGCTATCATTGCAAGATATCACAGATCAATTCTAATTTTAAATCATGATAATAAGAATTTGCATCTAAGGTTAGATAAAAAAAAATCCATTTCTCTAAACATGTATTTCTTTGATTTTTAAGGGAACCAATGACTCTTTACAATACCCTTTCCAAGACTTCAAGGAACTTTTTAATTATATTTAAATACATGTACTTTAAATGAAAATTGTTTCCTGAAAAGTTCTCAGTTTCAAGCTCCATGTTGAGACTTGGTGCATGGCAGCCTCGTATCATTTCGGGGCGTAATGGGCGATATAAAAAAAAATCAAAATAAATGCAATTTTCTCTTCTTTAGAAATTTCCATTATTGCAATGACCAGTGAACCTTTATTTAAACTATTGAATTTATATCCCGCTGCATGGCTTTATGTTTCTGTTTTCATTGCGAAACTTAGTGAGTGATTGCAATTCAAAAAACATTTGTTTACTGCTGGCCATTAAAAATCGAATTTCATAAATTACATGTATATACCGATATATTAATTCATGACACATTGGTCCAAGGATTTAGCCCCAGATCGTCTTGGAATAATCGGACAAAGCCGGTGAAATCATGAAGCTCAGATACTCGGATGAACATCTTATGGCCAAAATCCTCTTGTCTTTTATATGGCTTCTCGTTTTTGACAGAAAACCACACAGTTTATTGATATCATTTTTAGTTACTAACAGGTCAAACATTACAAAACATTACCATTATGAAAAAAATTAGTTGCGGTTCAGCTCTTCCCAGGGAACTAAAATGAAAAATGGGGCTGGTATAATATAAATTCATTTCCTCTGCTTTTTTTTTTTTTGGTTTGTAAATTTCAGGATTAGAGTTAGGGTAAGTAAATTAAAACAGTTATAAAGTTTGTAAGATTGTCGGCTGAACATTCGACGGAAATGGTAGACCTTGTGAAATGAATTTTATCAAGTATTTCTAGATTGCCAAGTACTAGTATTTTACGAAATACTAAAAAAATGTCACTTATAAGCCTAATCATTTGCTATTTCATGCATCATTGTAACAAAATTTGATGATAGTTAGTAGTAATCAATAGTTCATTACAAAAAGTGAGCAGGGAAATCACGGACCTCAAAAATATCAGAGGTGGAATGGAGAAGTAGGCTTCCCTGTCGATCTGTTACATCCATCTTATCTCTTTGACGTCTTTGTCATGATCTGGTAATCGGATAAAAAGTGTGAAATACTAGCATGTCATTTTGCATTAGAAATGCCAGGCGATATTTGAATTAAACAAATTAAGTTGACTTTAAACGAGACTTCAGCGTGATACCTTTGTTTCATTCACTTTTTGTTAATAGCTTGTCTTTTGGAATCAGATCCTGCTCCTACCAAAAATGACATAATTCAACATATTTTATTGTCAAACAAGCTGACTTGTATAATTTCATAATTGTGGTTGACTTATAGTATTCATATAAACCACGACCCATCTTTTTGGCCGTTACAAAAGACTTTTTTCTTAATCTGAGTTCAAAGGGATTTTGAATTAACTTTTAAAAAAAATGTTAATCAATTATTGAACATCTTTGGTATATTTGAATGTCGAATTGCAGGTCGTTGCGAGAGACTTTCTTTTCAGATAGACAGAAACAAATGTGTCTGTTACGGGTCACAACTAGTATTTTTTCCAAAGGTGGATAAATGTATACATGTATATCTCATTAGAATGTCTAACAGTATAAGAGCACGTACATGAACTTTTCAGTTATCGCCATCCACGTTGTGTTGTCCCTGTCTCTACACACAGATGGGTCTATTGCATGCAATGGTCGGCTGAGAAGCTACCAGTTTTGTACTGATGTATGCCATCCATGTTCAGGGTCTTTGATAGAAGGTTCTGGTTTTGCTCTAGTTCGACAAAACTTTCGGAATACCCTAAACAATCTCAGAAGTTCACTCTGGGAAATAATCGAGCAGCTTACCAATTCCAAACGAGAATACGTAAGAACATTTTAATTTACCATATGCAACTTAGTTTTTTCTGCAAGTCCAGCGATTGGAAATACTTACATTTGATTCTTTTAATGCAATCGCAATCTAAACAGATCATTTTTACCTTCTTTGTTTAGATTATCAAAGGTTTAGATAAAAAAGAAAAGCAATTTTAAATCAAAAGGGTCAACATTATCATGATTATGGATATAGAATTATTTCTCAAAGAATTACATAAGAAAAATTCTTTTCAACAGGAAAGATCAATTTTTAGAGATGATATCTCCATTATTGAACAATTTGAATTTGCCGAGGACTTAACAATATCTACTGATGTTACAGGAAACTGTGAAATTGTAAGTTCCCATTGTGCTTTAATTGTATTTCATTTAATTATCAATAAGCATGTACAATGAATGTTTTTGTCAGAAATATTTTGGGGAAAATGTTTCTGTTTGTTTTTATACAATAACCGTGTCTGTGCACTTTGCTATTGGTACTTTTATCGTTGATTGGCATTTCAGTGTATTTTTTTTTCTTTCTAAGAATCGTTCTCATTTACGATTAGTGGAACTTCTCACAGAAACCTCTTTACTGATGAAACCTCTTCACACTGGATATGCCATACAAAAATCACTGACCATCCCATGGTCTGACAACGTCATACAAAATGTTCTGTGTTACCTCAAATTTTTACCCACTGTAAATTCTGAAGACAAAGTTAATATTCCTTGCTCATATGTTGTAAAATTCAGACGTTTGGGAACTGGCAAAAGGAAACTGTTTGCTTTGTGGATGCTGAGGAGAATCCAGGCAGCAATAGATTTAACACCGGAAATTGAATCAGCGTTTACTGTAATCCGGAATAATGCTTCAAATTTTGTTTAATTTCTTTAGATATATTTTTTCATTCAACTAAATTTCAATATTTATAATAATCTATTTATTAAAAGTTAAATTATTACACTTTTAAATTGATGCAGGATACAATCAGTATGCTATTTATGAAGAAAAGTTAAATTCATTGAAAGTTAAAATAGTCTATACCTGATTATATTTTAATTTTTTAATATTGATGAGAGGTAAAAATGTTATTCATTAAAAAAAAACTCTGTACATGCAGGTTATAGTTTTCCTATTAAAACCATTTACAAATGCTTTTTGAACTTACAATTTGAAAAACACGTATTTTTCTTTTACTGTATATAATAATAATTTTGTCATACATGTATATATTGAATAAAGACTATAACGAAAATATATTCTGTTACTTTTTCACCAAAAACTACGAAGTGATAATTTCTATAGAAACCATTAACAAAACTCCTTTTTTAAACTTGTAAGCCAAAATACGGATTCTGAGACACTCAGGGACAAAGTATAACGTGAAAAAATGGAAAAGTATTGTTTACAATTCCAGACAAAACGTCGAACATTATATTTGCTAGTACTGATTGATATACATTTGCATTCAGTGTATTTTTCTTTATGAAATCCATTGGAAATCTACAATGTTCAAATCTCGATATACATAACATACACGAAACCTTGTCACTTGCGGTAGAATACATGAAATATACATATTTGGACACAGAAAACGAAACAGTATTCAAGCTCCGAAGTCCATCAAACAATAGAAAATAGGAGAAGAGCAAATACGGACCTCCAAAACATCAAAGGTTGGATCGGTTACCATGAAGGAGTGAGAATCCCCCGCCCATTGGTCACACCCGCCGTGTGCTAATTGTCCTGACCGGGAAATAACGGAAAAATCCGTCGATAATTCAGTGTGTATAAAATAGCTTAACAATTAGTACATTGTATGAAAAACGTCAGTCAGCATATGACAAATTGTATTTACAGACAAGGAATTTGTATCGACCATAGAACTTATGATGACTTAAACGAGACTGTTGATACTCTTGTTTCAGCAACTTGTTCGTCAATGACTTACCTCGTTTTAAAAATTGTTCATATGTAGAGCATGCTCTTGCGCATCGAATCAACTGAGAGATATAATTCCTGTATGCAGGTGATGAAGGTATATTGCTGTATAAGTAAGGAAAGTTGACGATTAAAAAGTTAAATTCATCTCGTTTGTCATAAAGCTTGGTTATTAGATTATCATTAACGTCTTTTTCAAGTAAAATATAATCTAAATATGAAACAGATGTGTCAAAATATGTGGTATCTTTTATTTCAAGATCATCGGGATATATCGTATTGACAGAAAAATGGAAATAATCATTGTTACTTGATAATACGTTGTCGATATATCTAAATGTCGAGTTGAAGTCCACAGCGAGTACTAGTATTTTCTTCTTTTCGCGTATAAGACTTTGTACAAATTCTGCTTCATATGAATACTAAATTGGTAATAAAAATCCAATAGATTGTTGGAAGACTTGGTCTCCAAAAACCACAAAGATATTGTCCATCAGAAACTCGAGCATCTTTTTTTTATTATAAATATTAACCTCAAAGTACTTTTACGAACAATCAGAATTTATTTTAACAAAATAATTTCGCAAATGGCCAAAGACAAGATAAACAAATTTACGAGTTCCATTTTTTATTGAAAAAAGTTGTCAATGATATCAATAAGTCTGGAATTAAATTTATACTAGGGAATAGTTGTATATAAAGTCTTGAGTTTTTATGTTGTTGATTTTGGTAAAATTTTATGATTTCAAATGTCCAAAAAGTTCTCTGGAATTTTTTTAATACCCGCATCCGATGAACCTCACTTCTCGAATATCTTCTTGCACAGTACTCCTGAAATTTCTCTTGCACTATTGTTAATATTTCAATGAGGAGTAAAGAAAGAGGCTTGGTAGAGCATTTATTGGAACCCGCTGTGTAAGTTTGTTTGTAAGAATTTTTATGTACAGAAATGGTTCAAAATCATTTTGGTTGTTTGGAATATTTAAAAATATTTAAAACTGACAAATGATTTTGAAGAATTTCTTCATTAGAAAGAGAGCTATGAATATAATTTGGATTACCATTTGTAGAATTAAAGCCGAGTTCTTCTAAAGTATATATATTTAATGTAATATCATATAATGAGCCTTACAAAAAAGACAATATCAGCAGGTACCAGTTCGTGCTGATCATGTAATCTATCTAATTCTTTTTCACTTCTGGATTATTGAATACAGAAGGATGGATAGATTTCATATTGCCTCTCAATCGCTTAATGCGCGATTTTAACATACATCTGATACATTTAATCCATTCAGACAAAGTGTCAACTGTAAGGTCTTCATTTTCATATTTCGCCCATCGCCTGGCGTAATCTTCTACAGAATCCATAAAATTAATGAAACCCCGACGCCATTTGAGGGATCGGGGGTCTCTATATTTAGGACCTTCTAAAATATGTGATCTACATGTAAGGTCCTCATTATTAACTTATTTACGTCACCAGAAATAACGTGTCCAGCAGGACTAAATTAAGTTATAAGGTGAAGAAGAACTCGAACACGGTGGAGGATTTGTAAAGTTTTCTGGTAATTAAAAAGTTGGAAGCAATAGTCAATGTATATTTTTATGAAATACAAGTTGTAGTTTTGAACTTGAAATATGGTGAAATACAAGATTATACCCTTTTGTATGGCACGCCAAATTCACAAAAATGAGATAAACCTAGTTTCACATTTGATAAACTAGGTTTATCGACTGTAAACTATAGTTTACAAACCGTAAACTATAGTTCACTATTCGTTAAGTATAGTTAACGATTCGTTAAGTATAGTTTTCATCTGTAAAACTATCTTTAACGGTTGTTAACTATAGTTTACGAATGATAATCTAAGTTTATCTGTCTGTAATAAGCGTTAACAATAGATTTTGTTGATAAACATAGACTCACGTTTGTAAACTATAGTTTACAATCGTAAACTATAGTTAAGAGTTGTTAATCATAGTTTCACAAATCGTGAAACTATATTTTTCAGATCATTAACTATAGTTAACGGTTTGTAAACTATAGCTTACAAATTGTGAAACTGTATTTATCAGATAATCTATGTTTTGCAATCGCAAATGATTGTTTTCAGTGTTAAGTATAGTTTATTGTTGTGAAACATAGATTATCGCGTTAACTATGGTTTAAGGATGTAAAATATAGATTAACGTTGTTAACTATAGTTTACAGTCCGTAAACTATAGTAAACCTAGTTTATCGACTGTGAAACTATGTTTAGCTCATTTTTGTGAATTTGGCGTGTCATACTTTTGTGGTTAAGAATATTATTTATATTGACTGCGGCAATTCAATTGTTGGCGTATTGAAGTTTAAGGGATTGTTTTACCAGGAAGCAGCATATTTTTTCAGTTTATTTAAGTAGTTTTAAAAGCCTATGATTTGCAGGCTGCATTTCATTTCCGGAATTTTATGTAATTATCAACTTTTCATTTCCGACATTTTTTGTATTCATTTCCGACAATTTTAAAGGAATAAATCATTTATAAATCATTGAATTCCATTTTCTGAGTTTTGTAAATCTATCAATGACTTGGACTTAAGTTTGGTGCTGTCACTGGCATTTAATCTGGTGCACATTAAATGTGGTGAAAACAGTTTTATGCTCAATGGACTCTTAAATTTACCTAGATTTAGTGCTGCATGTACATATATACATGTATGTATAGATGGATTTATAGATTTTTTATCAATGTTTTGCAATAGCAGATAGCAAGAATTAATAAATGCTTTTTCAATACTTTGATTTTAGAAACATCATTTATAATGTACAGTATATTGTTTTAATTTTTTCCTCATAATGTTCACTTCCGTTATAAAACTTTCGACGTCACAAACCGCGGCTCTTTTAATTCAGTACCAGCTCTAAATATTCACAATGAAATATAACAAAATTAACAATCATGGAGAGAGAAACTTAAAAAATGTATATATAAGCATTAAATTTTATTTTTGGATGCACTAAAGCGCGGTATTACAAACATTTTTTGTCTGACAACTTGTCATAAATTATGTCATATGTTCTTCAAAAACAGTTTGAAGTAAGGTTAGGTATTGGAACATCAAAATATTTTACTACATGTACTCGTATATAGTCGCAGCTTATTGTAGAATAATTTTACGATACGTCAAAAGGGGAAAAAAAAGAAGAATGAGTCTGAGATTGGTGGTTTACTTCTAAACCTATTTTAATAGAAATCATTTTTGAACTGCTAGTGTATCTTTCTTTGGAAGATAATTGACTAGAATGTTCAAAATATGAAATACCGTAATGTGATTTTGAAGAATTTCTTAACTTGAGTTCCAGATGTAGCATTCAAGTAAATTAAGTATGGATACAATAATAAAAAAAAAAGAACTTTTCTTTTCGAAATGTAGGACTTTCAACATTCTATGCAATAATTCCCCGAGAAAAGTTAATAAAAGGTTGTTAACGCCTCGGCTTTTATATTTCAAACAGCAATTATCCTGCAACATTCACGAAAACGCAGACTTTATTTCTTAAACTCAAGTTAAATTAAAGAAGAAAACATTTGCTGTTGCCTTTAAATTGCGACAATTAGATATATGCTCTACGTTCTAACATTTTCTAAAACTAGGCAAGCTATTGACAAACAAGTTGAAAGAAAGTCATCATTTATCGATACAATTATCTTGTCAGCAAATCGAAATTTAATCTACCATTAAATTGAATGTTGGCCGACCTTTATATACTAATTGTTTGATCATTTTATACAAGGGGCAAATGTAGGATGCGGCCGTTCGACAGGGGATAGGTACTCCTCCATGGCGCCTGATCCCATCTTTCATGTGTTTGAAAGTGTGTGTTTCACTGCTCCCATTTGTATTGTAGCAGTGTATTCTCCATGAACTTTATTACTTTTCGTTACAATACATTTGTCTTCATAAGACGTCAATTTAGGTAAGGAATCTTGCTAGGAAAAGGGCACATACAAACCATGCATGCACCAGTTCCTCCATTTTCGACATTTATTTTAGAATTAGGATGACTGCATTAAAAGAAATACATATTTTTTTCAGCTGACAGTGCTTTCAACAATATCGTCGTTTTAATGTATATTAATGTTCAGTTCTACATGTATAGCTGTTCAAAGTTTCTCCTTTATGCTGCTGTCAATATTTAAAAATTGACATGTGACTTTTCTATATTTTCCTCTTGAGAAAGGGGCTATCACTATAAGTTGGATCACCTCTTGTGGAATTAAATCCTTGTTCCTCTCTTTTTAAAAATGTTTTTTTTTTTACTAACAACGAGACCAATATTAAATTAGAAACTGAACCTCAATCCTTAAAACTGAAAGAGTTGCTAATGCACGTGAATTTTCGAATTTCTTTCTCTCTTTATTTTATTTATTTATTTTTGGTAGGGTTGGAATTCTTCTGATTGCGATAAATATTAAAGCAAAGCATGTTACAGATATATAAATTGATGTAAAAAAAAAAAAAAAGGTTTTCAACAATATTCTGACTTGTCAGCATTCTCCTAATTTTGATCATGACTTTCGTCAAAAGAAAACTAAAGGTACTTTTAAAATTTATTTCAAACCTTACAGCTCCATAAATTTTTATCTAATCCCCAAACCCCAATAATTAAAAAAAAAATAAATCGGCTAGAAACACAAAGAAACATTATTTTACTTCCCCTTCGATCTCTGTAGCATATTTGGATCGGGTTCGATCGTCGTAAAATATAACGCGCGAATGAGTTCACAGCCCACATCCGACTTGGAATGATGTCACTCCCACAATAAACAGGGAATTTTTCTATTGATATGGGGTGTTTTAGCAATGAGAGAACTTTAGTCAGCCCCTGTGTCAAGTACACACTCTTTTTCTTCAATTTTGCTTGTTGGGTAAGTACAAATATACTGACCATTCTGATTCTATATTCCAGAATTAAATTTTGCCCGAAGGGTACAATCCATAACATTATCCATTACATCTGAAATGTGTGTGTATCGTTTTAGACAAGAATGCTGTTATCATTAAAACTGGTATAATTTGATGTCTAAAAATGACAATTTGGAAGAACAGACGTATTTTGATATTAATTCACATATATATCATACATACCAGACCTAATAATTTTACATTTGAAACATAAAAAAAATCTATAAAAAAAAAAAATTTAAGGGAAAGCAGTGATGTTGTATGTGAAATAAATCATGTAAACTATCATTTTTCAAACATGGTACTAATGGCATCAAGGCACTGTATTTAACGTATTAATTTCTACAATCATATGATAAAAGCTAATTTATTTATTAATGAAGTCATAATTAATACCTAGATGTGTCTTCTGTATCAAAAATATTTTGTTGTTGGTACAGTTCAGTTTGCTATTTTATCTTCAAAAGGATATTATCAATGTAAAATAGAAACTCTTCTTTTTATAAGTTTATAATTTAAAGTGCTTTCAAGTGGTGCACTTAAAGTGTAGCTCAAAAAGATGAAAAATATATATCCTATTGACTATAAATGATATATGAACTTCCTGTTATAAGCATCTCTTCTTAAACACATTTTGATAGAAATAATTCACAGGTAATGCAAAAACATTATTGTACATAAATATTCATATAAGGAAATGTAATGAATGATTTCCCACATATTTATGGTACAAAATATTTTATTTTATATGGGGAAAATTTACTCTGAAATGTTTCATTGTTAATTGATTTGTATATAAAAGATTTAAATGACTATATTTCACATTCAATTAAAGTACAGTAATTGTCAGAATTTTTCACAACAAAAATGGCAACAACAACAACAACAAAATATAGTGTATGAACAGTTGAAAAAATGGGGAGCCAGCAAACCTCTAGTCAACAATTACTTAACAAGTCACAAGCAAACATTTTTATCTGTAGGCATTTTATTAAACAGAATCTCTCTTAAGTGGAGGGTCGTAAATTCACTATTTGTCAATAAATGTAGTTGTGGTTGAATTGTCAAAGGCTGAAAAACCAAATCTTTGATTTTCCCATTGGACCAGGTGACTTGTATCTTTCCATTTATGAGCAAACAAAAAAAAAAAAAAAAAAAAAAAAACTCCTGTAGGTAAAGCAAATATAAACATACTCTGACATCTTTCTAAGTATAAACATCCTGTTGTCTGTGGTATTTTTAATGATGGATTATTTTCCTGTTTGTACAAAAAAAGAATTTTAATATATCATAGTTTTATTCACTCTGTCAACAGATAAACAAGCCAAATTTTTATTATCAGAATGATATGCTTTGTTGGATAGATTAGTGTGTTCTTGTCTTCTTTAATAATCCATAAGCATCATGAGCATGAAATAAAATCTTTAAACAAAAAATAAAATTTTGATTTATTTACACTCCTACAATCAGTATAACACTGAAATAAGGGCTATTTTGTTACATCAGACTGGGTTTCTTATTGCTTGTGCCATTTACACAGCTAGGATATATATTTGGGAAAAATTGCTGTGCATGCAAAAAAATTCTTGTCTTCATAAAAGATAGATGATCTGATCTGGCCTTGTGATGTTTTTAATATCTATAGAATGTTCAACATGTAGATGGAATGGAATGTGGAGACTGAGACTATATGCATGCGATAACACAGCTCATTCATGAAAGGTCATATAGCAATAAGTACATCATACTACATGCACTCAATGTACCATACATGCAAGGTTCTCATACACACAGCATAAAAAAAAATTTTAAGTACTTCATGTACTAGCTGTGTTAGTAAATTTTCATACAGCATAATTGAACTGTTGAACTAGACTGAACTCTTCGATTTTAATTAAAAGACATTGTTTTTATTTATATGTTTGTGGTTCCTGTGGTTGACATAACAGTATAGAATGCATATTCATCATGCCCCAGCGGTAAATGACCAGTGATAGTTACATGATATTGTATCTCTCTGTAGGATATTGATTGAGTCAGGCTGATATGACATCAGAGGCAGACAAACACTTCATATACAGATCCATTCAATTAAGGGGTCCTTTCCCTCCCGTTATAGGGTCTCATCCTTTATAAAAACAAGTGCTATTTTGTTTTACGTACTGCACTGTGATATTTAAGTACTATGCACTGATACCTTGATCTTAATTAAAGCTGGAGGAAAAATTTAGTTTTATGTATACAGCATTAATACATTATAATTACGATAAATATTCAATTGACAATGTATAACAGGAATTTTAACACTTTTTGAACTTTAAACAGCTGATTCTTAGTACATGTATTTCATTCTTTCCCTATTTAACTAATAAAATATATTGCATACACTTGTGTATTACTAAACTTGAGTCAAAACTCATAAGTATTGATTGAGAAATAAAATGTAGGTTTGTTCCAATATCCTGAAGAAACAAATATATGACCTTGAAATCTTGTACATGTATGTATACCAGTTTATGTTTATTTATGAGCTATAACATTCCACCATACATTTTATAAATTCTTTCTCATTAATTTTTCTCTTTGTTGATTATTTTGATTATCATTCTCATTTTTTGAGGGGGGTGGTGGGGTGGTGATTCCTTCATTCCTTTGTCTTTCACAGTAAGATGAATAATACTGTAAAATCACATATTCAAGTGGGGTCAAATTTTCATAGTTTGAGTAAAAACTCTTGGTTTGCAGGGATTTGAATTCGTGGATGAAGAATTGTTGAGTAGTTATGTATGTAACATTTTACATTTTGTTGTGGACATGAATTAGTGGGTCTCTTCATTCCTCGATAACAACGAAAATTACCCCCCCCCCCCCCCCCCTTCATGAAAATTTGTGATTTCACAGTAAACTTTCCCACTTACTATCAATAAAAAAACAAAATTTTCAATTATTGATAATTTGAAATCTTAAAAATCTGAAATGCAAATCCAGGACATATGAAATAACTTTTTCTCTCATGATTACAGATGATTGAACCACTAACTTGACTAAGATAGTACCGGTACTTCCTGTCAGACAGGCAGATTTTTAATGAAAAAAATCTTACAAAATGTCATTTTCCAGAGCTCTCCTTCTGTTGAAATGATTAAAAGTTTTTGAATACAGTAAAATTCATATAGCTGGGGATCCAAGATAACTTCACTATAGATGAATTCACAATAAGCGTGTTCATACTAAACAAGTTTTGTAGTTGTACATTATAATGGCATGAACATGTAGCTATAGGACCACAAGATTTTGTTATAAGATATCTGTAATTTGACCCCTGTTATTTTAATCATCAATTATCCTTTATTTCAATTAAAGAAAAAAAAAGTTATTGAAACTGTGTAGTAGCTTTATATATAAATTTGATTGTGAATTCATTCAATTTTTTTTGTACCATAAAATGACATTACGGTAATATCCTTTTGGAAGGAAACCCTACTTAACACATGTAAATTTAATGTTTATAGTCATTATCAGTGAAGCATTTCTATTAAAATTTCCAAAAATAAACCTCATGCAGTCAAAGTTGTGTTTGCTCAGGGTTACTGAGCAGTAATATCAGTGGCATCATTCAGATCTATAGTAATTAACTACCTATAGTTTGTTTGTTCACAGCAGTTAAAAAAAATTTCCACTCGGTAAATGTTTTCATACACTTTGAGTATATCAGTGCATGGTGGCTTTATGGAGAGGAAATGAATGATAAAAAATAAATACATTCAAAGAAATGAATGATAAAAAATAATCAAGAAGTGCCCCTTGTTGCCTCAAAGAAGCAACTACGCTTATCATTTTCAAGCTGCCAAACAATGTATACCCCTTCTGGTGGGTTAAATAAAACCCCATAACTGCAGTTTTGTTCAGCTTGCAGGAAAAGAGGAAAAATTTTATTTTACTTAAAACTGGATAACTAAATATTGACTTCTTGGGACCTATAAAAGAATCACTTAGTTTATGCACATAATTACTTAAAAGCTGGCCAGGAGGGACACTTGTCCTTGCCCCTTGCCCCCCCCCCCCCCCACCAACTTTTTCCAGTGTTCACTTGGAAGCCCTAAAATATCAGTAGACAGTTTGAATGATGATCTTTTTCCTAGTTTAACAGTGTCATTCTATAAATTTATGTTTTTAAGATCATGATTCATTGCATCATATCTCGATTGTATTTTATGATATCATAAACTACATGTAATAATATTAGACTGTTTTTAGACATCACAATTCAATGTGTTTTCCTTTCAGTTTGTGTCTGAGAGCAACCAGATAACTTTTTCAGTATCCTTATTTTATTAGCTATTCCTAAATATGAGCAGTGTCGAGTCCTTTTCCCCAATATTTATGTCAAAGCATTTTGTAAACCATTTATCTCTTCATTTAACTTTCCTTCATATATATGTGTTATTATTTTTTCAGTTATTTGGTGGAGTTCTTATAGGCATCGGTGTGTGGGCATTTATTGAGAAGAACAAATATTACCAGAAGGACATTTCTACTGTGTACGATGTCATCTTCGACATTTCAATCATCTTCCTCATCATTGGAATTATCATCTTCATCTTGGGCTATGCAGGATGTATAGGGGCACTCAGGGAAAACATCTGTCTTCTTAAAATTGTAAGTATAATGATATCATAGACTTACAAACGATGTGTTTGCCAGCATGGTTTAAGGAATAACTGTCTTATTTTTCGATTTCATGATGTGATCAATTGATTGGCTCACCAAAGGCGTTTATGCATAAAAGTATCATGCAAGCCAATTGATTGATCATCGTCATGAAAACAAAAAATTTGACAGTTATTCCTTATATTTACATGCTCTTGATTTCACCAATCCACGTCAATAAGCCCTGCTTCTTTCTAGCTTTTTGTCATGCCCTGCAGATGATTTTTTTTAATCTCACCTATTGATGAATCAGTACATTTATGTAGAAATAAATTACATTAACTTAAACTATTTGTAATTTTATCTCGGAGAGAGACATTGGAAATGTAAATATACAGTGGGTAAAGCATCTGCTTCAGAGTGGCAAAGTAAAGATTTGATTCTTATGTTGGAGTTCAAATACCGGTCTTGGAAGTGCAGACCGGTCCTTATAAGAGACCCTATAAAATGAGGTTCAATGTTGCAGTAGGTGCTGGCTTAAAAAAGACCCCTTACTGTCGATGGCTGTAAGTGCCAAGTATAGGACAAAATTTAATTGTGTATACTTGTATCCAAGTGCCTAGCAAATATTTGCATACAAGTAAAACGTAAAGAGATTTCTTATTTGTATGTTACATGTATCTAAAGAAATATACATTGACTCCCAAGAACAAAAGTGATATTCTACAATATTTAATTCTCAATGATTTCTTTTTCAGTATTATTATTCTATGATCCTCATTTTCCTGGTCCTAGTAGTGGGCATCGTCTTAGCATTTGTCTTCAGGGACATTGTCAAGGAAGAAGTGACCAAGATTTTGCAGGATAATCTAATCACCACATACCAGGATGACCCTGATAAACAGAGTACCATTGATTGGATACAAGAAAATGTGAGTTGGTTTCAGTTTATAGGTTAGATTTTGGTCAATGATTATTTTGAAACATGTGAGGCCATCTATAAAACATACCCCAGTAAATGGTTACTTGTCCTTTCCTGACTTTCAAAAATTGGATGTACATTGTACATGGGGAAATGTTTTCAAAAACTTGTGAATATATAATTAAAGCTAGTTGTCAATGACAATTTTGAAAAATTAAATTGAATTTTTTTTTAAATCAAGTTCAAATCATACTAACAGATGTGAAGATTGTATATATAAGCCAAGGTCCTATGTCCCAGTACATGTAGTTGCTGGCACAAAAAGGATGTCAAAGGCCCCAATTGACAAGTACAGTGTAAATTTGCAGCCCTCCGCCAGCAAGTGGTGGCATCTCAATATAGATGCAAAATTCTAAAAATGCAGCCTTGGTATTTTTTTTTTTGTTTGAGTTTTATGCAATATTATTTTTAAGTGTCTGAAGTGTATATAATTGTCTTTATAAGAGGATTTTGAGAGCTATTTTTTTTTGCAAACACTTAAGTTTAATTTAAACTCCTTTTCTGTTTCTTTTTTATGCACTAAAACAACATATCATTATGAAATAAAATATTGGCTTTTCATTTTCCTAAGTAAGTGCTTTGATAAAATCAGCTACACATAAATTATCTTCACAAAGTGTTATCCTTCATGTATAGTGCAAAAATTGTAAAACAGTACCTGCTTTCAGTGACCTATAGAGTCAGTATAGCTTTCATGAGAGATCTAAACCCACTATGAAGGAAACATGGGTCAAATTTTGTGGCAAAAAATATTCTATTGTCAACTTTATAGAGTCAAAAAAATTCATCCTTGTGGCAAAAGGATCCACAGTCACAAATAAGGTATAAACATGTATTAGTTGAGTTTGTATGAGTTTAACACTTAATGCTAGATGTAGAAACATTCTAATGAAGGGAAAAATAGAAAACAGAAGCTAAAAGGTGTCCATGCAGTTACATGTAGTTTATGCTAAAATCTGATAAGAAACAAGGTTTTTGAACATTTGAGTAGTATTGCTGCCTGTCATCAACCAAATGTGTGATACAGTTATTTGAACTACAAAGTGCATGAGGACACATAATTTCCTTCTTTTTGTTTTTTTTTTAAACATAAGTGGATCAGTAAATGTGGATCTAAAATGGGAAAATCTAATAACAATCTATCATGTCTATTTTAGTTTGTGATGTCACAGGTTATATGTTTTAAAACTAGTGTACTAAGTGTAGTATGTTGAATTGGTAAAAAATCTATGATTCAAAGTCTTTGGTAATATATTTATAATAAAATTGTGTTGAAAAATTGATAAACAATTCTGAAATTCCAGTCCTAACTTTAAAATAAAAGAAGTATTTATTAGATATTTTTTTTGTTTCAGATTGAATGCTGTGGTGTAACCAGTTACAAAGACTGGACCAAGAATGAGTATTACAACTGTACAACAGACAATCCCAGTCCTCTGGCCTGTTCTGTGCCATACTCATGTTGTAGAGTACAGGACTCAATATCAGTGAGTATTACAACTGTAATGGAATAACCCAAGTCAGCTGGCCTGTTCTGTGCCATACTTATGTTGTAGAATGCAGAACTCAATTTCAATGAGTTTTTTTTTGTAATCAGTGATTGAATTTTACATGCATTGAGCATGTTTTCGGATATTTTCATTATCTAATTTGAAAATACTTTATGGTTTGGTAAAAAAGGTTGCAGTTTTGGTAAGTGGTTTCATTGGATGAGCAGAAAATGTCAGCTGTCTTGTATTAAGACAAAGAGCAGTGCGCTATTCCTAAGTCAGACTTGTAAGAGACAAAGAAAAGTGTTTTGAAGGTGTACACACAATAGTACATAGGGCTAATTAAATTCCATGACTTATAATGCAAGCCTTACCGTGTGAGCTGGCCCTTAGACCACTTTCATCTCCTTTAAAATTGATTCTTACAATATTATAAATACCGAGATGGAAGTAGCAGTTTGCATGTTCATTTAGCATGTATTATAATGATAAATGTATTCAGTTATCCTAAATATTTAAAGACTAAAACCAACATTATGGGAGTAATATATGAAGCAGTATTTGGGAAAGAGTCAAAACTACTTGCTCCTTAGATTGCAAAACTTCTTTGCAAACAAAAGAAATCAGATTTATAGATTTTTTATAGAGAGCAGTTTTATACCATAATTAAGACAAGATGAGAGACATCTCTATTTTTTTTCCAGAGTGGTCTTCCAAACATTCTTTGTGGAAAAGAAGTCCTAAAAGCAGTAAGTATATAAAAGAAAAGGGGTGAGGTCTCTTTCAAGATCATATGTGCTTTACGTCACAAAAGTAGAATATAACTGTTTTAGCTCACCTGAGCTGAAAGCTCAAGTGAGCTTTTGTGATCACCCGACGTCCGTCGTCCGTCCGTCTGTCTGTAAACTTTTGACATTTTCAACTACTTCTCAAGAACTGCTAGGCCAATTTTAGCCAAACTTGTTACAAAGCATCCTAGGTTGAAAGGGAGTTTAAATTATTAAAATGAAGGGCCAATTCCCTTTACAAAGGGAGATAATCAAGAAAAGACAAAACTAGGGTGGGGTCATTTAAAAATCTTGTTCTCAATAACCACTGGGCCAGGAAAGCTGAAACTTACATGGAAGCATCCTGGGGTAGTGTCGATTCTAAATTGTTAAAATCATGACACACGGGGGTAAGGTGGGGCCACAATAGGGAATACAAGTTTTACATAGAAATACATTGGAAAAATTTGGGCCACAATAGGGAATCCAAGTTTTACATAGAAATACAGTATATAGGAAAAATATTTAAAATCTTCTTCTCAAGAACCACTAGGCCTAGAAAAGCTAAAACTTATGTGGAAGCATCCTGGGGTAGTGTAAATTATAAAGTATTAAAATTATGACAGGGGAGGGGGTAAGGGTCACAATAGGTGTAACAAGAGGGGAAATCTGGTAAAGAGTTGCATCACCAAAGTTACTCAGGTGAGGGATGAGGCCCATGAGCATCTTGTTCAAGTTAATTCAGAATCTGTTTATGTGAGAAAAAATGTTGTATATGCAAGTGGAATAAATTAATTGTTTGTGCATTGTTTTTTAGGGAGGGGATTTGTCCTTGATTTACACAATAGGCTGTGTAGATATGTTTCTAAACTTGGCAGAGACACAGCTCCCCATTGTAGGGGGAATCGTCATAGGCATTGCTGTCCCCCTGGTAAGTTAATACTATCAATATCTTAATACATGATATTTAGATGGTAATAATGCATTTATTAGGTATTAGAGATATTAAAAAAAAAGATATTATGACAAAATAAATTCTTCCAATTGTACTGTGAAATCATTCTCATTCCTTGTGGTCAATGTATGTGCATGGACAAGCAAACTTTTGCTGGTTCATGGTGACTTCATTTATTATTTACAAAAGTTCATGGAGATTTATTAAATTCCTGGGCAATGGTGACATGTGAAATCCACAAATCCACAAACATGGTTCCCCCCAAAAATGATGCTTCCACTGAAGACGTGTACTGCAAACTCCAGAGACTAATATGTTTATGGTTTGTTGTTGTAGCTGGTTGCTATTTGCCTGTCAAGGTTGTTAGAGGGACAGATTCTGGACCAGAGGAGCAACTGGAGATGAAGTGATGAGGTGGCCTAATCCAAAAGGAATACTGACAGGTCAACAAAAGTAGAAGAAAAGTGAAATCTCATAGTCGTTGTTATGCATAATGATACCCACATCTTACCCCTCCATAACCATCAGCTTAGCTGACAGTATATATTCAGTGTCATGTATTAACAGAAGACTTAATAATACATGTACCGTTATATGCAGAGAATCATGAATCATGACGTTAACATAAGGAACATAAATCTGGGTCATAGATTATGGAGCTTGTTTTTTGTTTTCCTAATTATGATAGACATGTTCATATTCTAGTTTTGTTTTCAGAGCTAAAATGTTAATTTGTGTGTAGATTTATAAATTGCCATAGAAGAAAGAAATCTCAGAACTGCTGTCAGATCTCTTAACCATAACAGCTTTCACTTTGATTTCATATGTATATTCCAGATTTTATTATGTATATTTAAAATATTCATACAGTATGTAAAGAACTTGCAAGAATTATACAATACTTTATGCCTATCAATTACCTTAACTTTTGAAACATCTGAGATTTTGCATCAAATTTTTCAATATTATGTTTAGGGTGAAAGGTAAAAGGTCATATTGGAACTATTGTACTTGCTTTATAGAAATTTGAAATCAACTTGGGCATTTACGTATCTCAAACATATCTTTATTTGTTAGAATCTCCATTTTCATGTGCTTTACTATATTGAAGACTGTAAAATCACATATTTTCATGGGGTCAAAATTTCTTGGTTTCCATATCCTCGAAAAGAACAAAAATTAACCCCCCATGAAAATTTGTGATTTCACAGTATATACATGTATATAATGAAGTGTTAACTCAATTTATAATGCATATTTCAACCGTAAAAGGGGGGATGTTCTGTCATACTAAACATATTCTTGCCGAAGGAATTAATGTTATACATGTATAAGTAACATATATAGCAAAGGTCACTCTTCTGAAAGTATATTTATTCATTTTTAATTTGCTTGGTTTGAATCATTTTAAATTTTTCATAGTTGGATGCATTTTTTTTCTCTATTAAAAATTATAAATATATGTACAATACAGCTACACTTTGTTACTGTAGATTTACTATAATTATATTATAGCTAATTCTATAAGTTTTTCAAGACCACGTCTTTAGATATTTTTTTTTAAAGTATAAGTAGCTTAAAATGGGGGTTGTTTTATATAATGTTATATAAATATTTTCCGTAGCTTTTGAGGGATTAGCTAAATAGGTCATAATAATTATGTAATGCAGCTTGAGAAATCTTCACATCGAGTTTGAATAGCAATTTGATTGTTTGTGCCTTAATTTTGTTTGCATTTATTTATTTCATTCTGGGAACTTTTAAGAAAGAAAACTTGCAATCACTTAATTCAATGAATTAGTGTTTTCATTACATTTTGTACATATTTTAACCAAATCAAGTCAGTTGTCATGGTAACAGTACAGTTGAGCCTTGTTAAATCAGATCCTTCTGTTCCCAAATAATTGTCCACATTAATGAAGAATAACTTTAATAATTGTTAGTAGTATTATATCTGAACTTTAAATCTGCTCCCCACAATTTGTTGTTGTTGTTTTTCTTTTTGGAAAATAAAATTGAGGCTCAGTTGTACATGGAATTGGGTTTTCTTTCAAAATCTTATTAACGAGAACAAGAAATTATTCTTTGAAAATTCCTTTCTCTAGTCATTATTTTTCAGATTTTAAAGTTTTTTGATGTTTGTACATCTATGTCCATGTAGCTTAACAATTTAAAAGTAAGACTATACTGTACATTTAAGAGTTCTCAGTATAAATACAGTACAAGCAATATTTCTTTAGTTTAGAATGTACTGAATTTATATTTATATATATTTTTTGCATCATGTATCATAAGGTTTAGACTACTAGACATTCCTTTTTTCTTCACCACAGTCTTTTAGGTAATTTTTTTTGTACTTCGTAGTTCTGTCTTTGCTTCTGCTCATCTTCAGTGAAAAGTATTTTTTTATTGTGCATGTATATTTGTTCACATATATAGTATAAGATTTTTTATGTATTACATATTTGAACATTGCAGGTGAATTGCGAGATGGTTTTGAATTCTCTGATACAGATTTATCAGTTGCAGGTTATAGCTATTTTTTCATTATTGATAAGATGTTAAACTCTCTCTATACGCAAATTATATTTTCACAAATTATATATTTTTGTTATGGAAAATGGCAGGTTCTCTATACTTAATTCTTTTTTGTCGTAGTCAGTAAAAAGCTGTATTTTTTAATCACAGATGTTTTTTGCTCATTTCTTTGTTTTGTTTAGAATATACTGCAGGTCAGAATTTATATGTTTATATGTAAAGAAATTCAATATTTACGTTGTGCAATATATCCATATTACACATAATACCCAGGATTACACATGTAATTGCAATTGTACATTGCCATCTTAATCATGAAAATATATGCAATTTATACATAAAAACCACTCAGGAGAACTATGGAAAAAATTTGGAGCTGTTTGTGTAAAATACTTGGGGAATATATACACTCTACATTGTACTAAATCAAAAATTTAAAGAACTATTTGCAATCTGTACGTTTTGCATTCATCTTTGTCTCATAATTAAAAAAAATGTAAATTCATTATTCTTTCAACAAGATGTCATGAAAATTGAATGTTGATAGCTATAAACATCCTTTTTTTTTTAAGGACAACAAATATACATATTTCATTTGACTGTCCGAATTACTCAATGTGTTTAAAATATCTGATAAAAGGGGCTATACACGCTGTCTATAACCTTTTGGCCCAATTTCTCAGTATATTTTTTTCCTTTCTGTTTTAAATTTAGGATATTGACAGGGCAGCTGGATTTGCTGCTATACTAAAGAGTAAAGAACTCATGGAATATCTCATTGTAAGAAACCCATGGCCAATCTTGCATACGTTTATCAATAAGCATATGCGAGATTGGGAATATCTCTCACAAATATATTTTTGAACTTGAATATCTCAAAAATTGATATATGGATTGAAATATATACCCAAGTCTGCTAAATAAATGTAAGTTGTGAACTACTGTTTGCAAAATCTCCTAGTACCCAACTTTATCAAGTAAATTAAGAGCTTCATTGCAGTTTTGAATAAAAGATTAATAAGGATATTTGTTTGTTGAACATTTTCAAATGTACATGCTTTTTTGATTATGTGCCCTAAAATCTGGGATAGAATATGCAGCCAAAATTAAAACATTGATCTGTAATATTTTTTTACTATGTTTTTCTCTTGAGACCAAGTTTCTATTCAAGAAGAAATATATTAATATTAATTTATTTATTTTTGTTGTTGAAATTTTTTTTCATGTTCATGTTCATGTGTGCATGTCATTGTGGTATAAGAAACCAGGAATTATGATTTGTTAATCAATGACATGTTTATTTATAATACATTTTTTTTCAAACTACAGCATAAAAGATTTATTATAACAGTGTTTAATAAATAATAATCTCCTCATTTTCTTTTAATTAGTCTTTTCTCTGGTTTTATACATAGATATTATTTGGGATAAAACATTGCCACAAAGCATCTTCACAGTTGTTTAATTTTTTTAGGGGAAGATAAATATCTATGAGTATTAAAAGATGAAAAAATTGGTTTTCTTTATTTAAAAAAACAAGATGTGTTTGTGAAACACTAGCTGCAATAATGTAGCCCTCTCCGACTTCTTTCCCCAGAAAAAAAAAACAGATAAAAAAATCGGAGAGGGCTACATTATTGCAGCTATGAAACACTGATCAAAAGGTCAAAGTTTTTGATATTCAATGAAAGGTCTTGTCAAAAAGAATGCATTTGTGAAGTATGAAAGTCCTAGTATCTACGATTCAAAATTATGGCCAAAGTAAATGTTTGGAATTTTTGTGTAAAAGTGTGTCAAACTCAAAGGTCAAATTTGGTGGTACCCAAAGAAAGGTCTTGTCACAAGAAATACACATGTGAAATATGAAAGTCATAGCTCCACTAAATCAAAAATTTTGGGCAAGGTTCAAGTTTTTGCAGACAGACAGATAAACAGCTAGACAGACGGACGAACACGACAGAAACTACATACCCCCGAATCTTCGATTGCGGGAGCATAAACAAATTTTTATTTAATTTCGATAAGAAGGACAGAAGAGATAAAACTTGCATTAAAGTTTCCTGAAGATGTGTAAATATGAGTTTGTGTAAATCAGTCGAGCCCCCCCCCCCCTCCTCCTTTCCAAAAGACTGGGCCACAACAAGGTATGAAAGTTCAAAGTTTGCGAAATTTATTCAAAGATTTATATATCCTATGTATAAAATAGTTTCCAGATGATAAGTTCACTTATCTGAGCCTTAAATTTTGACACTGAAGGTGACTTTTTTTTTCCTAGCTTAACCTGTGAACCCTTTTGTTTTTTAACTCAAAAGGTTAAGGTCAGAAAATTCAACAATTGTAAACAATTTTCCAGAAATTTTTTTTTCTTTTAATTTTCAATTATTTTGCAACGAAATTAGTTTGATGGGTGTGTTTGTCTCACAAATAAATTTTCTTATCTCCAACACAGAAGAGATAATTGCTTTAATTCCAATAGTTTTAGGATGCGACTACATTAGGAGATCAGATCAGGGTCAGAAATGTATTTATACAGTATGTATTGCAAAAAAATATTTCAAAAATTTCAGTTCTTTAATTATTTGCATGGAAACTAAATTTACTCTAGTTTATGAATCCCCTATTAATTGATTTTTTAGCACAAAATTCATAATACACTTCAGTTTCTGAGTAATACCTCTAAATTAAATGTCCTTTGGGCTTTGCAAGGAAATCTCATATTTTAGCTTCAAGCTTTAGAACGTCTATGTCAAAAGGTCAAAGATCAGTGTAAGAATAATTTCCTTTGTTGCATAAAATGGTTATAAAATAACCTTTCTTCTCCGGGATTTTGCAATGAAACTTTTAAAGATGATGACTCGATCTCTCTTTATTAAGAAGGATTTGTATGATTTTTATAGGCTATAGATAAAATGTCCAGATGGCAAGAAATGGTTTCCAGATTCACTTTTGTGCTATTCATGACTTTAAATCATGATACCTATTGGTTTTCAGATGAAATGGTCAAAGGTCAATGCCAAAAACTTGTTATACTGTTAGATTCCTTTTTAAAAAGGATAGGTTTAAATTCTCTGATTTAGCTTTTTATTTAATTTATCAGAAGCATGATATATGTTTGTCATTCTGTTCGTGTGTACATGTATCAACATATATAGTTTCTGGATGGTATCCCAAAAATTCCTTTCTCTTTTCAATGAAGTACAATACATCTATGGCACGCCAAATTCACAAAAAATGAGATAAACCTAGTTTCACATTTGATATATTTATATGTAAACTATAGTTTGCAAACCGTAAACTATAGTTAACGATTCGTTAAGTATAGTTTTCATCTGTAAAACTATATTTACAGCGAATAACGAAATAGCGGTAAAGTTTTCAATAGCTTGCTGGACAGCTCAATAGGGTATTCAATTTGGTCTAACAAGTATAACCTTAGGTTTGGGTCTAGGTCACAAGGTTACTCAGGTGTATCATTAGATTTTACAGGTAATTGTGAGTTGATTTCAATGTTGTATGAAGCCACTTGCATGTGCCAATGTGTTCTGCTGTGAATAAATGCATTATTCTTCTTTAATTGCAATTTTTTCATATAATAATAATCTTATTGAATTTATTAATCATCATCTCAAACCAAGCAAATTTCTTTATTCAGTAACTCTCTGAAAATCTGTTTAAATTAGGTGCTTTTGCCATTTAATTTTATTTTTGACATTGTTTAATTAAAGAGTTATTTTATACTTTATATGAAAAAATTAGTAAGATAATTATATAAAGCAATTAGTTACTCAGTGATGAGAGTATAGAACTAAGTTCCTTCATAAAATGAGCCCCAACACTTCAAATTTGCAACTTTGGGTTAGTTGTGTATTCATAGTTTTGGAAATATTCGGATGCGGGATTTGGCAATGTTAAACAGTTTAATCTAAAGCACATATTACCCTCTAATTTGGAATGGCTTGCAGGTCATGAAAATAGATTATAATAGGTATTTTTTCGGAAGTAACAAGACTTAAAAGCAAGTAGAAAGAACAGTATGTAGAAGATTTTTGCATTACTGAAAGAGTTGGCATAAAATTCTACTGATTTTTTTTTTTTTTTTTTTTTTTTTGGTATTTAAAGCAGAAAAAATGGGCAGATAAAGGTGGCTTCATACAACATTGAAATCAACTCATTTACCTGTAAAAACTACTGATACACCTATAAAATGTTCAAACCTAATGTGATACTTGTTAGACCAAATTCTATACCCTGTTGAGCTGTCCAGCACTATTAAAACTTTACCTATTTCGTTTTCGATGTAACGGTTGTTAACTAAAGTTCGAATGATAATCAAGTTTATCTGTCTGTAATAAGCGTTAACAATAGATTTTTTGATAAAAAGGATTCACGTTTGTAAACTCTAGTTTAGCAATCGTTATGGCACGCCAAATCCACAAAAATGAGCAAAACATTTATCTAATGATATATGTTTGTCATTCTGTTTGTGTGTACATGTATCAACATATATAGTTTACATCTGTAAACCATAGGTATCCACAAAAATTCCTTTCTCTTTTGCAATGCAAAACAATATTATCTATGGCACAGTTTCCAAATTCACAAAAATGTTAACGATAAAATATAGTTTCACATTTGATAAACTAGGTTTCTTATATAGTTTACAATTGTAAACTATAGTTTACAAACCGTAAACTATGTTTATCAACAAAATCTATTGTTAACGCTTTATTCAACAGATTCTTAGATTATTCGTAAACTATAGTTAACGACCGTTAAATATAATTTTACGGATGAAAACTATAGTTTACGAATGATAATCTATGTTTACGGTTTGTAAACTATAGTTTAACAATAGATTTTCAATTGATAAACATAGGTTTATCTCACGTTTGTAAATTTGGTTTACAATAGTAAACTATAGTTTAGAGATGTTAATCATAGTTTCACAAATCGTGAAACTATATTTATCAGATCGTTAACGATAGTTAACGGTTTGTAAACTATAGTTTACAAATCGTGAAACTGTATTTATCAGATAATCTATGTTTTGCAATCGCAAATGATTGTTTTCAGTGTTAAGTATAGTTTACGGTTGTGAAACATAGATTATCGCGTTAACTATGGTTTACGGATGTAAAATATAGATTAACGTTGTTAACTATAGTTTACAATCCGTAAACTATAGTTTACAACCGATAAACCTAGTTTATCGACTGTGAAACTATGTTTAGCTCATTTTTGTGAATTTGGCGTGCCATATACATCACCACTTTCCCATTACGTAATAAAGACGTGTTCAAAAGGCCAAGTTCCAGTAAATGGTTCATAGAATAATATCATTTTTATCTGAGCTTTGGCAAAATATAAAATGTTATTTTTCATAACATATCCTATAGCAACAAGAAAAACCTTATCAAACAATGTCAGAAGCCGAGGCAAGGAATTTATGTAATGCAAAAAGAATTTCTAGAGGATGATTCTAGTCTTGCAATAAAACTTAAGGCTATGTCTCGATTTCTCTCTTCCAAAAGACGAGGGCCTTAACTACCTGTGAAGCAAATGTTTCTATAATTTCTCAGTTTTCTGAAAAATGCTATAATTTCTCAGTTTTCTTAAAAGTGAAAAAAGTGCTCCGCGTTTTACTTTGAACTTTAATTATGTTTGTCTTTGCACTATAATTACTATCAACTTTTGGGTTATGGTTACAGTGTTACAACTTTTGTTTCAATTTCTGTCGATCAATCACCTCACCAGGTACTTCATTATAGTTTTGAACGCATGTGGAGATAAATAGGGATAGAATGATTAAAACATGTGAAAACGTCTGTCGTTTACTGATTTTTATTTGAAAATTAAAATAAGTACACGACTATATATTTTAATTTTCAAATAAAAATCAGTAAAAGACACTACCAAAGATTCTTTAAGATTAAGTCGTTCAAAATATGTTAAACCCAGGTTTCGGGACCCACTTACGGACTCCAGTGGTCCCAAAACCCATTGCCTCACTAAAATTTGAGCCTGGTTACATGCCTCTAAGTAGTCTAAGACCCATACAAGAACTTATCTTAAGGCCAAAGGATAAATGGTCAACATCAACCGTCCTCTTTTCAACTGTGTGGCAACGCATAGAAAATATTACGCACTTGAATGGACAAAAAAAAGGGGTGCAATAAAATTGGGACAAAATCTTGCAAAAGAGCGTTAAGATTGTACATCAACATTTTTTTTACCATGAAAACACTAAACGCACTTTTAAAAAATGTGGAGTTAGATTTAATACAGAGAATTGTATCCCTTAGACTTATGAACCGAAAAGCATCAAATACATACCGACCGAGTTGTTATATATCTTTCAAAAACTTATGAGTTGATTTACCCTCATCGAAACGAGGAGAGGACGGGTAGGCTCTTTTAAATATAGCGTCGATTGCATTTTGAAAAGGAAGGGGGGGGGAGGTGGAAGGGGTTAAACAGAAAAAATGTAAAACCCAATATCCAATGCCTATAGGCCAAGATAATAATAATAATAGATATTATGTATATTATGTTAATCTTTTTTAAAAAAAAAAAGAAATGGAGAGCTAGACCCCCCCCCCCTCCGCCCCAATTCCGATGCCTATGCTATACCAGGGAATTTTATACTAAATACACAAAACTGCTCGCTTTTTCTTAAGAAAAATCAGATGGTTTACTTCGACCACGTATAGCCCCCCCCCCCCCCACCCCACCCCTTTCAAACACGATACCCGTGCTCAATGCAGTTGATGTGCATTCAGCAAACAAACTTAATATTTATAATTAATGTTAATTAATTTTTCCAGTATAATGAAGTAGGCTAGGGATGTTAACGCTTTGCCGCATAGATCTTTGATTTATGCCTACACTGTACAATGTATGGACAACATATTGCCCAAGGTTTAATTTAGGATATGTATTTTAAAAATATATCATATAATATTCTGCTTTGGTTAATTAAATTAAATGTTAATTTTTTAATTTCAATTTTTACGATTTCATTATTTGAAACTTACGGAAAAAATTAATAAATGTAACGTTAGTGAGTTTTTTTTTTTTTTTTAGATATTGTGTAATATAATGAAAATGAGGCGGGAAATCAGACATATTACTTTTGATTGACTTGAATTAAAAAGAAAGTTACAAGTCTCTGAAAACTTGTAGTGAAGAATCAGGGTCCTAAAATTATTAAAGGTCCCTGCTAAAATATTACTTTTTGGGGAATATCATGGGAAAGAAAAAAAAGATTAGAAGCAAGAAGTTTATGCAAGATATTGTTGGGAGGTCAACATTACCGCTACATTGCCAAAAATTTGAACTCATTACCGCTACATTTTGTCAGATTTTCGACCGATCATTACCGCTACATTTTTCCGGCAAAAAACAACTCATTACCGCTACATACTTAATCAGCCAAAACAACTCATTACCGCTACATATCGATTTAGCCAGGTATAGTTCGGTTTACATGAGTTCTAATCAACAGAATCCACTCACTATCTAATCAAAATGAGTACATATAAATAAATCTGCAGTCGAAATTTAATTATTTAGCGTCATATGAACATTATGGCCACCATTGAGAAGTTTGTTACATATTGAGGGAATGTCGGCTTACTTATCGATTTTTTTTTTTATAAATTTAGAAAAAAATAAGACTTTAAAAAACTCAAAATTGTGAGGATGCGTTGAAAAGAGTTGCAAAAGCAGCTGCAAAACAGACATCGACGAATTATTTGTTGATTTTAATTTTTTAAAAAACCCATCCTGTTCAAAGTCTTACTTTCACCTCCCCGTTATGAGTAGGAGTAAGGCTAAAATAAAAAATACCTTTGTTTCCCCTAACACGACCGACCCAATTAAATCGCGCCGACTGAAAAGATTTTTTAAATAAGATGATTCAACTATTTTTTTTTGTTAACCAATTTTTATAAAATACAATCTCATCAAAATCAGTTTTTATCAGAACGGCCGACATTGCAATTGTACTGCTGTGATTTTCAAGCATTTGTTGGAAACAAATTGGCGACCAGATTTGATTTTTTTTCTTCATGCCTTTATATATTGGTTAACCTTCGTGACTATGACATTGTATATACATTGTAGTATTTATATCATTTGTAAATTCAGTTTGGTTCAATTAAATATTGTTTACATACTCTTTCCAAATAGTTTTGAAATCATGATTCAGCTTCCTGAAACATCCAGTGTATTTTTCTTTAATTAGGCCCTTGAAGATTGGTTGCTTCTTTGCTTTTAATCCCGTCAAGATTCGTTGGGACACATTTGAACAGCCTCCATTGCTCCAAATTTATACGTACACGGCACTTTTTTGCCATTAACTATGCAGTGAGGGATCTCTTTTGAGTCAAGCGTCTTCTGCGACACTGGACATAACTTTTATATATTGAAGGACCGTATTCAACGTTCCTCATTGGGATTTGAACTTAACATTAGCCACTCCAAAGCTAAATGCTCTAGAACCACTGCAAATCTAATGGCCCTCAAAGAAGTACATTGATTGTCTATAAGCACTGGAGGCTGATGGAAGATTTGAAAAAATATACTCGGATGTCCGGTCTATGCGTATTTGAGAATCTTGTCATTTATTATTCGATTTATATACATGTACTCTAGCGTGAGATATTTAAAAAGATCAACTGAATAACAGTTGTGAATTAATCATGAATTTTGCTTTTAAACGGCATATGTACATGTATGATACTTAGCATTTTGTTCACAAATCGCTTTCTTTTTTTTAATTTTCTTATTTATAAAGGTCATTTTTCCATTAAATTTTAGAATGGAATTTCTAAGCTGCTTTCAGAAAAAAAAAATATTTACCTACCTATACCGACCCAACTTGAGAATTTAGGGTCGGGTTAGGGGAAACAAAGATATTTTTAATTCCGGCCTAATGGGTCTTATGCATGTACATGTATAGGTTGTACTGTACACACATTAGTGGCCGACTAACGAAAGAGGCAACGTAGCGGTAATGTATACTTTTTATGTAGCGGTAACGTAAGGTTTTTTGTAGCGATAATGACTATGTAGCGGTAATGAAAATTTTGAAAATGTAGCGGTAATGATACGCACCCATATTGTTAACGGTTTAGATATTTTCACAGCATTGGGTAATTAATGACAGTAATCACACTTCAAAGGTTTAAGGGAAAATCATTGCTCAGCATAGGTATAGGTATGCATGTATATATGCCTTTTCATTAATATTTAAAAAAAAAAAATTCCCAATTTCAAAACTTTACGTTTTACAAATTGGAAAATTGGAAAAAAAAGTGGGTGGATTTTGTGTCACTGAATGCACACATTTGCCAAGATTCAAATTTCTTTTTTTTTTCTTTCTTCATTTCTCTTTTCCCACATGAAAATAATATAGACGAGTTTTTCATATTTCAGAGTTATTCCCCTTGTCATAAACAGAAGACGCACGAGAACACCGCCATCTTGTGTATGTCAAAGACAAAACAGTGGAAGGATCACCCATTATTTGGGTGTTTATTGCGTATATAGGCCATTTATTGGCCTGTAGAAGCATGAATGCCTCTCTCAAGCACTAATAAGCCAAATCTGCAAGACGAGCAGAAGTTTGACGACGAAGAGAACCGGAAGAAGCGAAAATTGAGCGAGGGCATATCACCACCAAATCACAAAAGGGCCCGTGAAAATATTGACGATTCGCAGATGACTGACTCACAAAGACGAGCTAATTTCTCAGCAATATCAAGTCCAAGCAATGGACTTAATAAACATGTATCGCCTTTGGCAAATAACAAGCCAGGTGCGACGAAGAAACTTGTGATCAAGAATTTCAAAGGTAATGTAATAAAGTTTAGATGATGACAAATTGATGCTGTATGTTTCAATCAGCTGGTTGTTGATTGTCATGAATACAAATGGTAAATATTCAACACCAAATACAAACTACATTTCAGTTTTGAGTATATGGAATATTAAATTATTTGACATCTAATTCTAAACTGTCCCAAAAAATGACATGAAAAAAGAAATTGACCTAACTACTGATCTAAGTACTTATTAAAATCCATTTGTTGAGTGTTATTTATAAATTGCCAAAAGGCAAGGGGAGTATCTATAGGTTTTCTACCTGAGAGATGTATTAATTTGATGCCAAGCGTAGCATATGAGGTTTACCATATGTCTCTGATGGCTGTAATTACATAATAATTCATTAATCTGGTATGTTTTCATTCTCATACTGTAAATAAATAAGTAGAGGTCTGTTTGTATTTAAAATATGTATTGGATCAACTGTGGTTGAAAAGATACGCAAATTTTTTTTTAAGTCGTTCCTTAAACACATAAATATTCAATTAATAAATTTCAACAAAATATTCTATTTTTTCTTCCCTCCAGAAAAACCCAAGCTTCCTGAGAATTTCCAGCAACAGACATGGGAGAAACTGCGGGAATCAGTGGAGGCGATCCAGAGGAGTACGTCCATTCGCTGGAGTTTGGAGGAACTGTATCAAGCGGTGGAGAACATGTGCTCCCACAAAATGTCTGCCCAGCTCTACGAACAGCTAAAGGAAGTCTGTGATAAACACATAAGATCCAAAGTCGAACAGTTCAAAGCATATCCTTAGCATGAAATCATTCTATTCAATTTGCTAGAAAGCAAATGGAAAAAATACCTGCATTGGTAGCATCGTTAAACATGTTAAATAGTTGTTTAAATAAATCAGGCTATTTATTTTAATGTATTGGCCAGCAAAATTTATTTTAATTTTGTTTTAGATATTTCAGCATTTATATGTTTCTTTGATTTTTACTTGCAAAGTTGTACAAACAGCATATTGCCTACAACTTTGTTTGTGCAGAACAATTGGGATGTCTTTGTAAAATAAGCTTTCTGCATGGTGTCATAACTTGTTTATATTGGGAGAGCCTTTACTTTTCATTGGAACTGATACATGGTATAGATTTACATGTATATATTTCCTTAACACTCTCACTGAAAATGTTGGATATGAACAGTTCCTGAAAAATGTTGATGGGTGTTGGCAAGACCATTGCCGTCAAATGGTATGTTGTATTTAGGAAAGATATTTAGTATATATTCAGTAAAAAATATTCAAGTTGAAAAGTGAAACAGAATTTTTATAAACTTGTTTCTTTCTTTTTTTCATTTTAGATCATGATCAGAAGCATTTTCCTATTTTTAGACAGAACCTATGTTTTGCAGACATCATCTTTGATGTCCATTTGGTAAGTTAATCCTCTGGACTAAGTTGTGATGATTTCAGATATTTATATGGTATAGTATAACAATGCATTTTTATTTAAATATAAAGTATACATGTATATTTTCTAAGGTTTATATGGCCTTAATATCCTGATAATAAAGCTTTCTCATTAACATTTATCTTGCACCCATAAATTCTCATGGATTATCAGAATAAACCCCTACATTGTGATCAGTTTGTTACATCACTGAAGTTTTGATACAGTAAAAGGAGAATATTTTGCGCACCACTAATTTTAGCGCCTTTGGTGCAAGAGCCCCTGAACACTAAAATTTATTGTGTGCTAACGGATTTCTAAATATTATATTATGTGTGTACGCAAAGCTTTCACATAAGTACATGTAAACCTGAATGCCCTATTACGTAATGTCGAAAGGACGTTGGATTTTATATACAGACTAGCACTTTACATGGTAGGATCGATCGAGAAAGTTCTGTTCTGATTTAATTTAAGTATTGTTTGTTGTTACCCGATACTTGTTATCATTAGCACCTTCAAAGATTGGCTTCTTGGCGTGTCAATCATTTATCGCCTAGAGGTAAACAATGCAAGCAAGCATGGCAATTGAGCTTGCAGACAATACCTGATAATGATTACAGTTATCCAATTACCGGTATTTTTTTTTTAATGTATGCATTGTTTTAATATGAATAAAATGCATTAATACACCATTTCTTGTATTTAAAATAAAATTGAAATAAAATTTAACATTGTGCCACGTCTAGGTGATTGTACATTTTCCCTGCTTGACTAAACAAAAAGTCAAGTACAGGTGTGAATAAAAAAAATATTATATAAGAAGATTATTATTGTAATTTCATTGGCTGAAAGGATGTCACGTGATATCCCTCCTTTTGTGGTATCTACACGAAAGCGCGTCGGCGGAAAGTGATATCGCATGACACAGCGTTCGGTTGCACTGAAGTGACGTAGAACTTGACGTCATAATATAAGAAGCATGTTTTTAACCATTGTGACGTAATGACAGCCAAGTCTGTTTAGTTAGGACAGTGTCAGTGCATTCACCTTGAGTGATTATATAATATAACTATTATGGACTTAACTGAACAGTCAATATCTGATTATAAGGACTCATGGCAATAGATTTTGTCCTCAGACACAGAAAATGACAGGCTCGGTCGCTATCACTTTCTGTGTCTTCAGTCAGTATCAATTGCCCTGAGTCCTTATAACCACATATCGACCTACACTGAAGTCCATAATTGTATAATATCACATTTTATGTATTTTATTGACAAGTGCAAGCACTAAAATTTATGTGTGCCAATGTTTTCCCAATTGCATTTGCGCTAAAATACCTATGTGCCAAATTTCCTTTTTTATGGTATACAATAGGCATACAAACATTTCTCAACATTAAATATATTCCATTTAGCCCATTAGTCTGAAACATTTTTTCAGCAGGGTTAAGTTTTTTGCTCAATTCAAAATAAATTCGCAACTGAAATGTTTGTGTGATTGCAGGGACATGGGTTTGGAGCTGTTCCGCACACACATCATGTTCCACCCTGTGGTACAGAAGAGGACGGTGGATGGCATTCTTAAGCTGATAGAACGAGAGAGAAACGGGGAAGCTGTGGACAGACAGCTGATCAAAAGTCTACTCAGGATGTTGTCAGATTTACAGGTGTGTGTGTGTGTTTGGTTTGTGTATTGTTAATAGTACTTTATAGAATTCACAAGAGTTCCTTGAACAATCTTAAAGATATTAACGGTTGTGAGACATTGACTTGTTGTAGATGTATGTGGATGCCTTTGAACACTCATTCCTGGAAGCCACTGAACGTTTGTATGCAGCCGAGGGTCAACAGCTGATGCAGGAGAGAGATGTAAGTAAAGAAGGGTCCCTTATATTGCTTTAGTTTTCTCAAAAGAAGGGCCATGCCTTTTATTATTAGAACTCCCACGCACCTACATTCAAATCAGAAATACTCATGTTGATGATTTCTTATAAAGTCATGATTCAAGCATAAATGGGGTTCTTCTTTGAAAGGTACTTGAGTTAGACATAGGAAAATAATGGATCCTAAGTTAATGTCGCAAAGCATTGAAACAGTTAGAAATCTCCTTTCAAAAAAAAGAAGAATACATTACATGGCAAATTACATAAATTTTTGTAACAATTAATTAACTTGTGACAGTAAAGTTAGGCCTCATGTGTAATATATTGTAACAACAAAATTTTTCTGGTAATATAAGTTGTATTATATGATAGGCTAATTTTGTTTTCTAAATACTGGTAGAATATGATAGGAGTTTTATGAGATCTGTTTTCTTTGCAGGTTCCAGAATACTTGGCCTATGTAGACAAAAGAATCAAGGAAGAAATGGAAAGACTACTGCATTACCTTGACATGTCAACCAAGTAAGTATACTTCCTGTTTAATTTTTTACAGAAAGTTTATTTACATATTTAATCATATGCTAACCATTTCATTGAGCTGTCTGAAATTGACCTAAGACATTAATCTGACAAAGTCAGTTTTATTTAGTCTGTAACTTTCTGAATCGTAAGTGAAGTGAAAGAAATTCATTGAATTCGAGATGCATAAATAGTGTATTTTCAAGGTTGTATTTGGAGAGCTTTTTCTCTACAATATGTTTGTCTTTAGTTGGATTTTCCATAGCAAATTTTCTTTAGTTTAAAACCCCTTTGGAAATTTTTATGTATAAAGGATGTTATAATGATTAATTTTCCCTCTGTTTGATGAGCTTCATTTTCACCTTCTTTAATTACAGGAAACCAGTCATTAGCTGTGTCGAGAAGCAGTTACTGGAGAAACATTTAACACAAATACTGCAAAAAGGTTAGAATCAATCTGAGATGTATTAGATATTCTCCTGACAGGAGAAAAATAAACCAGAAGGATAGGCTTGAGTGTATGGAGTAAAGCAAATTTAAATGAGAGTGTTAACTAACATAATGTTAACCTTGTAACCAATAAAGAGATAAAGTCAGTGCTAGATAATATTCTATATGAACTTTGTAAAGTTTTTGATAACACTAGATCCTAAAATTCAAGATGTAAATATTCAAATATTCAAAACATGACCATTCATACTTCAGTTTTACACAATTTTACTGGGTATGAATTGATTGTTATTAACAAATATACATATTCATGTACATTTAGTACATATACTTAAATATGTATATATGTATACATGTCATGTACATGTATTTATAAAATAATTTGCTACACCTTTTTCAAGCAGTTTTGAATATCATAAACCAACTTTTGTTTGGGTGCGAGAAATATCGAGTTTTGCGACCTATTTTAAGTCATGAATATTAATCGCCACAAACCATTTATTTTGCTTTGTTTTTGTAGAAAATGTTTCCTTATTCATGAAAATTAATCGGTGTGGATTGATTTTAAACTGACGAATCGCAAATAATAGTTGTTTTACAGTACCCTGTAAAAGAATATCATTTACATGTACTTGCCCATTATACTTGTGCAATTGTCATTTAAATTGCATTTTTTAAAAAAAATCAGGTCTGGATCAACTGTTAACTGAAAACCGAATCAAGGATTTAACTTTGATGTATCAGCTGTTTTCCAGAGTTAAAGATGGCCTAAAGGAAATGTGCACTTCTTTTGCCTGTTATATCAAGGTAATACACTGTATATGAAAATGGACTGGAAATGCTGTGAAATTTTAACTTATCAGGGGCTGAAAAATAAATTTATAAGGCACTTGTCCAAGGGCAAGTACATGCATGGTCAAAATTCACTTGCCCTACCTGAAATTTTGCTTGCCCTACCATAAACTAATACATGTATTGTATTGATTTTTTTTTTTTAAAAAGAGGAAGACAAATACTGAGTAGATCATGCAAGCCCCAATGCCCAGGTTTAAATGTTAAGTCTTACATATTGATTTTATTTTTGATGTCACTTGCCCACAGGCAAGTTGTTGATAAAATTTCACTTGCTCTTCCCTAAAATTCACTAGCCCCGGGTGTTGGGCAAAGGGATTTGTCATCCCCTGCTTATTACCCCAGCCCCCCTTTTGATTTCTTCTGTAAAACAAGAAGTCCTTAGGGCTTAACTTTTACGGCATATATTTTCTACAACAGCACATCCTCTTGATATTATAACTGGCAGAAAAACAACAAACACCAAGGGGATTTAGATGACAACAGAAACATCTAAAGTCTAATGAAGACTGCTTGGAAAAAAATCCTATAATAAAAAAAATTTATGATGGCTGATACTATAAAAAATAAATGTTGAATACGTGACTCTCAGCTTACAGGTAAAACCATAGTAATGAACCCAGACAATGATGCAGAGAAAGATAAAGATATGGTTCAGAACTTACTGGACTTCAAGGACAAAATGGACAATATCATTGATGTATGCTTCGCTAAAAATGAGAAATTTGTCAATGCACTGAAGGAGAGCTTTGAGACGTTCATCAATCAACGACAAAACAAACCTGCAGAGTTGATAGGTACATTTTACTTACTGTGAAATCACAAATTTTCGTGGGGGTTTAATTTTCGTTGTTTTCGAGGTATAAAGAGACCCACGAATTCATGTCCACCACAAAATGTAAAATGTTACATACATAACTACTCAGCAATTCTTCATCCACGAATTCAAATCCCCACGAACCAAGAGTTTTTTCTCAAACCATGAAAATTTGACACCACGAAAATATGTGATTTTACAGTACTTGGCCAAATAGTAATGAGTATCAGTGTTTAAAGAATTTTTTAAAACTTGCCTAAAATTTAATCAAGATGATTTCTTAAAGAGTATTGAATTTCAGTTTTCATGTTTTTCTTGTTAGTAAAAATTAATTTAGGTAACATTTTAGCACTTAGTTTCATTCACTTGTAATGCAAAACACATTACTTTCAAACACTTTTAAATAATAAAGATAAATTTTTTTTAAAATAAAAATTAATAACTGTTCCTTTTATTTTCAGCCAAATATGTTGATTCTAAATTGAAAGCAGGAAATAAGGTAACATTGTCAAATGTCTATAGATTCTGTGAAGTGAACAATGAACTTTCACTGATTCCCATAGCATGTTCTTGTTTTTGTCTTGCATGTAGTAATTTTCATTTATTAATTATACATGTAATTTCCAGGAAGCCACAGAAGAAGAATTGGAGAGGTTGATGGATAAAATCATGGTGCTATTTAGATTTATACATGGTAAAATATATGTTGAATTGATTGAAATTTTGAAAGAAATTATATTAATCAGCGATATTGAATTTTCAAATTAGTTCTGCCTTGCAGAGATAAAAAAAATGTAAATCAGAAACAAAAGAAAAAAAATTGCTGTGTTAAGAATTCATTTTGAATTTTCAAAGAAATTATGTTTTACATTGTAGGAAAAGATGTCTTTGAGGCATTTTACAAAAAGGATCTGGCTAAGCGTTTACTGGTTGGAAAGAGTGCATCCGTGGATGCTGAGAAATCGATGTTATCCAAACTCAAACAAGGTGAAGATACTGTTCTAAGCAGTTTTAAGTATTGATACATATAAAGTGCATAAATTTTAAGTAGCTAAGATATTTTAAGCAGATGTCAAGATATCAGTGATAGAGTTTCATATGCATACAGAAACAATCGAACATGATGAAGGAAAATAAAACAAGTGAAAATGCAAATTTGAAATATGAATTTAGCCAGGAGAAATAAGGTAAACATGTTTCTTTAAGCTTATAGAAATGTACATGTACATACATGTAATTACCAACAATTCTTTTTGTATTACAGAGTGTGGAGCAGCCTTCACAAGCAAACTGGAGGGAATGTTCAAAGACATGGAATGTTCCAAAGATTTTAACTTGTCTTTCAAACAGGTGGCTATGCAGTACTCTTTGTATTGAATCTAGTAAAATGTCACAAATAGTTCTAAATTGAAGTTAAAATGTATATTTCCAATCAAATTATTTCACAGTCAGTTTTAATTAACATTTTCAAAATACTCTCATCCATTGGCATGTTTTATAATAATTTATTATAGCTTGAATTTCTTTATTGAGGTAGAACACAGTCTCTTAAAGATGTATTTAAAGACAAGTAATTAATTTAAAAGACAAACGATGATTCTCTAATTATTTCTATAAAGTGAATGTAATGTAAGCAATCCCTTGAACCTGTTTTATGTTGAATTTTCCAGCACATGCAGAATGTGGACAGTCCTGGGGGCATAGAGATGACCGTCAATATTCTGACCATGGGGTACTGGCCTACATACACACCTATGGAGGTCCACCTACCGGCAGATGTAAGTATACTCACCATCATTCAACAGAAATCCAAGTAGTTACAAATAAACGCTAACGTTATGTTGTTACATCTGGAATTTTACAACAAAGTTGTTCCTTGAATGTATTATATGCTGTATATACAGCAAATGAATTCTTTTTATTATTCAAAGGGAAACTTGTTGAAATATAAATGATGTATAAAATTTGATAGATCAGCTTGTACTCTAACTATTATATATAAATAGAATGTACATTAAAATTGAAAAATTTTGGAAATGAATGGAAAGGATATAATTAAACTTGAATACAAATTTTTACCCTTAATTTCAAGGCCAGTTTACCCGAGAGTTCATTTTGTTACAGCCTTGGTCACAGTATTTGTTTCTATGAGGATATTACAATATTCTCTGGACCCCCCTCCCCCTTAAAAAACACATTTATTTTCTTAATCCTATTGCAAAAGTGAGACACAGAGTTTGATTAAACTTTATAAGATAATGTACATAAGAATATCCTGTTTTAATATTTTGAATTGGGCATGGTCAGGATTTGCATTTTATTCTTTATGTTCAAGTATCATATATTTTTTAGGAGTAGAGAAAGCAGGAAAGAAATCTAATATTGCAAATATCTCTTCAGACTAAAATTACATCTGTATATAGAGTTGTAAACCTTTTGAATTTTCTTTTTTTAAGATGGTGAAGCTGCAGGAAATCTTCAAGCACTTTTTCTACAGTAAACACAGTGGTAAGAAGTTACAGTGGCAGTCCACCCTGGGACACTGTGTACTCAAAGCCAAGTTTGCAGAGGTAAATATTGAATAAGGGATGCCATGCTTCACAATATTTTTTAGGTTGGGCATTTTCAGTAAATATTTGATTTAGGTTCAGGTTTTTGGGTTCCATTTTACTTATATATGAAAATTCTTTATTTCAAACTTGAATTCCATAATTAAAATTTAAAAAAAAAATTAGTGAAAGATTCATTTGTTCAAAATGAACACTGTAACTTTGGGCCAATATCTGCCAACCAAAGATTTACATAAAAATGTATAGGAAATTTCTTTAAAAATCTTCTCCTTAAGAACAACAAAGCCATAATTGATCATAATTTGGTAATTATCAAATGGTTTCATGACAAGTGCTTTGAATTCAAAATTATATGAAATTTAACTTGGAGGCTAAAGTTTTACATAAAAATATATAGGAAATTTCTTTAAAAATCTTCTCCTCAAGAACAACAAAGCCATAATTGATCATATTTATATGGAAGCATCCTCAGGTAGTGTAGATTCAAGTTTGTTCAAATCATGACCCCAGGGGATAGAAAATGGCCGATAAGTTTTAATGTGTGGTCTATATTAAAATTCTTTAAAAATTTTTTTTAATTAACAACAAGGCCATAATTGATCATATTTATATGGAAGCATCCTCAGGTAGTGTAGTTCAAATTTGTTCAAATCATGACCCCAGGGGATTGGGCGGGGCCATTTTTTTTCCTTTTACATAAAAATATATAGGAAAATTCTTTAAAAATCTTCTCCTCAAGAACAACAAAGCCATAATTGATCAAATTTATATGGAAGCATCCTCAGGTAGTGTAGATAAGTTTGTTCAGAACATGACCCCAGGGGTAGGGTGGGGCCAAAATGGCAGCAAAGTTTTAGATAGAAATATATAGGAAATTTCTTTAAAAATCTTCTTCTCAAGAACAACAAAGCCATAATTGATCAAATTTATATGGAAGCATTTAGTGTAGATTCAAGTTTGTTCAAATCATGACCCCCAGGGGTAGGGTGGGGCCAAAATGGCCGATTTAAAGTTTTAAAAAATATATTGGAAATTTCTTTAAAAATTTTCTCCTCAAGAACAACAAAGCCATAATTGATCAAATTTATATTGAAGCATCCTCAGGTAGTGTAGATTCAAATTTGTTCAAATCATGACCCCCAGGGGTAGGGCGGGGCCAAAATGGCCGACCAAAGTTTTACATAGAAATGTATAGGAAAATTCTTTAAAAATCTTCTTCTCAAGAATAGCAAAGCCAGGATTGGTCATGGGACTACTTTTGGATTTAAGCTTTTCAAGTATAAACCAATTCTGCTTTATATAGCCACAGTGCTCAGGTGAGCGATGTGGTATTAGAGAGTCTTTTTTTTAGATGGTGAAGCTGCAGGAAATCTTCAAGCACTTTTTCTACAGTAAACACAGTGGTAAGAAGTTACAGTGGCAGTCCACCCTGGGACACTGTGTACTCAAAGCCAAGTTTGCAGAGGTAAATATTAAATTTAAATAGGGATGTCATGCTTCACAATTTTTTTTTAGGTTGGGCATTTTCAGTAAATATTTGACTAAGGTTCCGGTTTTGGGGTTCCATTCCTTATACATGTTTCTATTTCAAACTTGAATTCCTTGAATTAAACTTAAAAAAAAATTAGTTAAAGTAAATTTGTTACTAAAAATGAACACTGTAACTTTGAATATCTCTCGTTAGAGATTTACTAGGATGACTTCGCAACATCATGACCAGTCTTGCTCACTTTGGTAATTATCAAATGGTTTCATGACAAGTGCTTTGAATTCAAAATTATTTGAAATTTAACTTGGAGGCTAGATTCTTGTACTTAATTTGAATAATAAATTCATGAATGAATCTTACCTCATCAGATTAATAAAAATGTAAGTGGAGAACTTATTTTTCTAAAGGGGAGATATTGTTCTCGTCTTCTTGATAAAATGAATAGATAATTAGTTTTTAATGTGTGGTCTAGTGCATTATAAAATATTTTGAATTTATTTTTATTTAATTAAAAAAAGAATAATATTCAAGAAACGGTTTGTGTTTTTCTAACAGAACAAATAACATTTTTTTTCCTTTGTAGGGAGGGAAAAAGGAACTCCAGGTGTCTCTGTTCCAAACTCTGTGTCTCTTGTTGTTCAATGATGGAGATGAATTCTCTTTTGAGGATATCAGAACAGCCACAGCTATTGGTGAGCTTCAGCGGCAGATTTTTAAGTCTACTAAATGCAGACTTGTAAAGTCAGATTATTATAGTATACTACAATGTAATTATGTTATATGAAATTTATTGAAAAATCATATCAATAAGGGAAAGAATTAAAAAAAAAATTAAAGTATAATTTTTGAAACTGTATGTTAGGTAAAGTGGCAATTAATGACTTGATTTTGTATCTGCAGAGGAAGGGGAGCTAAAGAGAACACTACAGTCTCTTGCTTGTGGTAAAGCCAGGGTCCTAATAAAAAATCCTAAGGTAAAAATTTCAGTTTTTATTGGGTTTTTCCCAGATGAATGTTAGCACAGTTTCATGATATATAAATATGTATGTACATGTACTATTAAAGAGCTTTTTTGTCTTAATTACTTTCCAAACTTAGTCTCTGATTGTTTAATGATGTTCTTCTATAGATCAGTGATAGGATTAAATTGTAACTGTTTCACAACATATCCGATTTCTCTATGTTTTAGGGCAAAGATGTGGAGAAAGGTGACAAATTCCTGTTAAATACTGGCTTTAAACATAAGCTGTACCGTATCAAGATAAACCAAATACAGTTGAAAGAGACAGTAAGCTAAAAAGATGTTTTTTCTTTCTTTACAAAAAAGTGTAATCATTCTTCATGACCTGTGGAAGTAAGAAATAAAATCCAAGTTTTGTGAATGTTGCAGGATAACCTCTGAGGTCGAGAAATGTTGTTTGAAAGATAAAAGCCGAGGCGTTAGCTGAGGCTTTTATATTTCAAACAACATTTCGAGAGTTATAATCTGCAATCAAAAGTTTACAAAGAAATTATGAATATACATGTAAATAAATCTTTGAAAACCTCCTCGAGAAAATCTTTTAAAATCTCCTCAAGAACTGCAAAGCCTTGAAGAGTAATTTTGATTTGAAGGCAGATGGAAATTTTTTAAAAGAGAAATTAGTATTTGCTAAGTTTTAAATTGAAAAATAAAAAACTTCGCACCCAAAGTAAATCTATACATGTATTGAAAGTGCATTTATTTATATGCTGAATTCAATGTATATTCAAACTAAACATGTAGTACCTGTAAGTTTAAAGAATGACATTTTGATTAACAGTATTGATTGTAATTGTACCTTTATAGCCAGAAGAGAACACCACCACAACAGAGAGAGTGTTCCAGGACCGCCAGTACCAGGTGGACGCAGCGATCGTCAGGATAATGAAGACTCGGAAAACACTGACTCATAACCTCCTTATATCAGAACTCTACAACCAACTCAAGTTTCCTGTCAAGGTAAACCTGCTGTTAAATTATATTTTCCACACATTCTCAAACATCTTCTATGACACAGTTTCAGCACGCAGATTTTTGGTCATGACTGTATACTACAGAGTACTTTTAAGTTAAAATTCATTTCATATTCATATATTTACATCCACTGAATATTTTCTCCTTTATTTCTTAAGAAAACCCATTGCGTTAATCACTGCATGAACTACATTAGGCATGTTGCCTGTACAGATTTCTTGATCAGTGGCTGTTCCATCAATGAAACGTATAAAGACGTTTGCATCATTAATACAATAATTAATCTTTTTAATCCTACTTTAAATGATTATTTAAACAGATATGAATATAAACAATAAAATGTCTTTCTTTCTTTGTTATTACTGGAATTAATGTTTGCAGCTATTGCAGAAAAAATACATAACCCGCCATAAGCGGGTTATGTAAATTTTTCTGCAATAGTTGCGAACGTTAATTTCAGTATGCGGGTTATGTATTTTTTCTGCAACAACTGCGAACGTTAATTCCAGTAATAAAAAACAAAGAAAGCATTTTATTGTTTAAATTTTCAGATTTTTAGATCACACAAGTTTTTTAAGTGACTGATTGCTGTCTGTTCTTTTTCTTCATGCATTTTTCAGAGAAACCCCATTCAAAAAGTGGCTCTTAGGTCTTGAGGGCCCCAAAGGTCGGAGTTGGTCATATCAGTGGACCACTACAGTTTGCTTCTTGTTTCCCCCATGTTTCTGTATCCATGTATCTGCATTGTTATCACTTAAATGGCATAATGTGCTCGTACAGTAGGATTATGCCATGATGCTGCCTGATTATGCACTAACATTTTGTCTTTATTGATTGCATTTTCAGCCTGCGGATCTGAAGAAGAGGATAGAGAGTTTGATTGATAGAGACTATATGGAGAGAGACAAAGAGAATCAAAATCAGTATCACTATGTTGCTTAACATCTTAGTCCCTAGAACTTTTGACAGTTCCTTCAGGAATGATTTCTCATCAGCAATGAACACTTTGGCAGTGACGGAATTTTTTTCTTCTAATGCTAGTATTCAGTTAAACCAGGACACATTTATTTCTTGGGATTGTAATTCAAACATTCAGGCTTTTGAAGAATTTTACCTCTATCAAGTTGTGATGAAAATTTTCTACTGCGTTTCTATTGTCATATTTATGGCACAGAGTAAGGTTTTATGTCGAACCTGTGTATCCAGTGTTTTGTAAAATGTTACCTGCCTTGTCACTTGCATTGCATTGTTGTAGATGCAGGGATGTATAGAATTATATTTTTGCACTTTAACAGGTCTGAAAAAAGTTTCCTCAAAGGGATTTACAATAATATGTTATTTAAATTCTAAGATTTTATTAATGCTGTACAATACACAGTAATGTATAAGTCTGTGGTGATACTATGTTTCAAGTAGATTAAACTTGGAAGTTTCCATCTTTTAATTTGATTACAGGTAAATTTTGTTTATGTGTAAGTATGACTACTGTACAAATGTACATGTACAATGTAAGTGTGTTGGAGAAGCTGAAAATAGTGCTGGGATATGAGCTAATGAAAGTGGGTATGCAAGATTTATATGTTGATGAATGGGGGAGATTGTAGTAAGACTTTTAGAAACTGATATTTTTCTGTGCTGTAGCAAACCTTTATGGATTTTCAATGCAGACACATCATTTCTCATAAATGTTGGCAGAATTATTCAGTTTTATAAAAATAAATCTATGAAAATAATAAAGTTGAAGTTGTTATTTGAATTTTAAAGTAAGATACATCTAGTAATTTTGTCACAGGTATTTATTCTTGTCCACCGTGCAAGTTTTTTAGCTGGAAAGCTCAATAAACTTTTCTGATCACTCATTGTCCATCTGTCAACTCGTCACATTTTCAATTTTTTTTTCAAGAACCACAGGTCAATATTAACCAAACTTGGTACAAAGCGTCCTTGGGTTAAGGGGATGTTAAATTATTAAAATGAAGTGCCAAGCCCCTTACATGGGGAGGTAATCCAAAAATAGGATGGAATCATTTAAAAAATATCCAGAACCACTGAGCCAGAAAAGCTGATATTTAGTTGAAGCATCCTGGGATAGTCTAAATTCTAAATTGTTAACATCATGACCCATGAGGGTAGGGTGGAGCTACAATAGAGAACCCAAGTTTTACTTTGAAATATATAGAAAAAAAATCTTATGAACCACCAGGTCAGAAAAGCTAAAGCTTGTGTGGAAACATCCTTGGGTAGCATTGATTCTAAATAATTCAGATCAATGAGTTGATAACACTTGAGAAAACCCTTTAATTGGGGTGCATCCATTAAGGGAGCTTATTGACTGATAATTATTAGGTGTTTGTTTTGAATTATTCAAAAACAAAAAAGTAGGAAAATGGCAATTATTTCAGCCTGTTGAACAAAAAAAAAATCTGCAGTTTAGAACTACATGTACCTGGTAGAACTTTTCAACCAGCACCAGTATTAAATATCAAATTATTTAAACATTAATATTTATTGCATTTTATTACACAAATTTATTCCAATGTACAAAGAAAATACCAGACAATTATTTACAACAGTTTCAAAATGCTATATACAGTTATATCTAAATCATTTGAATGTAAAAAAGGAGGATCTTTTAATGTTAATTAGGTTTCAGATAAAAGATGTTCAGCTGTAAGGATGATCTGTTTCATTAATAGAGTTACCTCCCTTTTCACAATAATTGCACTTCCCTGAGTAATAATTATAGGCTACACAATGACTGACCAATACTGACTAGAAATCTTGGGTGGTCAGTGTGATCCTGGCTTAGCATTGTCCATTGTTAATATTTACAGTAATACTAAATCAATAAATTAATCTGAGATTATACATGATGTGTATATGTTGGTCACAGATCATAATGAATTCAAGTTGCACAAAGTCAACAAGAAATCTGAGCCAGTGCTCACTAGGAATACCCCGCTCTGTTGTGAATAAATATTATCATGTTAACATAGTTAATACACAAGACAGATGCAGAAAAATATGAAATTGACAACAGATTCATATCAAAATTAATACCACCATATATAACAAAGAGTTCAAAATTTCAAGCATCTGCTATGATATGTATGAAATGGACAGACGCAGAGACAAACAGGAAGTTGACATCAGATTTAAACAAAAATCTATCCAACCGTATGACATACCTCAGAGAAGATTGGGTTAAAATTTCAAGCATCTGGGATGAGTAGTTGCTGAGAAAACTGCAACAAAAATTTGTTATGTGAAATGGACAGACACACAAACAGGAAGTTGACATCGGATTTGACCAGAAATGTATCCCACTGTATGGCATGCCTCAGAGAAGATTGTGTTAAAATTTCAAGCATCTGGAATGAGCAGTTGCTCTGACAAAATTTTTATATATGAAATGACAGATGCACTGAAAAATAGTAAATTAATCTGAGATTATACATGACATGTATATGTCTGTCACAACTCATAATGAATTCAAGTTGCATTAAGTCAATTAAATGGCACACATTTGTAAGATTTCAATATGTCAAAGTAATGTAGTATTTTAAAGAGACAGTTTGAAACAAACATGAACAAGACTTAATGTACATGATATGATATTTACAATGTGGCTAATGCATTATTAAAGTAATTGCATACCAAGTACATCAATACCACAGATCAGTTTAAATTACATATCATAATTTGGCATTGTTGTAACAGTGGTAATAGTGTGAAAATGATATCTTGACTACAGATGGCACAAATTCAAAAGAATGCATGTTAAGAATGAAATAGAAATCATCAACAAATATATATTGCTCATCATAAAAATTAAGATTAAACAATAAATGACATATAGCACCAAATAAACTATAAATGGTAATGCTTGCATGGAGAAAAGTGCAAAACATTACCGAATTAAGTTTTTCCTTTTATTACACATTTCACATGATGAAGCATTCATTTGACAACTAGTGCTATTTTAAAGAGACAAATAGTTTGAAACAAACGCTCCCCAACTCCCTTTTATAGTCATATTCCCTGTAGGCTTCATTAAATAAGACAAACTCTATGCATTTGAGACTTTAACAACGTTACCCAGAAGTGTACCATGTTCATTCAAATTTTATCATTGCACACTTACGCATGTGAATGCATGTGCGTAATGACCATATCATATTGTCTACACAAGTTATATATATTTTAAAATGCTAAATATTAGAGTATTTAATCCAAAAGTATAAAAAAAAAACCGCTCATTCAAGTGTATTTTTGATTTTAACCTTTCACGTGCACACACGAGCATACATGAGCATGGTTACCATATTTTCTTGTAGAAGTCCATTACATCTATTTATGTTCTAAATCCCTCCCCGTTTGGTTGAAAACAAAGGGAGTTATAGCTGTTTAAAGTTTCAGATTGCAGCGCACGTAATGTGTGCATGATGGTGTACCTTCTTATAGAAGTCCATTATATATATTTATGTTCCAAATCCCATCCTGTTTGGTTGCCAACCAAAGGAGTTATAGCTGTTTAAAGTTTCAGCCAATCAAATTGCAGCGCACGTACATGCGCGTGTATGCATGTGCATGGTGACCATACCTTCTTGTAGAAGTCCATTATATATATCTATGTTTCAAAACCCCTCCTGTTTGGTTGAAAATCAAGCGAGTTATAGCTATTTAAAGTTTCAGCCAATCAGATTGCAGCTCACGTGCATGCACGTGTTTTCATGATAATATATATCATGTTGTAGGATATCCTAATGCATAAAAATTTCAAAGGATTTTGAAAAAGCAAGAAAGATATTGAGACTTTAACCAATAAAAGCGCACGTGCATGCGCGTGATAGCATTTTGACCATGTCTAATACTAATATATCCATACATTATGAGTTTCAAAGCATTCCATCAAAAAATAGAAAAGTAAAGGCAATATACATTATATTGGCCATTTAACGTGTTGCACGTGCGCGCTCTTGCAAGCACGTGCGCGCAAAATGACCTTTGTTTGGCAAATCTACATAACATGCCTACTGACCCTAAAAACATTTTACCTTAGTCGGATGTGTAGTTTACAAGATCACTCGTGGACAAAATTTTCCCAGGAAGAAGAAAAATAATAATAATAATAATAATAATAATAATAAGAAACAGAGTAAAAACAATATGTTCCCCAACTTCGTTTGGGGAACATAATTACTGTAGATCACTAAATTTTCGCGACACCTTATTTTCGCGAGATTGTCATTGACTCTTTGTAAGCAAGACGTAATTTTCACGAATAGTTGTTATTCCTCTATATAATCGTATGGAATACTTTTATACGCGAGAAATAAATTTTCTCGAACGCATTACCAAGCGTAATTACGCGAAAATAAAGTTCTCGCGAATAAAAAGTGATTTACAGTATGCACATTTCTTTCAGCATACACAAATATACATTATATTTAAGTGTCTCAATTCTGGCTGTTATCTGTAATAATTGCCTTCTCTTAGGAAGATATATAAACTCTAAACAAATGCTGCAAACTGAGATCTGCAGGGGGGTGGGTAACATTTGGCACTTCGAGAATTCTCATTTGACCTCCTTTTGGGGAAATTGTTTTCGTTTTTCAGGAGAGCTGAAGATATGACCTCAATTCCTGTATAGCCCTGTTAACAGTGTTCACAATACACTGCACTTCTGTCCAATCACCAGTGATTTCTGCTGCCTGTAGGGCTTCCTTAATCAGAGAAGAACTCCCATCAGAGGCTGTGGCATACAGCAGAGAACTTCTATACCTAGAGGTAAGAGAATGACTAATCAAACACTCTTTTTACAAATTAATGGTTTCAACTTTGTTTAACCAAAATGTAAGGTTTGCCAGGAGTTCCCTAAATTGTTAACAGTGTATGCACACATCTCCCTTCATTAACTTTCAAAACAGCATGTGCAAACAACACAAAAAGTTTTTTTTTTTAATTTGATCTTCATGTTCATCAGACAGCCGCATACTGTTGAGAAAATATAGAAAAAAAAAAAAAAACGAACTAAAAATTAAATGCATAATGATGATTGATTCAAAGAATCAGATAAAATAGAAGCCAGGATACTTTAGCTTACCTAAAATCATGTGGAGAAGTCATGATTTTGTCCACTCCCATCTTGATATCGTTCATTCTCCTACTTCCGAGAGGAACTTGGGTGTAAACTTCCGAGGTGACATAATTCTCAAAAGCCTTTCCAACTCGTGTCAAGTCGTCAATATATTCGTGCAACTTTCCTAGAAATACTTGCAGTGTAATTGCTTGCAGTGTAATTAATACATACGTCAATAATATTATTCAAGCTTGCAGTGTTATTAATACATACGTCAATGTAATTATATAGGTACTGTCTACACCGGCACTAACTGAAGTGCAAGTTTGCACTTTATTTCCTTAGCATTTATTTGCTACATTGTAACAGAGTCAAACCTTATCATTTTAATCTCAATCGAACTGTGCAATTAAAATCTAATTAAGACATCAAAGGATTTTAGAAATTGGGTGGTTGGGACTTCAAAATCACTTTGACATATGTATCCATAATACATGTACTTTAAAGATAAAGGGCAGTGCACTCAAGATACATGTACTATTAATTCAACAGTGTTAGTTTTTTAGTTACATATTTCACACACAGACTTAAGTATGTGCTAAGCAGTAAATTTTTGTTTAAAGTAATTTAAAAGGAAAAAAGGTTAAAAAAATGTAAAATGTATAGTAACATGATAGATGTTTCTGTAATTGTAAAAGACATGTTCAAATTAGATTTTTTTTTTTCTATCCAGATATATATGTTAATAGGCTTTGAATGTTCGAGTCAGGTATTAATGGATTGGAAAAAAAAACAACTGCACTTTTGTTTAATAGTTGGTAAACTGAGGTCAAAGGTAAGGTTATTATAATAAGGTCATGCAGAAAAATAATGACACAGATAATTAACAGCTAGGACATAAAAGAAAATAACGCAAAGAGAAGGAGTTCCAACTTGCAAGACCTTTCATCAGAGATCAATGTAAAACCCTTACCAACATCCACTTTTTCCTTAGCATTTGACAGATCAACAAGACTTCTGGCAAAAACATCATGAATAAACTTGGTGTAGTTGATCATGTCAAGAGGAAGGTGGTAATTGTCCATCAGATGAAGAGCCAAAAGGGAGATAACTCTGGCGGCGGCAAGGTGGTACTGGTCATGATGAAGAGAGTCACGAAGGACCGATGAGGTTTCTTTGTTATCCTGTTTGTGAAAACATTGTTTAATATACCACAGTGACAGTAATTATCATGCATGTATTAGGTTAAAGCAAAATAGTTGTTTAATATAAGTTTTATCACATTGCTCACATCATTAAAATAAGGCCAAAAAAAATTAATCAATAGTTTCTCAGGCACTGCCGCATCAGTTCAAAAACAGCCACATTGATCAATTTTATTGACATTTTGAAAAGGGAAATAACTCAATTAATTTTCTACTTTTGCAAGTTGAAAAAAAAATTGAGTTATTCCCCTTTTTATAAATGCTAAGACAGACGTTTTTATTAGAAAAACAAAACATTTCTTTTAAATTTACAATATTTCATTAATTAACTTTTAAATAAATGTTTATAAATATATTTTTATATTATAACAATTTCAGAGAACAAAAATGGATATTATTATCATTTTATTAAGAATTCGCTTTAAAAGGTAAAACCTGACCTGCCTGCCGCATTGAATTTTGATTTTTTTGGCATGAGAAACTATTAATTAATTTTTTTTTAGCCTAAATTAGAAATGAAGTTTTATTTACCATAAGATTAAACCAGAAGAAATTATTGATATCTGTTTATAAAAGATTGCTTTCAAATAAGAAGACATACTTATAATTCAATGGATTTTCCTGTTTTTAAATCATCAGTATTAAAATGACTAAATAAGCATGACCGAATGGAACAATGTGTTGATCTTCACCTTTTTTACTCTAGTAATTTTAATTCAAAAACATTCAAGAACAGTGTATCTAAAATCATGATCAGTTTAAGACATATGACTTACAGAATTCTGACTGACTCGGTATGCGACACTGACAACTGGTACCCCCAGCCTTTGCACCATGTTGCGGACTACCAGATTTCCGTGCGCTACAAACTGACTGACGAGTTTGTCAAACTGCCAGTCTGCTATACTCAGCTGTTTACCTTCAGGATGAGGAACCTACAAAACAGTTCCGTTTTTTTTCCACTGAATGAATGACTTCCCATTTTCTAATTTTATTTTTAGGATTATGAATAAAAATACTAGTGACTACCGTATAAGTGGAAATTTTAGGGAGATGCAAATTTAGCGATATGTCCTTAAAAATAAGTATTTTATATTTAGCAAGATGTAATTTTAGGGATTTTAAAAAGCTCACTAATGAAGCTATTACAAATAAAGCACAATTAATTTTTAGCGATATTCAAATTTAGTGATCTTGATTTTGCTTATACGGTACATGTATTAGAATATTCTTACCTGATGTAAAATATGTTGGATGAGTCTATTCAGGGCTGGGTTTGAGGAAACTTCAAACACTGTATCATCAGCTAGTGACCTTTCTATGTAGAGGTCAAGGTCAATGTATGCTATAGTCTGTGCTCCGAAAACATATCGATTTGACTGAAACAAACATAAAGAAAATAGTTGAAATCATACAGCTTAAAGAACTAAGCCTAGGTTTGGGTTGCCTATACATTAATTCATGCAAGTTTGGTTAAGATAAGCCTTATAATTTCTTGGTCTATGGCCTATGGCTAGATACTCCAAATACTTCAACCCGTTTACTCATCTGCAAACTTTGTGTCGAATTCTGCATCTAAACTCTTTTGGCTGTGCATCAATATATATGTATCTACCATGCAATTAGTTTGAAGCATAGGGCTGTTAGTTACTTATCAACAACTTTAAAGGCCGAGATTTTTAACCGTGCGGTTTTCTCAGGTAAGGGGAGGGACTAAATTTTACAAGCATGGTACCCCGAGGCATTGATGGTCGTGCAGACCGTGGGAAGCGCTAATCCCTATACACAAACAGTATACACAGGAAGTCAATGAGTATAACCTGTACAGCTTGCTGGGCTTCTGTTCATCATACATGTAAAATTAGTAAATCTCGACATCGTGAATAAAAAATATCATTAGTAATAATAAATGATCATTGTAAATAATTTCTGACATAACAAATATTAAAACAAGCAGAAATCTCACCGGTCGACTTTTGTATAAAAAAAAACAAACAAAAAAAACAAAAAACAAAATCTACGGTATGTACCTCATATTGTTTGTCACAGCATCAATGACTTGAGTTCATTGTTAAAAGAAATATAATGAAATACAGGTATAAATTCAACAGTAAAACACTCAAAATCTTAAAAGCTATTCATAATTATCGTAAATATCGTAGCAATTAGATCTTCAATCACGGTCAAATAGAAACAGTTACTTCCCGTTTGTATAAAAAGTCGCATGGTCCTATTTTTAGCAAATGTACTTTCTGTATCTTGTGAAAAATTCGCCATAACGACTGTTTCGTTAAGTTAAAATTACATACAAATGTGTGTATTTTATCGATAACTAAATTCAGATTATAATTAAAAAACTTACAACAAAATCTTGATTTATTGCTAACTTCTATATTTCTTTTAAAACTATTTTTAACACCTGTGACCTTGAACGGAGGTAAGAAAGCACGTAGCAAGAAATGCTCGGTTATAAAAAGGGAAAAGGAAAAGAAAGAAACTCTAAATACTGTAATACTTGTCCAGGCGAAGTTGTTACTAATGAGACATTTTGATGTCAACCTTACTATCCATTTCAAGCAAAAAATGTTACCAGGTTATTTTTTCCTTTATTTTCATCGTAATTTTTTCGCTGCGTCTCAAACCAAGAATCTTTTTACAAGTAAAAACAAAATTACAGCCACCTATGCACTTTTCATTAAAAAAAAAATTACACTATCTTGATTTATTTTATTGAAACACTTTGAGAACATTTTCATTTTTCAATGTTTGTAATACAGATAATTAGAATCAATTATAATCAAGCTAAAATTGTTTGCATCGAAATGACCCCTCATTGGGATGGTAATTTAGCGGTAAACATCAAAAGACCGAAAGTTAATTTGAAGGTGGCCACGCGTGTCAAACAAGGTGAAAAAGATATACACAGGGACTAGCAGCTAAATGTCAATCATTTTCAAGTACCCAATGATGGTCCTTAATTTATTTGATTGACGGGGGAATCCAGACCAGGTAAATCTGAAGGCGGTGCTTATTATCTCGGGCTTTAACCTTATCCATCATCTGTAAATGTAGGTCAAATTCAGCATCTATAAACCAAGCCTGGAAGTGTGCATCCTTAGATTATCATCCATGCAAGTTTGATTAAATCATACATGTGCAGGGTTTATAGTTAATTTATACTCATCTGGAAAATGTAGTAGATCCAGCATAAGTACGCATAATTAGATGAATTATCCGTTCAAGTTTGGTTAATATTGGGCATAGAGTTACTTGGAAATGAAACCTGCTCTAAAATCTTTAACCCCAAACATTAACCTGGTCATTCTTTGACTGAAATTGCAACATCTGAAACTTTGACTGGTACAATTTAATAAAATAGACTTGAAGCATCTTTCATGCATCTCTGATTAATACAGGATATACTGTAGTGACTTGAAAAGAAATTTTACCTAATACATCAATGCTGATGATGATTAGGTATTACAAAACCTACCCCCAACTTTTTTGAGGTGAGGTAAGAATTATACGACTAATTCACATTCAGCCAACAACTTGTGGCGAGTACAATAATTATCTGTTGATGATGCAGTAAATGTGAGAGAATGCGAGATGTTTACTATGACCACTTAAATTGTGATACAGATATCAATTATTATCACAATGCACTCCTTAAATTATCTTCTTTTGCATGATCATTATTGCACCTAAAAGTAACTGCTACAGTTATTTCTTTGTATTTATATAAGGCATCCAATACCAAGTGTTATAGTCTCTAAAAAGTGTCATGTGAATGATGCCTCCAAGTGTTTTGCATGACAGAAATCATCCTATAAAACAAGTCATTAAAATAAGAAAACTGATACCAAGATATTACCTTTAAGAACTCTATTAGTCCTCTTTGCTCTTTTCCACCACCCCATGAACAGAATCGTATACCCCTTCTGGGGCCCCACTTTTCTGATAACTTTATATTTGTGAATGCCTGAGCCATTTCCAACATATGAGCAGTCCCAAGGCCCAGGTTTTCATCTTCATCACTTCCTGATGGTCCGTCTCTTGTGGCCCCAATAACAACAAAGCGATCTGAAATTAAGGCAGTTTAAGCATCAAATGTTTTAAGAAAACATTATTATAAATAGGTAATCAAAGATTAAAAAGCCCACCTCAACATGCTCAATGAATGAATCTATAAGAAAGATAAAATTTCACACAAAAATTTTCTAGTTGGTGAGATCAATATCCCTGTAATTTTGATTTAAATACATGTAGGACTTGTATAGTTTCTTTGGAATAGACCAGTTGCGAATTTTAACCTGTTCCTTATCCAGAAAAATATATTCTAGATCCAGCATCCAAAACATTTGTCCATTCAAAGTTGTATTTTAAATCTATGCAAGTTATAATTTAATTCAATCCTAACAAGCCATAACGTTATACATGTAGTTTCAGAGCTTCTCAAAAAATATTGCATTACTTGGTAATTATTAGAATGCTGCTGGTTTAACATAAATAATAAATGTAGTTCAATCATCATGTTTTTGTCAAGGTGACCTAAGAAGTAGCATTTATCTACCCCGGTTAACTAAAAACTCAATTTCAATGAGAGTCTCAGCTCTGCGGAGAGAAAGAAAGGTGACAAATAAATCACCTGGCTCCATGTCCCCATATATACTGCCCATCACGTTTGTTATGGTCTCCTCTCTCTGTACCACATTCACTTGCAGATCCACAACAACCGGAGAAACTTCAATTAAAGTCAAAGTGGAAAAATAAAATTATTTTTTTTAATTCAGTATATAAAATTTTAAATGTCATTTTTTTAAAATTTATATTTTCATTTTATATTTAGCCAAATGGACTGACTACCTCAAATTTAAAATGAAGAAAAAAGTCCATTAGATGAATTCAAACTTACTTGTCTTGTTTGGGATTACACCGATATATTGTTTAACCCCTGCAGGAGTTACCCATTCTTCAGGGGCAATAACTCCTTCATTCTGAAGAGATTTCAGTAGACTATCTGCATCACGCCTTGAAACTACTTGTACTGGTATCGGAAAATATTTGTTACCTTAAAAAAATTGAATTTTAAATTAAAAATTTTAGACTTATATCCAAAGAAAAATACTGGATAAATAATTGTCTGGTAATCAAACCATGAAAAACATGTAAAAATTTATTAGAGAAGTGGGGGGTAATATTGTATATGGAATTTCTACTGTATCTTTTTATATAAATAAAGCTTTAATAACTCATTGTTGAGTAGAAAAAGAAAGTGTGAATGCAAAAATCTTTTGAAAATGTAATATATGCAGTCTATAACGACTACTTTAATATTTCCTGAAAGTTTTCAAAATTAAATTAATGAAATAAATTGATAACTCTAAATAATTTAATTTTAGTTGTAGCACATCATTTTATTGGTTAAACGGTTTTATCCATTTTGTATAACATAACTTGCCTACATCACAATGAGTTACGTCAAAAACGTATTACTCCGCTTGACGTTAATTTTAAAATAACCTTTTTAAACCTTTTAAAAGTTTTCATATATCATGTTTATACACATGAAATAAATTTGATAACTCTAAATAACTCTCTTGGAAGCTTTTAAAAAAATTCATGATACAGAATCCATACCAGTATGTTGTAGATTTCACTTACTGAGTTGGTGAGAGGCAGAGTAGAGTTCCTCTTGTGATGCGGGGTAGTGGGAGGGGTCCTGATACAGCAGTATCCCTGACACTTCCACTGAGGCTGCCAGTCTCAGCTAGAAAAAAAAAAGATTAATTTTAATTTTTGAAAGTAAAAACCTAAACTAATGTAATTGAAATATACTTTCAGTAAGAAAAAAATATTTGTATAGATAAAGAACAGGCACATTTGCTAATGCACAATGAATGTCAACTTGAATTTTCAATTCATATATTACAATGGGCTCTAATAAAAATTTTACTTGCAATTAGAAACTGGACAAATAAGAAATTGCAATTGTATCCCTTTCCACTGCAATTATTGATCTCCCTCATTTGATTTCATTATCATGTTATTAAAGTGCCATGTCTACACACTAGATTGAAAATATCAAAGAGTTGTCTCCCTTAAGATGCACTTACTTAGAACATGTAAATTCTTTCCATGCTAGGCAAGTGCATAATTTATGTGAGGGAAGAAGTTTTGAATGTCGAGAAGACCCCTTTGCTTTCAATTCAACAAGACCATTACAACTGCATTAATAAAATGTCATAAACAAGACAAATAGGTTTTACATCTAATGCTTCCAAGACGAACAATAAAATACCTCATTTTTATAGCGTTCTCAATTACATTTCATTTTTACAATGGCATAAAAATACTTGGATCTTGACCTTAATCCTAAAATCTCAAAAGTATGATATTTCGCACATTTCTTTTTATACCAATGAAAAATTTAAATTACATGAGCCTGAGGTAAAAAGATGAAATTTTTGAAGGTCTCTATAACAATAAATGAATAGGTAAATATTTCCTTGGATCGCATTTCAATTAAGATCTAGCCATAACTAATAGTTAGAAGGACCTTACCAATATAGTTCATGTTTCACTGAAATTTAAACTTTAAAATAATGATTTGGATTAAGAAAATGGCCTCTTAATTTTCAGACTGCATTGATATCTTTTTGATTTCCTTGTGAATATTTTGAAAAATTGAAGGACCACGAAAATAGTCTTTTTTTATGCACAAAATATTAACGATGGACTGAGTGATAGTATGAATTTTTTGTAATCTGTATTGACATTATTATTTGAAGATCACATGTGAAAAGACTTCTTTGGATTGGATACTCTTCAATAAGGAGGTCATGCAAAAAGAGGAACGTGAGGTAAATAAAAAAAACGCAGAGACATATCAGATATACAAGTACATGTTCATTAACACATGTGAAAAAGACCTTTTGGATGGAACATTTATTTTCCTATGGTACCATTTCTGGTCTTACTTATATAAAGAAAAATCGAGTCCAATTCAAAAAAGATAAAACACCCTGACCCTTTCCTTTATAATCCCAGGTAGGAATACCTGTAAAAATATCACTACAGAAATCAACTTCTGATTCATTCAGTGTCTGTGGAGAGCTTTGTGGGGTTAATATAGATCGACTTGTAGGTACCAGAAACACCTGTGTATTCCTTTCACTTTTTCATTAGAGGAAATTAAATGAAATATTTAGAGGTCAATTTTTAATAATGCCAAAATCGATTAACGTCATTCACCTCTTGATCCTTATTTAAACAAAGGTATATAGAACAAATTAATATCTCAGGGAAAAGATATTGTTTTTGACCACTGCTCTCTAAATCTCCATAAAACCAAAAATTTGCCTTATCAGTCAATATGCCATTCAATTAGACTTGAGGGCTTCAATAAAATCCAAAAATGAAATTCTTTCATGAAACTTGAAAAGGAAAATCAGAAACTAAATTTTAAAAGTCTCACTTAAATATTATTAACACTCGCTATATTGAAATAAATATTTTCCAAAGGTAGAAATTGCAAATCAAATATTTAATTATATGGTAAAATTGATAGGGCAATGGGAAGAGAATAAATCAAGGATTTTTATGTTCGGCAACATCTACAAAACTCACCAATCAAAACAACATTAAAATTTTAAAATACCAAGGTAGTGAATCAATTGACTTAAGATTTTTAAATGCACTTTTATGGAAGTGTTTGCTTATAACCAGAGCATGAATGAATTATTAAGTGTTATCTAGAATTTCAATTAAAATTTGTTTCAAATATCTCTTAAAACTGAGAAAATTAATATTAGAATTTTATTGCTGGATTTTTTATTTAATAAAAATAATAATATTCTTAAAGCAAAACTGCATATGGATAATATTTTTTCTTTATCAAAGTGCAGCTGGATGCACCAGGCCAGCAAACAAAAACAAGTTTTCAGAATATTCAACATTCAGATTAGACAAATTTTACTGTAATATTCTGTGAATATAAAACCTCTTTGACTGGACAGGCCCTTAGAACCAGGAGAGGGGGGGGGATTGATTGATGAAATGAAACATACCGTATAATCCCTATTAATCGCCCTGGGCGCTTGGAAAATTGCGAAAAGGGGGCGGTTATTTAGGTATTCTCTCTATAACATTTAATGTCATATTTAACTTTAAAAAATCTTTTGAAAAAATAATAAATTCAAAGAACCACTAAATAATGTCTAACTTTACTTTACGTGAAGATAATCCACCCAAATTATGCTAAATGATTCATTTTCCATCGAGAAATTGGATAAAAGACATGTTTCATTTTCACTTTCTTCAAATTTTGGCAGACTTTTGATACGATGCTAGATGATTTTAATCATTGTACAGGTGGCTCTTATTTCCTGACAATTGAAAATGACCTAGGGGGCGCTTATAGGGGCAGGGGCGGTTAATAGGGATAATACGGTAATTTATGACGGTGACTCTTTTCATATTCCCTCAACTGAAACATTGAATTTAATACTTCATCTGTGGCTTAAGTTAGGTGTGTGGAATAATACTCTAGATTAATTAACCAAGAAATTTAAGGTTTAAGTTACATGTATATTTATTCATATGCAATTCAATTTTTTTTGATGTGAAATGGAACTGATAAAATAATGGAACTGATAAAATAAGGAACAAAGAGTTTAAATACAACTGACAGCAAAAGAATAATTTTTTTTCTTCCAATTTCCAATCAAATAGGAAAAAAAACCAGATTCCAAAGACAGTGTAGGGGAATCATTAGGTTAAGCCTAAAGTCTCACTTTCTCAAATAACTGTCAAGATATCATTAACAAGTTATTAATAAGAAATAATTTGTTGTCAAACCTTTTGGGAAATAAATTGCAGATATGACTGTATAATTAAAACGTTAATTTATGTTTAACAACAAACTAACCATGCAAAGCTACTTTACCTTTATTCAGAACTTACATATAAAGGTGCAAATTTATCAAATAAAATTTTAGAGATTGATTGCAAGCTACTTCAAAACCACTGAACTAAGCCAAAATTAGCACACCGCTAAAAATATGATAGCAGCTTAGGTCCTTGAGACATCATTGTTTTAATCTATAGTTCTTTTTATCACTGAAATTCTCTGTCAAGAAAAGATTATGATATGAAGGATGTAGAAAAGATAAATTTCCCTGATAAACCAAATATCTTTCTAGACATGATATAAGTTCTTTATAAGCAAGTTCTACTGTATCCAAAGGAACAAACAAACCTCACCTTTTCTAGGATGCTAGTTCTTCCAATTTTTAGAAGTAAAACACTGTCTTTTAGAGTGATGTTTGCTTTCTTTACAAAATACAAATCTTGTCTTCTGCCATAAAATCCATACACAAGATTTCCCTAGAAATATAAAAAAAATAATTTTCTGATATAATTTATAACCTTTTATGAAAAAAAATTAAAAACATGTATATTGACTGTTTATCATGTTTATCTAACATTAAATATATAAATGAGATAAAATTCTAGATCTCCTCAGGATCATGAAATATGTAAATTAATTTACTTTAAGAGAAGAAATTTACATGAACATTTCATTTATTTAGTACTTTTTAAGAGAATTTACTTGAGCTATTTTAACATATTATTTATCAATAACATTTTTAACAGTGAAATAGGTATAGTTTAATACTAATAAATATAACAAATGATATTGCTCACACAAATTTGCTAAAAATTTCTCAAATTTCCTGTACATATAGCCAAGGGAGGTTGAAACCCCCTCCCCCAAAATGTGATAACCCTCACCGTTGCCCTCCCTGGAACTGCTACCACTGGGTCTTCCTCTCCCAGCTCAGAGTTATTTTGTCCTGCTGGATTTTTGTTTCCATATTGTAATGATAATATCTCCTGGTCATTCTTTCTCAGTGTTATAGAAGAAGGATTTTCTGGATCAAGGGAGATAACTTCTACACTGTACTGGATTGTTTCCACTTTATCCACACCCGAGTTCTTCAAATGTTCCGAGATATACTGGACCATTTTATTATCTAGCAAACTACCTGACTTCTGGTTGTTCTTTGATGTCATATCTCTGCAAATATTTGAAGAATTTCATACTTATTAAAAATTAAACATCTAAATGTGAATATAAATTTAGACTTCAAAAATCATTTGAACATCTCCCATTTTTGTACATTTTTAAATGCTGACAAACTCATGTGAAAGGAAACACAATATTGATTAAAAACAACTATATGTTTGAATTTGTTTTGTGATGGACACAAGATAGACCAACATGGAAGTCTCTGGTGAAGGCCGTATGAGCTGGCCAGCATAGAGAGGACATAGTAAATTATTGTTTGTTCTAAAATAATGCATTTTTAGAACAAATGAATAATGAACTGTAAGGAGTAACCATTCAAAAGCTTTAATACATATAATTTAGTCTGTAATTATACTCATCAAAGACTGAACATATAAATAATCATTCAGGTTTGTCTCCCTTGCTGCATTTTGCCAATTTTTATATCCCTCCTTCCCCACAAAGAATCCAAACTAAGGACGATATTTACAAAATATAACTCTTGAAATTTACCCTGTTCCCTCCTTCTTCAAAAGATACAAAGAGACTTTTGAGCATGATTAGTGATGCTAAAAAATTTGTCCCTTGTAATTATGAAAGTGAGAAACCTTTAATAAACTTCACTCTTGGGCAAATGCAACTCTGAGCTTTACAAAGAATTTGGTAAATTGAGTAAGCAACTTCAAATTATACTGTGGCTACAGAAGAATTATGCACCTCTTATTAAAAAAAAACAAAATAAAGAAATTGTCTTTCAAAACGATTATGCAATAAAACACCTTTTAAAATGCACCCTTTATTTGTCGTCAAAAAATGGGCGGAGGTAAGGATAAAAAAGGTGCAAAAGACAGTTTATTAACAAAATCTAAATAAGATTTAAATCCTTCTTTGATTCCTATTTTGTAAGGAGATTCACACACCAATATTATGCACTTTATGAAAAGGGTTGGTTAACTTTGTATATTTGCACTGTCTATCAACAAAAAATGAAGGTGAATAGCGCGATTATTCTCGACAAATTGTATCAATGCCGTTGAAGTTTAAACCTGTGCAGAAATGAGGTATAGAGAGCGATCGACTTCAAAGAAATTTTCTGTTTTGAATATATTGATTGTGAAATGCTGTAAGCATCATGTACTTGGTTACTCAAAAGAAATCCAAAATAAATCCAGACTAAATCGCAATTATAACCCTGTATTAATTATTTTACAAGGTATTTATGCCTCAAACCTTTGTTTTAAGGAATCTGACCTATAACTTAAGGTAAATATTATTAACTTAATGCCTGAAAATACCTTTTGATAGTAAAACTAACGAGCATCAAAATATTTCAGACTCAAAAATTTTCCATGTCTCGTCAAACATTGGCCTGCAGCAAAAAATTAAATTACTGTGAACGCAATGTTATAATTAACAGACCAAATATTTTCAGCATTAATTGCTATGATGTCACATAATATTGAAAGGTCAAACTAATAGAAAAAGGTCTAACACATACAATTAATGCCTTGTTACAAGGACCATGGCTCAATAATACAAAATAAAAATATATAAAAAATTATAAATTTTGGGGTTAAATTTCTGAAAAAGTACATTAATTATAAAACACACTTTTTTGCAGAGTTCTAAAAATGACATGAATTTTTTCTCTCAATTTTTTTTATAAATTTGAGCTTTTAGAAAGGAGGTGAATTAGGCTTGTATGGATCATGCAACAGTAGACAGACCATTTATTAAAATTATAACTAATAAGTGTATATTCAGTAAACATGACTTAAATGCATGGGATGCTTACTTCATCTAGGCACCTAATCCCACCTCTGGATTATCCAGGGGTCAGTGTTCATGCCCTTTTTCACAGTTTTGTGTTGTTTATAGATTTTTTTAAAGACTGGTCACAGTTCCTGGTCCACTTATATACATCATCCAGGCAATTAAAGTGTCACACACTTAAAATTCACCTTGTGGAAACATCTCTTTATTAAACTGACCAAAAGTTTTTCAAACTTCCAACAAATTCAAATACACATTGGATCTTAATTGAACTGAATCAAACAATATTTAAGAACTTCAATTAGATGAACAACTAGTGAGTGATTATATTAATTTTTAAACTCTGCCTGAATGACCTCTAATTATGACCTTGACCTTTCAAAGGAACCTTGTTTGTGACGTGATTTGAATCTTCATCATTTGATTGCAAAATTAAAGTTTTTATAGTTCATGAAAATGTAAAAAAAAAAAAAAACAACAAAAAAAACAACAAAAAAACAACAAAAAAAACTATAAGGAATAGAAGATTAAAAAGAGCAAATTATAATGAACAATATTTATCTTATAATAACCATGTATGTTTGAGCCTATATTTAAAATACTGTACAATAGAATAAAAAGATAGCACTGTTTGTTCAGAACTTTTACTTGAAATTTTTCAAAATTAACACTCCTTAGAAAAATAATAAATTTCCTTCAAAATTTGAAGTTAATGAAGCCAAGAATTTTTCTTTTCATTGGTGACAGTTCTATTGACAATTTCCTATTATGGCTCTGATAAATTACAAAAGAGAAAAACTCCTGGTGAGCGTCTTTGTTGTAATGGAGGATTTTAAAATAATCTTCCACATGCACAAAAGAAAACACACAAAGGAGACACAAGTTAATTGGACCAATGCACATTGTCACTGGCACTATGTAGTCCCCCCTATTCCCTCTAAACAAACTGATATCACACAGTGCATATAAATCATAAACCTAAAAGAAGAAAACCCTTCACTAAACCATCTGTCATGCCATGAGCAAGAAGTATACAAGCGATTATGGTATAGATTTCTATCAAGGTGCTACAGACAATTTTGTTGATTATCCAATTTCGTTGTATCATTGTGCCAGGTTCTTTAAATCGCTGATCAAGATCTCTGTTAACATAACAATTGTGAAGAGGTATTTTGTCTAATTATGATAATATCCGCCTCTGAATGATAAGGTGTCTTATCGTCAATGACAATGTAATTTTATAGTTTTATCAGTACGATTTATCAGAATAAAAAAAAATATTTACTTTTGTTCAAGTAGGTAAAAATTTTATTTGTGTCTGCAGGTATTCACCAAATAACTACATTTGATTAATGAATAAATAACTGGAATTCAGAAAATAGTCATGGTACATTAACCTTTTTAGGAGAAGAGGTGGGATGTGGGGTGGGATGGGGGTGGGGGGGGTCAGAGACATTATTTTTGTTATGGTGTCTGGAGAGAAATTATTTTTTGTTATGGTCTTTGGAGGGATATCCATCCATGATTTTTTCTGTCACTATAGGCCTTACATTAATATTAAGGAAAGTTCAGTTTGTGACCGCGTATTAAAATAATACTACGCAGAAAAAAGTACTTCTACAGTAACTGTAATTCTTATTACACTGAATAAGGAGGTATGTAAGGGTGTGCATGTGTGGAAGGGGGGAGAGGGGTGGCTCTCAGCCTCACTGTTATAACCATAAAAAGATGAAGGGTGGCCCTATGCATGCATGCCCCATTCCTATGAGAAATTTCAGAAGGGTTTAAAAAATTGTCACACTTAGTATCATATTCCCTAAAGTCCGAAAAAGCATGTCTGCATGCATTTAAAGTATATTTATTTCAAGGTAAACAAGATTATCTGATATATCACTTTACATTATGCAATGTCACAGGCTATATAACAGAGCTATAAGTATAATGTAAAATATTACTTCCTTGTGTGAAAGAAAATCATCAAACTAAAATATCCGGTTTTACTTTTGAGGATTAATACATGGCGTTAATTAGTTAATCTGGTCATGTTTTAATCCCTGGACATCTGTAGTTAATCCATGACCTCAAAATCCACGAATCCTAATCCCCCTATAACTTACCCAGCTGTGTCCCTAACCCTCTCTCCCGACATCAGATACATGACATTTTCATGAACCATTTCCAAAAGATCAGGCCGAAATCCGTCTGATCGAAACGTAAAATTGCATGGCACATCCTTAGGACCTGGATAGTTTTGACCATCTCTGATATAGTATCCCACGAATATTCCAGCAAGCAGAAACACACTGATGATCAAAACGATCAAAGAAAAAGTCCACGTGCTGACACAGCGCCCGCCGGGCGAGGGCTTCTGGGCGGTGGGATCGTTTTCCGTCTCACAGAGATGGCGGACATCGTTTGGGTCCACAGAATCGACAGAACTCCATGATCGAAACGACTTCATGCTTTTCGGCGTCGCCATTTTCAAGTAAATCTTTCTCAAGTCATTTGAAGTGTTTTCACCTGAGGGTATTTAACAAGTTCGCGGGACGGTATCAGAAGTTGTAAATTTTATAACAGATGGTCCGTATTGACGAAGGACAAATGCAAAATACCTGGAATTATCTTTAACAATAATTAGATTTTGCTGGATTGACAAAGGTAATATCCATGCAATAATAAAAACAAGGAAAAATTAACATTAATTTAAAAATGTAACGTTAAAGGTCTAGCTTATTGTGCATTCAAAAACCGCGCAGTCCATTTAAAAATGTTATCTTCAATGTACTGAACATGTGGAAGTGCATGTGCATAATATGCAGTTCTTTTTAAAAAAAAATTTAAAAAAAAAATATTTTTCTCACGATTGGATTGCAAGCATGCTTTTTACATGCCCTCCCTCAACCCCCACGCCCTCAAAAAAAGAAAGAAAGAAAAGAAAAGAAAGACAAAAGAATACGCAGGTGAAAAACTCTAAATTATAAAAAAAAAGTTAATCTATTAAATGGGTTGTTTTGGTAAATGGAGTTCATGCGTCCAAAAGTTTCAACTTTGAACCTAGACATGAATTCAAATTATAAATTAACAATTTTGCAACAAAACTTACCTATATACATTTTACGCAATTAACTTACAAATATTCTGTAGTTATTTTTTTTTTAAAATAAATATGAAAAGAAAGTTTCTGCATTCGGTTTGTTTGAGGATCTTAAATCACTTTTTTAAAAGGACCAAAATCGATCGATTGACATCATAATTTCATTAATACATGTAGTTTGAATTCTGTGGAAGTTTACAGGAGGTGATGGACTAAAAGAGATAGACCTTGACACTTAAAACAACTGTTAAAAGAATCAGATGGTTGTTGAAATCACACATTTAAGCGACTGAGGAACAATATGAAACACCTATTCTTCTGTGTTCAATAATGGAAAAATAATTAAGTCAAGAGTTCAATATATTTAACAGAATTAAAAACATTAGTCCCTTGGGCCACAACGCTCACCCGAGTAACCGTGTCTCCACTTGATCTACAGATTCTTTTTCCAATCTAGCTCATATAAAATTTGATTACCCATTATTGTCCCAGCTTTTTCCTGGAAGTTATGATTTTAACATACTTGAATCTGCACTGTTTGTTTTCAATAATTATTACTTATATATCATGACTTTGCTGTTCCGCGAAAAAAAGATTTTAAAAAGATTTTTTTCTATAAATTTCTATGTAAATCTTAAATTGTCCATTGTTGCCATATCCTATCCAAAGGGTATTAACTTTGAATATACACTACTTGTGGATGCTCCCACAAAAATATACACGTAGTTTTAATGTTCTTAAACAACTGTTCTTAAAAATAAATTCCAAAAAATACTTTTATTATGTGGAAAACTTTGATCCCTAGTAAAACATCCCTCTTCCCTCAAGTTTCGTGATTTGAGCAAACTTTAACAACAAAATATCCTTTGCAGGATTTAAGAGCTATGAGAGGAGCAGATGTTAATTTCGACCACCACATGATACTAGCCAAAGTGAAAATCAAAATGGCAAAGAATGCAAAAACCGAGACAAAGAGAATAAAGTACAATGTCGACAAACTTAAAAACCTGATTGACTAGGAGATATTCAAAGTTATATTGAAATCAGACCAAAACTGTAGAAGGAGTAGCATTTTGAAAGTATTTCACAGCAATGTCTATTTTTAGTAACTACGGCTACACCGTTCACAGAAATAAAAAGCCGGTGCACAGAATTATGTACATGTATTTTAGTGCAGTCTACTTGTGTGCAAAGTTATATTGAAATCAGACCAAAACTGTAGGAGGAGTTACTGTAGCATTTTGAAAGCATTTCACAAAAATTTATATTTTTAGTAACCACGGCAACAACCGTTATCAAAATCAAAAACCGATGCACAGAATTATTTATCTAAGTATAATTTACTTGTGTGCAAAGTTATATTGAAATCAGACCAAAACTGTAGGAGGAGTAGCATTTTGAAAGTATTTCACAGTAATTTCTATTTTTAGTAACCACGGCAACACCGTTCATCGAAATCAAAAACCTATGCACAGAATTACAATGTATGTATCTTAGTATAGTCTACCTGTGTGCACAAGTTATATTGAAATCAGACCAAAACTGTAGTAGGAGTAGCATTTTGAAAGCATTTCACAGAAATTTCTATTTTTAGTAACAACGGCAACACCGTTCATCGAAATGAAAAACCGATGCACAGAAATATGTATCTTCGTATAGTCTACTTGTGTGCAAAGTTATATTGAAATCAGACCAAAACTGTAGGAGGAGTAGCATTTTGAAAAATTGTGTAGACAGACAGACAGCTAGACGGATGGATGACGGACGCATTACTACCACATAAGCTCTTCTGGTCTCTGACCAGTAGAGCTAAAAAAATCATGTAGGTATGACAAAAGAGAGTATGTCAACCAACTTGTAACAGAAGCCGAAAGAGCTGTCTACATGGGGGATATAAAGACTCTCTACAACATCCCCAAAACCTTCAGTAGACGTAAAACAAGTCTAAGACAAGTCAAAAGTCAAAGTCGGTCAAAGACAAAGATGGTAAGACCTCCTCACGAAACTAAATGAACAAATGGAAAGGTGGCATGAACACTTCATTAACGTCTTGAAGAGGCCAGATCCAGACAAATTGGTTACCTTACCACCAGAGAAAGACCAAAACATAAAGGTTGACAATATAAAGAAATAGGAAATTAAGGATGCCATAAAATCATACAAAAATGGTTAAGCGACTGGGGTTGATAGAAAATCACCCGAGGCATTGAAATGTGGAGGAGAAGAGATAAATGAATTCCTTTTTAAACTTTTACATAAAATCTGGGAAGCTGAGAAAATACCACCAGAAAAAGGGCTACTTGTTCAGCTGCCCCAAAAGGGATACTTAATCTGCTGTGAAAATTGGAGGGGCATTACTCTTTTGCCAGTAGCTACCAAAATCCTATGTACAGTAATACTGAACATGGTGAAAGATGCGATGGATAAAGTTTTTTGGAATGAACAGGGAGGCTTTAGATTTAACACAAACTGTACTGACCAAATTGCAACTCTAAGCATAATCGTGGAGCAATCTGTTGAATAGCAATCATCTCTGTATATAAATTTTATTGACTTAAAGGCATTTGACAGTGTCAACGGAGATGGAATGTGGCAAATGCCAAGATAATGAATATTTGTAAGACCCTATACGAAGAATTATCAGTACCATTGATACATGATACATCTTTCACTGATTCCTTTCCAGTTAAAACTGGAAGGACACAATGCAGCTTACTCTCGCCCACTGTCCCTAACAGTGATAGACTTGATCATAAAGGTATTTGATAAGCTAAGGGGAATACAATGGACAATGGTCAGAAGATGGAAGACCTGGATGTTGCCGATGACCTTGCCCTACTGTCCCACCAAAGAAAAGACATCAGAGAAAAGACCTTAAGTCTAAACGGAATTGGAGAGAAGTTAGGGTTCAAAATGAACAGCAAGAAAACAAAAGTTATATGTGAAAGTCTGGACTGCAAAAGGTGGACCAATCACAACTGAGGGGAAAATGGAAGAGATGGAGCAATTTATTCTATATTTTTTTAATATTCCCAGCAATATGACATTGAATTTGAAATACCATACTTATACTCGATTTCTCAACCACATAAAAATTCTTACAAAGATAAATAGCAAGTTCCATTAAATGGTCTACCCATTCTAATTAAAATTAGATGTTAGATCCGCTCGCACACTAGCGAGTATGCAAGCGGATCTAACATCTAATTTTAATTAGATTGTGGTCTACCAAGCCACTTTCTTTACTCCCCACTTACATTTTGACTACAGAGAAAAAAAAAAACTCCATGAGTAGATATGCAAGAAGTAGTGTTGATCAGAGGTGGGTACTTGAAAATTCCAAGATACTTTAAAATTTGAAATCCAAAAAATTAAAAATAATCTACTGAGTATAACATCGACATCTACGAATTTTCAACACCTTGGCAACTATTCCTCATGATAAATTAAAGTCCAAACTTTTTAACATCATAGAGAGCTTTTTCAATCAAGAAAGGAACTCTTAAAATCATTTATCTTGTCCTCGGTCATTTGCAAAATGATTTTGTTGAAAAACATTTTGTTTGTACGCACAAGTACTGCGGGGTTGATCTCAAAATTACGCTTCAATTTCTTATTGGTAATATCCATATAGTTTATGGAGATCGACTCTTCCAGCAATCTGTAGGAATTTCATAGGTACCATCTGAGCTAATTATTTGCAGACACATTTCTGTATTCAGATGACTATTTAAAAACTTAAAAATAAGATTAGAACAAATACACTTGCTGCTACCTTCAAATCGACGTTTTAATACACTGTATCAATGACGTGTAATCAATTAGCAGTATAATACTTTCATCCATATATGTCTTCTCGATATATCCCAGTGAAATTGAAATAAAAGATACCAAAGAGTCTAACACATCTGTTTCATGTCCGGGTATCTTACTAAATAATCTAACAACAAAACTTTATAATAAACGTGATGACATCAAATTTTCTATCATCATCTTCCATTCTTTATAAAGAAATACACAGCTATCACCAGCATATAAAGTTAACGCTCTGTTGCAATGCACTTAAAAAATTACGGCACCCTGAAAAAAAATTTAAAATCTCATACGTGAAAAGAAGAAAACACTTGCTGTGGCCTTCAGCTCGACATGTAGATATATCTACGGCGTATTGTCAATTAACAATGGTTATATTTCCATTCTTATGTCGATACGATATATCCTGGTGAGCTTGAGATAAAAGATACCACAGAGTCTGACACATCTGTTTCATATTTGGATATTTTACTTGAAAAGACGTTAATGGTAATCTAAATGTAACAACAATCAAGCTCTGTGATGAACGTGAGGACTTTAAATTTTCTATCATTAACTTCCCTTACTTATGCAGCAATATACCTTCATCATCTGCATACAGAGTTTACGTATCTCAGTTGATTCCATACGCAAGAGCATGCTCTACGTATGAACAATTTCTAAAACGAGGTAAATTATTCACAAACAAGTTGATGAAACAGGAATATCAGCAGTCTCGTTTAAAGTCATTATTTCGTAAGTTTTATGGTCGATACAATGACCTTGTCAGCAGATACAATTTATCATTGAGTCAAATGCTGACTGACGTTTTTCATACCAGTTGTTTTTCCATTATTTATAAACTGAATTGACGACAGATTTTTCCTTTACATGTATTTCCGATCATGACAAGGAACACATGGCGGGTATGACCTTTCGGCAGGGGATGCTCACTTCTCCATGGTACCTGATCCCACCTCTGATGTTTTTGAGGTCCGCGTTTTCTCTGCTTCTATTTTGTATTGTTTTATGGACTTCTGATCTTGAATACTGTTCGTTATTTCAGTATGTTTCATCAAAAAGTCTTGGCTTTAATTTATCGTGGGGAATATCGGTAGTTCTATAAAAAGTTTAAAAGTTGTTAGTTTTATGCTGTTGATTTTGGTAAAATTTTGTGATTTGAAATTTTCCAAAAGTTTCTTGGAATTCACATCTGATTTACACGACTTCTGGAATATATTGTTGGACCCTTTTTCCTGAAGTTTCTCCTTCACTACCGTAAATCTTGTAGTGAGGAGTAAAGAAAGAGGCGCGGTAGAATATTTACTGGAACCCGGGCCGTGTATACATATTAATAGTTAACTATAGCGTAACTACTATGCTTCATGGCTGCCCATGTACAAGGGAGCTACCGTACGTTTAGAGGCAAACACATGCAGCTAATTCTGTCTTTTGACAGCATCTAGATTAATGGTTGATCCAATAAAATGTTTAAGACCCCAATCCCTAAACCATGTATATTTTGCTGCAATACTGTCAAGAGTATTCTACAAGGCCAGTACGTGATCAACTGGGTCATCACAACCACCGTACTGTCGACGTCCCAGCCTTTCTAACTAAAGTTTGAATATTGAGTATGTTGTTGTTATTCTTGTCTATCAGTCTTATGTGCTTCCCTCACAGATTGTCAATTACTCTTTTGGTAACTAAAAAAACCCCGTTTTGTTTATATCCCAATCCCCTGTACCTTAGTGTAAATGAAAATGAGAATTCCAAAATCTTAATTGCTCTAAATCTCTAGACCATTGCTATTTATTTTCCCAAAGATAATATCGCTTTTTATATGATTTCAGAGGATTTGTGGGAACTTTTAAAAGAAAAAATCCATCGTTTTTCGACTCCACTTGGCTTAAGTTCAGATATACTTTTAAAATAAATCTGTAACGTTATACTCGTACTTCTAAGCATTAGAGTATCTTCTACCAAAAAGACGATTTGGCTACTGCGTAAAATGATTGATTGATTGTATATTGTTTAACGTCCCTCTCGAGAATTTATCACTCATATGGAGGTGCCACCACTTGCCGGTGGAGACCTGCAAATTTTTGTTCTATACTCGGCACTCAGGTCCATTGAACAGGGAGGGATCTTTTTCGAGCCATTACCTACTGCATGTATACGGCCTCATCCGAAGGACCGGTCTCCACGTCCCACGGTGAGATTAGAACTCGTGTAAAAGAGTTATCGGAACCACATTTTGTAGAAAAAAAGTGTTTTAATTAATCCCATTTGGCCTTAAGACAAATATTCAAAATATAAAACACTACAAAAGATGCAATATTTATCATCATCCAAAAAGAACCAGGTTTTCTGGAGGGAAAACTTGTTTTTGACTTCTGTCACCAGAAGGAAAAACTTTTCAACCTTCTAGTATATCTAAAAGCCACTAATTTATTAAGGGTTATAATAAGAGCTTCATTTAGGACGAACGGAGAGAGAGAGAGAGAGAGAGAGAGAGAGAGAGAGAGAGAGAGAGAGAGAGAGAGAGAGAGAAATGATCAATGTACAGTAAGACATAAAATGAAACATATGGAGATAACTAACAATATTCAAAATCAAAAGTCCATAAAACAATACAAAAGCAGAACAGAGCAGAGCAAACTCGGACCTCCAAAACATCAGAGGTGGGATCAGGTTCCATGGAGGAGTAAGTATCCCCTGCAAACCGGTCACACCCGCCGTGTGCTCCTTGTCATGATCGGAAAATAACGGAATTTGACGATAGAAAAGTTAAAGACATTACGTTTATCATGGACTTTGGTTGTTAGATTAGCATTAACGTCTTTTTCAAGTAAAATACCCAAATATGAAACAGAGCTTAGATAAATTAAACATTAGATAAGGGCAAATCATTAAGTCTCACAAATCTTTTTTGACCCAAACTCTAAACGAAGTTCATTTATCTCAGAAATTCAAATGAATAAGCAAGAGAATTCCCATAAGAATGATAGACAACACAAACTACCTATAGTGCATAGGAAGTTTTCTTGACCTCCATTTCACTGATTAATACATACTCGTACATGTATCATATATTGAAAAATGCCAAGCATGAAAAAATCATACAGATTTAATTATGAAACGAACAGTAAGCTACGTTTATTGCACTATGTTATTAAGGTAAGTGCAAAATTACATGGATCTTTCACAACATACCCGTAAATTCCACCCCTAAATATATTAAATTATTCACCTCCCTCACTTTATCTGGGCGACAGTTGTATTAATTTATTTTCATACATACGTATAATCTTTTGTTAAGAATTTAATTATAAAGCTGGAAGATGATATACATGCACTCCTAAATGTGATTTGTTGAGAGATTATACAAAAAGTAATTATAAAATATATCTCCCCCTACAACATATACATTATACAAGATATAAATATTATCTTATTGACCTGATATCGACCTGAACAGAAGAATGTTTTATTCTAGTGTTTTTAATTCTAAGCCAAAAAAAATGCATCTTAATTTTACATAAGTTATAAACGTTTTGTAAAGTGAATATATTACATCCCTGAATTAAAAACGTTATAGCGTGAGTAAATTGTCTCTTAATTGTCTTTAATTTTTATGTTTCGTGTTTTGAGAATTAGTCTTCAAAAATCTGATTTTATACTACAAAAGAAGAAATCTCTATTAATGACTCGTGTAATGTACACAATAAAATAACACATTTTCTTTAATCTTGTCTTTTTTTTTTTCTGATACATGTAATTCTGAATAATCGTTTTTCTTATTTTTTACGAGAATACAAAGAAACATTAATAAACTGAATGAATTTGACTATACAATTTTTTTTTGAAATATGATTACATTTCATTCGTCATTTGGAGAAGTACTGAATTTTATATCGAGCTCACTGAAACCAGATAGAAGATAAGGCTTTATCAACGATTTTTTCCCCCAATGATGAGAAGTAAAGGTTATGCTGATCAGACAGGTTAAATCAAAAGTAGCCAGGTATTTCACTTGGTATTTAAAGCATTTGCTATTAGTTCAGGGGTTCTTGCTTAATCCTGATCTGCTCTCTCTTTCTGTTATTTATTCACAACTTTCAGAAGAAGATTATTATTTTTCAAATTATCATTTTAATTAGCCATTTGCCTTTTCTAATACTAGTTTATATTTTTAAATTTTGTTTTTCCCATTCTGTATACAATTGGAGTTAAGGACAGATGATACAAACATATTTTTATCAAAGAATTGAAAATAACAACTTTAGGCATGTTAATATAAATAAGATAAATAAGTTTAACCGCATAGATTTTCCAAGTTGCACAAAAATGCGATTTTAAGCTACAAAAATTGTATCAATGAATAAGAAGGGATAGCGAAATGTATAGAAATTTGAAAATTATAGAAACTTTCCGATTTCTTTATATTTTTATTCATTTATCATTTGCATCATTTACAATAAAAATAATTGTATAGGTAAAAAAATTATCCCAATCCAGGCATCGTTTTTTTTAATGTATCAACTGTCCTTAATATCAATTTATTGCATATTGTTAAAATGAACCAGTGAGCTTACTATAAATGTCTAACAGAAAACATATCCTATAAAATAACTCATGTTAATTCCATAGCTTTCACATCACTTTACCTATATAGATGCTACATTTAAAATTTATTAAAAATTGGTTGAAACTTGTTAAGTCGTTCTAGAAAAGAAGCTTAACACCTTCAAAAGTTTACGACACACTCGCTCAGTCATTATTTGATATGTATTGTACCATTTTTAGCTCTACTGGTCAGAGACCAGAAGAGCTTATGCGATAGTAATGCGTCCGTCGTCCGTCCGTCTGTCTGGCTGTCCGTCTGTCTGTCTGTCTGTAAACAATTTTTCAAAATGCTACTCCTACAGTTTTGGTCCGATTTCAATATAACTTGGCACACAAGTAGACTACACTAAGATACATAATTTTGTGCATCGGTTTTTGATTTCGATGAACGGTGTTGCCGTGGTTACTAAAAATAGAAATTTCTGTGAAATTCTTTCAAAATGCTACTCCTCCTACAGTTTTGGTCTGATTTCAATATAACTTGGCACAAAAGTAGACTACACTAAGATACATAATTCTGTGCATCGGTTTTTGATTTCCATGAACGGTGTTGCTGTGGTTACTAAAAATAGAAATTTCTTTGAAATTCTTTCAAAATGCTACTCCTCCTACAGTTTTGGTCCAATTTCAATATTACTTGGCACACAAGTAGACTACACTAAAATACATAATTCTGTGCATCGGTTTTTGATTTCCATGAACGGTGTTGCCGTGGTTACTAAAAATAGAAATTTCTTTGAAATTCTTTCAAAATGCTACTCCTCCTACAGATTTGGTCTGATTTCAGTATTACTTGGCACACAAGTAGACTACACTAAGATACATTATTCTGTGCATCGGTTTTTGATTTCGATAAACGATGTTGCCATGGTTACTAAAAATAGAAATTTCTGTGAAATTCTTTCAAAATGCTACTCCTCCTGCAGTTTTGGTCTGATTTCAATATAACTTGGCACACAAGTAGACTATACAAAGATACATAATTCTGTGCATTGGTTTTTATTTTGATGAGTGGCAAGGATCATTTTTCTATTTATTGCTGATTTAAAGTCTCAAGTCCCAACTGCTACTTTTCTCTTCCTTTGTTTTAAGTATAAACCAGTAGAGCTACAGTCTCGACAGAGACTTCTGGTTGTTAAAGTAATGGCATTTCTTCTACCTTCCAATACTAGTAAGAATAATAATTATGCAACAATTTCGGAGATATTTGAATAATTCAAATAGAAAAAAAACTCACAAGGAGACTGAGCAAATATTTAACCTCTTCTGGAAATGTACAAATAGTATAACGGGACACTTTCATCATGCAGAAATATTAATATTAAATATAATCATCATAAACAACAGTGATAATAACAGTATATTAGTTCACGCAAAGAGAAAATGTTGGTGTTAGAAACAAATGAACGTGATAGAAGGAAAGATATATTTCATAGATCATTAGTGTAAAATGAAGCCTTGCTGGCGTCCATAGTGACGTCATTATGGTTAACATCCTTTTTTTAAGTGGGTGTTGAGGAGGGTTTTTATTATTCTAGCACCTTAGGCAGGCGGTATTTCTTTTCGGTAAAGAGTTCCATTTCAAAGATTGGCCGTCAAGATTTCATTGAGGAATTTGACCATTGAATACTTTAAAGAATCCTGAAATCAGAACCATTTGAATGGCTTTTTCCATGACTTTCAACAAGATTTTCTTTTCCAATTTACATTTTATAAATGGAAACCCTTTAAAAAATAGAAAAGAAAAACAGCAACAACAACAACAACAACAAGAAACAGATACACAATTTTTCAAAGGGGAACCGAAAGTTAATCATTATTTCTGCTCGTTTCCTGTAAACTATTTTAGTTGTTCACATCGCTGCCGTATACGGTTTACAGGTTTTTTTTCGGTAACATACACCATTTCCCTTCCACTATCTGTATCAGGTTTGGTCTTTCAGATTAGTTTCCTCTATTCCCTCGTGGAAAAATCAGTTGAATTTCAGCTTCTAATTTTTATCTTTCAGACGTCCTATGCTATGTTTAATCAATTACAAAATGTAGACGTAACATATATATAGAATGCATAATTATAAATTTTGTTTGAGATAAAAAAAAAAATATGCTTTAATAAGCATGATCCCTGTTTGTTTGTTTGTTTTTTGGTTTAGCATTTCCCCTCTCCCTAAAACTATAACCCTCTTTCAATTTTTTGCTGCTTAATTATGCCTAATTATAGAATACCAGAAAGATAAATCACATGTCAGATTATGCTTTTATTAAAGGGTTGCCATGGTTATTTAGGTTAGACTCTCGATCAACGTGACATTGGTCTTATCAGACATTGACATAACACCAGAAAAAAAAGTTATAATGACCTCTTTGGACTTATACTAAAGCAATTGAAAGCATTCTGTTCTGATAAACCAGCTAAGTACAACAGTGCTGAAATGCATCTTGCTTTAAAAAGATCTATGTTATCACTGTTGCTTTGCAAAGTAATGCCGGTATTTGTGTTTGATTTAAAAGTTTTATTATAAATATATAACATACAATGTATACATGTATATAGAATCTGAAATATTTATTTGTGATATTAAAATAAGATATGGTTAGAATGATAAATAGACAAGTACTGTTCAATTATTCCAGCTCTTCTTTTGTATCATTTTGTATGGAAATATTTACCAAAAATACGTCACTTTAATTATCAAAATAACTATTTTAAATACAGTGTTTAATAATTTAAGTAACTTAAATGATTAAATACTTCAATTATAAAAATAACTGTTTTTAATTACTTTAGTCCCATTCATCGTCAGTATTCAATTCTAAGGCTTATTAAACATGACATCTTTATTTCGCTGAAATTTGAAACAAGAATACACGGTTCTTATTTTAGGGAGCAGGCTTTTAAATTAGACGTGGAATTTAATTTTATTGTATACGTACTTGCTAATTAGTTTATAAGAAAACTACAAAACTACAACGTTGCGGAAGTTAAAATTGACATGATATCTGGTCAGAATAAAAAATCTCACAAAAATCCATGAAAATTTCTAATATAGGTCTTTTCGAAGGGTACAAAAAGCTCGCAGTGTTAGAATAAAACACTGAGTTTGATTTTCGCTTCCTATAGTGTATTCCAAACTTAAAAATCATAAAAACGAGGATACGCGTATACATTGCAGGCTTCAGTAAATATTGAACCAAACCCATATCAACAAATTATTAACTGTAGAAATAGCTCAAAAGTCCATTAAACAATACAAAATAGGAGAAGCGCAAACACGGACCTCAAACCATCATAGATGGGATCGGGTGCCATTGAGGAGTGAGTATTCCCTACCGACTGGTCATACCCACCGTTTGCTCCTTGTTATGATTCAGAAATAACGGAAAATCGTGAACAATTCAGTGGACAAATAATGGACCGATAATTAGTATGAAACATGTCAGTCAACATTTGATTCAATGATGAATTATATTTTTTACTGACAAGGTCATTGTATCGGCCATAGAAATCACAAAATGATGACTTTTAACGATGTTGGCTGCTTATCGCAGTAGGTGCTGCCACGAAAAAAGATCCCTCCCTGCTCAATGGTGCCTTTGCAGATATTTAGGACACAATGTGTAGATGTGCCGAGTATAGGACAGAATTTGCAGCTCTCCGAAGACAAGTGGTGGCGTCTCCATATGAATGAAAAATTCTCGAGACGGACGTTAATCATCATACAAACAAACATAAACTTGTTTGTCAATAATTTACCTCGTTTTAGAAATTGTTTATACGTAGATCATGCTCTTGCGTATCGAATTAACTGAGAGATATCAACTCCGTAAGCAGGTGATGAAGGTATATTTATGGCACGCCTAATTCACAAAAATGAGCTTAACATAATTTCACAGTTGATAAACTAAGTTTATCGACGGACTGTAAACTATAGTTTACAGACCGTTAGCTATAGTTAACAATTCGTTAACTATAGTTTTCATCTGTAAAACTATATTTAACGGTCGTTAACTATAGTTTACGAATGCTAATCTAAGTTTATCTGTCTGTAATAAAGCGTTAACAATAGATTTTGTTGATAAACATAGATTCACGTTTGTAAACTATAGTTTACAATCGTAAACTATAGTTAAGAGTTGTTAATCATAGTTTCACAAATCGTGAAACTATATTTATCAGATCGATAACTATCGTTAACGGTTTGTAAACTATACTTTACAAATCGTGAAACTGTATTTATCAGATAATCTATGTTTGGCAATCGCAGATGATTGTTTTCGTTGTTAAGTATAGTTTACGGTTGTGAAACATAGATTTTCCCGTTAACTATGGTTTACAGATGTAAAATATAGATTAACGTTTTTATCTATAGTTTACAGTCCGTAAACTATAGTTTAAATCCGATAAACCTAGTTTATCGACTGTGAAACTATGTTTAGCTCATTTTTGTGAATTTGGCCTGCCATATATATTGCTGCTTAATTATTGCTCAGAGGTGGGATCAGGTGCCATGGAGGATTGAGCATAATTTATTTTTTTCAAGCAGTCTCTTGTTTCAATTGCGGATTTTCATGAGGTATGGTAAATTATACTGTGGTGTGAATTAAATTTCTATGACCGTGGCTTTAAACATTTAATTGTGGTGAAATCCACCTAAATCCACCTCTGTTTTTTTTTTAATGTTTAATTGACTTCTGAGTTTGAATACTGCATGATTGTTATCTCCATATATTTCATATGTCAATCGTTTTCAAAGGGAAACAAAAATCAATGCAAACATAAGAATAAACATTTGTACCATGAACATAAATAGTCTTTAAAAGTGTAAATTTTGATTGAACTCCCTGAAGTATTTTAAATGTGTTTGAGCAATAACATGTGATATGGTGGTTTCCCATTCTCGGCTCCAAATTGCACAAAACGTCAACAATTGTACTTTCATTTCTTCAAAATGATTCTAAAAGAAGAGTAGAAAGGCACGTGATTTATTATATAACGGAGGAATGATATTTTTCTCTTGCCTTGAGAAGTATTCTTGCCTCCGATTTCATTTCAATTATAAACACTACAGTATATGCACGTTTCATTATTAATTGTGGTACAAATAAACAAATTTAAGAATGCTGCATGCTGCATGTATACTTTGAACAACCTTTGGATTCCCGGAAAATTATATATTTGTTGTATGTGTCTTTAAAGGGGTATTTGAAAAAAATACATTGAATATGTAGCGGTGTTGAAGTTCCACAGTGGACATTTTTAGCACTAATCGCAGTCTCAAGCAAAAAGAACTTCAATGTATGTCAACAGTGCATGTTTAGGTATTTGCAAATGATAAATGTTAGAGTTAAACCATAATGATCAACGCAATTGTAATTGATGTGAAACTATTAATTATTTTGATTTTTAGTATTTATACGCAACAATCTTCACTTCAGTGAATAAACAAAGACGTGGAATGCATTAATGTTTTGGTCGTGTGGCTGGACCAACTTTTGTTTAAATTGTTAAAAAAGTGAAAAGGCCATACCTGCAATACCACTTTTTTTTTTCTTGCTGAATTTTTGAAAAAAAAAATGCATTTTTCATTGCATGGAACCTTCTTTTTCTATATAAGAACAACTATGGGGAAACAAAGTAGTCACTACACATATTATGACAAATGAAGCTGATCTTGAAGTTAGACTCGTAATTTAAAATGCACCAAAATATTTGAAATAATAACACACATATCAGATCAACGGCTGCCATTTATAAGATAAAAAGACAAACAAAAAATTGTAACACTTGCAACCCAAATCGACGAATAAGAAAGCAGAAAAGTCAGGCCTTTCATAATTTAAGTTTTAATTAAATGCTTTTATTCAAATGTCGTTGACGCTCTTTTCATTGTGGCAAACAGACTCATGATATTCCCTTTGCCCTACCGTGGTAAAAAGCACACGTCGGATATGACCGGTCGAAAGGGGGTGCTTACCCCTCCATAGCCCCCGATCCCTAATTTGATGTTCTTGGAGGCCTGTTGTTTTGTTCAGCTTCCGATTTGTATTTTTAAGTGAACTATGAGCTTTAGTGCTGTTCGTTATCGCCATTTTTCATGTATGGATAAACAAATCCAAAATTTTTTTGTATTAATGAAACATATGAAGATTACAAACACTATTCAAATCAAAGTCCATAAAACAATACAAAATAGGAGCAGAGCAAACACGGACCTCCAAAACGTCAGAGGTGGGATCAGGTGCCATGGAGGAGTGAGCATAATTTATTTTTTTGCAAGCAGTCTTTTGTTACAATTGCGGATTTTTATGAGGTATATATGGTAAATTATACTGTAGTGTGAATTTAATTCTATGACCGTAGCTTTAAACATTTAATTGTGGTGAAAAAATAATACTAGTATTTAACAAGTCAATTTGCCATTTACTATATATTTTGTTCTAAGCCGAGCAAATGAATTGTTATATAGGATAATTTAATATGTAAAGTAGTTTTAGCTTAAGCCATTTAATATATATATGTTTAAATAATAATAATTGACAGTTTCACTCAATATTTTCTTTATAATTTATACACTAGGTTAAGCAAAATCAAGCTGAGAATAACCAGAGTTGTCCTCTCTCATAACAGGAAAATATGAGAATATAAATTAATTTGTCTCTGGTACATGCATACAGCTAAACAAGGGCATACATGTATAAAGAATTTAAAAATGTCAATATATTGATGCAATAAGTATATTTGATAGCCCAGTTTCTCATTTGATCGCTTTTATCTTCCCATAATCCTCTTATCACTAAAATGACATGTTTTATCTTCCTTCATTATAAGTAAAAAAAAAAACCTGGTAAAAGAAGTGACTTGATAATTTTGTGACATTTAACATGTTGTTTCAAATTCTCAGAAGAAGCCATTCTAATTAAAGATATTTTTTAAATCTATACAGACACAAAAATATACCAATATAATTTTGGTACAGAGAGATAATGTCAAATTACTATTAGAAAATGTCAACTTTATTTCAAAAATAAGAAGTACATGCACATATTTTCATAAATTAAAAACACCAGTCTTAAAGAGGCTAGGGGTGGCAGCCATTTTCAGATCTCCTTTAAAAGAAGAGCTCCACATAAAGATATACAAAAATGATCAATTTTTAAAACTAAAATGTATGAATTTTTTCTTTGCCAAATGATAGTTGACAGCTTAAGATACCATATCTTAAAAAAATAAGTTAAATCTGGTGGATAATTTGTTGACCCCAGCCTCCTTGTTAATGATAATACCACGTTTCTGGTCTAGTGTCGTCATGATTGCGAAGAACAAGTGATGTGGCGTTCCTTTTAATTCATTGACTGGTGTGAGCTCATTCGATAACACTCGATAATTAACATTGGTGATAAAAAATGTGTGAAAATCAATTAATAGTTCTAAGAATTGTGTGGCTTTTCAATGAAAATAATTGACGAATGGACTTTCTTTGTTGAAACTTTTTATTGAGCAAGAGAAAAGGATGATTCAATAACACGCGTTGTTTGATATAGTACAAACAAATCAGACTTGACATACCATCTGATGTAAATAATAGATTTTTTAAGAGTATTTAGTATTCTTATGCCTATCGCGTGCTTCTCTTTTAAATGTCACACCAAATAAAAGTAAAAGGATCCAATTTTAGCTAAGCAATATTTGCTTAATGTTTATTCAAAATGCATATGCATGATTATCTTAAATCAAAATGTTTTAAGGATTGAAAATGTCTATTTATATTCATATGAATTTTACATTTAATATTCAACAACACGATACACTTTTGAAAATCGATAAATATCAACATAATGATTCAGCCTTGTTTAAATTTTGTCATGGATGCTCGGTACTAAGATCTTTTTCTTCTTTGTTGCTTAAAGGGGTCTGGCCACAGATTTGAGATTAATATTTTCTCAAATTATCGGCATAATAAACTGTTGCTATTAATAGAACTTCACAAGGAAACATAATTTAAAAATATCATATTTCATATAGAAATTACTTATACTACGAATTTTGGGAAGAGTTTATTGACACATCCTTGCATTTTCACAAAGTAAACTTTATCCCAAATACTTAACGACTTTGGATTTTGATATGTTTTTTGTCAAGTATAATTTTAGTTTCTACGTGCATAGCTTAAGGTAGTCCGATCCTCAGGTTTATAAAATTAGCAGTTAAGTAATCAAAAATACTCATAAAAGTATCTCTGAATCCACAAAGTTATGTAAATTTGTCCACAGTATTTCTTTAAAGTTAAAGATTAAAGTTAATCATATTATATAGGGAAAATTGCCAAATCTCCAATATTTTTGCAGAAAAAGCAAATTGGAATATCTGCAATGCATTTTCTGATTGCAAATTGATCAACAATTATATTTTAGGTTAAAAAATAATAGGTGTCCAGGCATTTGGAGAAATTGTCATGATTTTTATACTTATTTGGTATTTTTTGTCTGCTATTTCCATCATATATTCTATAGTATATAGTGTAACAGGCCTTTGCTATCATTGCAAGACACCACAAATCCCTTCGTATTTCATAACATGCTAATAATCATTGGTATCTACGCCTGGATTCAAGAAAATCTTATTTCTCTAAAACTGTATTATTTTTTCCCCTTTTATGGGGTACAAATGTCAACTTTTATAAGACCTATAAAGGTGAAAAATGAAAATTATTGCATGAAAAAATTTCATTTCCAAGCTTCATTTTGATGTATTTCAAATTAAATATTGATTTTTGGAGTTATCCTTCCTGGTTGAGGATCGGATATCCTTAATCAAAATTGAAATAAAAAATGGCGGTCAATGCTTCTTTTGGCGCTACAGTACATTTAATATGACCTTTTAGCACTGAAATTTGTGTCTTAATTGAAAATTACATCTTCGACGTTTTCCCTCCAATGTTCTAATGTTTTTATCCAATTAAAGCATGGAACAAAATGTTTTCTATGTCTATTTCAAAAAAACTTTAAAATTGTGACTTAGAAAAAGTTTCAAATTGCATCGCATAATCAATTATTTGACCTTTCTACACTAATAAAATTTTTCTGACATTGAAAATTTAATAAGCAAGAAAATTATTTTAAAGTCTTAAACTTTTTCTGAATTTAAGCAAATGGGTCAAAGTTGAAAAAAATGTTAATTTTACGTTAAATTTCTCAAATTTTTCCTCGGATTTTCAGAATATATTTACTATTTGTCACACTTCGTTGAATGAATTCATAAGAAATAATGTAACAAATATTTTAGAACCAGCCTAACAAATATCACTGCAAAAAACAGCTATGTGTGCAACCAGCATGGGAAAATGGGAATCTAACATTAACAGTACTGCTATATTCAAAAGGGGAAAAAACTGATCATTTTCTTCTTTAAAAAAAAAACTTCCGCCACGAAATATAGTTCCTAGCTTACAGTTATTCTACTTGAATGGAATTTAATTGCGTTTTTTCATTGAATATAGTTCTATCCGCATTGTAGAATTAAGATTTGATGCAGAATTTTATGACCAAAATCCGCTCAAAAGCTCAGGATCAAACATCCTATAAAGGAAAGTAGAGATTTTGTTGTATATTGATGAAAGATATCAAAACCATCATCCAAATAATTCATTGTAGAAATGTGAAAAAGAAAAACGATCGAACGCAACTGTATTGTCAGTCCGTGCTCAGTGATGTGTGCATAGTTTAACAAAATGAACTCATTTGGTGACTAGTAAACAGTAACAATAACAAACAGTTCACAGTTAACGTTCATTAACGTTCATCGGGTGTCAAGATAACATGGACTATGAGATCGGTATATTCATGAAGAGCGTAGTTGTTCAAATCTGTATTCAGATTCCTTTAAGACTGATTACCAAAAAATTAGATTAAGGAAATATAAGAATATACAAAGGAATTGAAAAAATATAAGGAAATACTCTTTATTTAGAAACACAACAAAAAATTGCTGTAGTAATGAATCACTGTCTAAATGTTTTGATATACAAAGTCATTAACAACAGTTGGAAACGTGGTATAATTTGCTTTATTAAAATATTCAAATTAATCTAAATCCTTTTATTTACATTTGCAAATATCTTTCTTAGATGAACCTATTGAAGAGAAAATATCTTCAATTCTGTGTGAATGTTATTTGGGGGTCAGAGAGGTCATAGCGCGACCGAATCACTTCTGGCGAAGTGATATTTTGTCTACATATTTCTGTCACGTTGCGTCTTGTTTTGGAATATTTCTAAGTTAATAACTATGAAAAAGATAAAATGATAAACAATATGGATATTTTTCAATCACGATATGCACTATAAATCTTCTTTCGATGTGAATAGGGTACGTTTTGAATACTATAATTAGCCTAAAACCACACTTTCCTTTTTTAACCCGAAATTCCTTTGGTTTTATGTAAGATAAAACAGGCGATACCACCGCTTTTGACTTCAAATATTGTAAGAACTTATGAAATAGTTAGATTATTCTCAGCAGCGATCATTGTTCTTTCACTATATACAGATATTTCCTGAACTGGACTGCTAAACATGAATGTAAACATTCAAATGTTGGAGCGAGGTAAACTAACTTTGACCAAACAACTTCTAGGTCATTGCGCGTCACAACATAGCAATATACGACGGTCCGTTCGTGTAATAATGCAATTTTACTAGAAATTTATTCGTCTCAAATGTAAATATAAGTAATAAACAACAATGTTAAAAAGTTCACTGGGAAATGAACTTTTAGTTGGTACGTGATAAAATCTACTGAGAAACCCTTTTTATCAATCAACAATAATTAGTTTCATTTACTAGTATATCCGAAATATCATTACAGAAGCATTCTGGACATACTCGAAATTCAATAATGTTCTAGAAAAAAAATGACCATCATGTTGACCACTCTGGAATGTTCCAGAAATGTCATTCTGTTACTTAATATAAACATAATGAAACAATTCAAACATATTACGTTAAAACACACCTCACAACACAGGCTACTGACAAACAAGATGATGATGCAATTCATCAACCTTGTTTGAATGAACATGTCACATTTCATTCATTAAGGAAGCCATTCAAGTGTGTGTTGGGGATGCACCTGGAAATGTTGAAACCATCATGATATGGAGAATGTACTCGTACTTACGATTTTGATTGGAATAGAAACGTACATATGATGGGATGAATAAATTACTAAACAATTTTAAGAATTCAATTTTTTCTTTCTTTGGATATAATGCTGGTGGTAGTAAGACCCCCAACCCCTAAATGTCATCAATTAAAGCTTTAGAAAGTTACGTTTATGAATATGTTCATTCATTTCAAATTAGAAAAAAAAAATGTTTTCAATTTTATATTTTCATTTGTTGTATTTCAATTCAAAAATGTAAAAGTTTCAACGTTTAGTTGCAATTTACAACCATGGTTACATGTATGATGTATCTTAATTTATTAGAATTGATATTTTTCCACTTACTTATTATTGACATCAAATAACTAATAATTTTCCTGCTGGATTAAAGACTGCTCAGTATACATACATATTGCAAAATTAATGTGTGAATAAAGTTTACAGTTCATGCGTTTATATTTTAACAAAAAATCTACTCTTTTGAATAATACATAATAATCAGAGACAATCTGGTTTATGAATATGTCTCAATATGTTCTGGAGAGGTTCTATTTCTAATTCAAAATTGATATTAGCAGAATGTTGCAGTTCCTCAATGACACCATACATGTAGTCGTATAGACCTGGCTTTTGGGGTCATTAAACTTAGTCGAGCTCACGTTTGATCTTAGCCTAACTTTCCTTATGGACACCAATAATTCCTTTTGTAAAAGTAAGACTGAGATCAAAAGTGAGCTGATATCAGTTTTATGGCCCTGAATTTCAATGGGTACCAATAATGTTTGTTGACTTGTTTTTTTTTATATTACTATGAGGCAGGATTTATTCAAAAAACTTCTTCAAAAACATTTGCTGTGCTTTTCAAATCAACATTTATATATATCGGTTCCCATTTATTTCGATCCAATATATCTCAATGAATTTGAAATTGAAGACAACTAGAGCCTGTCATATCTGTTTCAGGTCTGGATGTTTTACTGACTTTATACATGAACGATGTATGACAAACATGACTTCAGCTTTTCAGCAAATACCATTTATTAAATGCTAACTGGCGATTTTTATACTTATCGTTAGTCCATTATTTACACATTGAATTAATGACGGTCTTTCCCATTATTTCCCGATCATGACAAGGAGCACATGGCGGGTGTGACCGCTCGGTAGAGGATGCTCACTTCTCCATGGCACCTGTTCCCACCTCTGATGTTTTGGAGGTCCGTGTTTGCTCTGCTCCTTTTTATTTTATTGTTTTATGGAATTTTGAGTTTGAATACTGCTCTTTATCTTCATATATTTCATTTCAATCAAATTTCCTATTTTGTAGTACTTTTTAGCTGCAATCTGCATATTATGTATCTTCTAACATATTCGCTACACCCAAAAGCATGCCCAGAGTTCGATCAATTTGTAAACAAAGACAGGCTTCTCACAAATAAGTCAAAGTCAACACTGTCTATCGATATGTCATATTTTGAGCCCCCCAGGCACCTGACACCACTTCTGGAATTTCCAAGTGTCCCTATTTATGCTTTGTTCACAGATTTGCATTGTTTTTAGATAATAGATTTTTTTGATATCGATCACTGATTGTTATTTTTATTCATTATCTAATTATAAGGTCTTTTGTAAAGTCTGTGTTTAAATGAAGTTAATTCCTTATTTCCCGAAGTCCTATTTAGCTGAATCAGTCATCTAGTTGAATGAAAGAGTTCTTACATATTCGGTTAATAATAGCTAAAATAATTAAAATCAGGTTAATCTTTATACTTTGATTCGACAGACGGGTTTAAACGATCATTTCTAATTGAAAAAGCTGTTACTTTTTAATTTTTGTTGCATGATATTCCTCCCAATCTTTTTGATATTCCCACCTATTTTCCTGAAACAATGTCATCTGATTTTAATATTTATAACATCTTTAATAGAACAAAATTTAATGATCTTGTTTTTCTTGACATGGTAGATAAAAGGGTCGAGTTAATTCTTTATATAAGCTATTAATTAATCATTACAATATTTACGTATTAGAAGTGTGTAAATGAAGCCTTCAAACATAGACAAAACACAAGGGTATAAAAATAATACGACATTAAAGCAAATACGTGTATACCCTACCTAGTTTAACAGTACAGTTTCATGTAAATTTCAGTCGATATAAAATAAAGCGTAAAAATTCTTCATTCAACAAGTGATCCGTATGATCAATAAACACTTTCATCTAAGATCAATTTGAAATGAACAATTAAACCCGAACAACTTACTAACGCTGTACACTCCACTCTGACGTATAGCCAAATAATTACCCAGAAGCCAAAACAACCAATCACCGGAAGTGAAAACTTGTCTTTTCTTTAATGGCTCACCATATATAGATAATGGGAAAGCACGATTTTCTTATATTTCAAAGTTCAGGTTTTTGCGAAATTAATTGTGTACATATCTTATAAAAATAATTGCTGCACTCTTACATATTATTCACATCGAATTTAAGTTTGGAACAAAAAAGTTTGTTTGAAATCAGGTCAACAAGGTTTAGAATAAGAGTGTCAGTAACAACCCAGGGGCGTAGCCAGGGTACTTTTGATGTGGACGCCTGAAAAGGAAGCTGGTGAATTTTCTACGATTTCGATGTGCATATTTGATCCTTCTAATAGCATTTTTCTTACACTTTTCAGTTTGTTACGCAGCCTCATTTGATGTTTATTTTTTTCCTTGTACAAAATGCGGATAGTCACACAAAAATTAGAAAGGATATGTCTAATAGCGTTGTTTGACGAACCCACTAAAACCATTTTAGACTTTTGAAGCTCGACAAAATACGGTAGTTTCAACTTTGATTAGAGTGGTTGACTGGCTTAGACAAACCACGTAATTGACTGATAAAAATACATCTATAAAGATTGAAAATAACAAATACAGAAGAATTCTTTTCACTCATTTTCTTGCACATTACATGTGTAAATTATATAATTTTATAATGAATTTTCATAAATATTCAAAAATCTGGTAGCTTTAACTTTTTCCAACAATTATATTGGTTTTAAGGTAGTGTTACGGATGTCAATACTTGAACAGGCTTTATCATTATGTTTTTTAAAGGTTAAACTGAATTTTACCAATTTTTCGATTCTTGATAATCATATATAAAGCTGAACTGTGATTTTTGAAGTCTTGCATGTATCCGATATTAGTTTTCTTTTTTTTTGGGGGGGGGGGGGGTGTTATCGTTACAGAAGTTGGAAGTAATATGGGGGGGGGTGTTATCGTTACAGAAGTTGGAAGTAATATTTCCAGTAATAGAAATTGACATTTTTGGCATTAAATAAAATTATCGTTTGTTTTAAGGGAGCCGACTGGGGTTTTATTGTATGAAATCTACAATTGAGAAACTCTTTAAGAATGTAACTACACTTAGAAAAAAAACTCAGCACTATTCGATAGTAAACCAAAACCCTGGAATATCTTTTGATTTCCGTGAAACTGATTCTGTTGATTTTCATTTATTTTTTTATCGCGTTAATTCTAAATTGTTTCTAATTTTTTAAAATTACTTTGGCCTACTAATATTTTGCAAAAATGACAGAGTACGCTTTAAAAATTTAGGCCCGTCTCGCTCTCCTCTCTCTTCCTTTTTTTTTTGGAAAATGATGTGGACGTTTGTGCGTACAAACGTACGCCTGGCTACGCGCCTGCAACCACAGTGTATGATTTAGACACAACTATATATATCAAAAGGCTTAAATTATCTAATTGACTTTTCATCAAAGCTTTTTATTCAAAAATTTTTATTGAAAGAGTTGACAAAAGGTGTAATGAAGAGTGCGTGTCATTATTTGGACAAAATATGTACATACTTTCTTAAGAATTCATATATCTGTTTTGTTTTTAAATTATCCTTATTGCATTTTAACACGACTCAATAAATTCTGAGAAAAAAGATTAATTTTTAAAATGTGTATCAAAGAGTTAATAATTATATAGTTTAAACTTTTGGAATAATGAATTAATTTGTTTTGAAATTGAGAAGTTTAATTGTAATTGTTGTGTGTGAATTGTCTTGCCGGTGGACAGCTGCAATTTTTTTTTCCTATACTCGGCACTCAGGGCCATTGAGCACGGGGGGGGTCTTTTTCGTGTCAGCACCTCCTGCGACACAGGCCCTCAGTTCATACGATCTCATCAGAAGGATCGGTGTCCACGCCCCATAGTGGGATTCAAAACCTCGATGTAAGGATCCATTCCTTACTTCGCGACTCTAGAGCAGACCACTGCGCCACACAAGCGACGAGGTTTTATATGCCTTGAAACATAAAAAATCCAAAGAAAAAAGAAAATTCAACTAATTTTCTCACTATTTTTTCTCTTCAAATTTACACGCCATGTTTACCTTCGAAACTCTCTGGACTTTTCTTAATTAAAACCAGTCTTTAATTTGCTACATTGTGAATAGATGGAATGAAACATATGGAGATAACGAACAGTATTCAAATTCAAAAGCCCAGTAAACAATACAAAATGGGAGCAGAGCAAACACGGACCTCCAAACATCAGAGGTGGGATCAGGTGCCATGGAGGAGTGAACATTTCCTACCGACCGGTCACACCCGACGAGTGCTCCTTGTCATGATCGGGAAATAACGAAAAAATCCGTCGTCAATTCAGTGTATCAATAATGGATTAAAAATTGGTAGAATGAACGTCAGTCAGAATTTGACTCAAGGATAAATTGTATTTGCTTACAAGGTTATTGTATCGACCATAGAACTAACGAAATGATGACTTTATACGAAACTGCGGATATTCTCGTTTCATCAACGTGATTGTCAATATTTTACATCGTTTTAGATATTGTTCATACGTATAGCATGCTCTTGCGTATCGAATCAACTGAGATACATAAACTCCGTAAGCAGGCGATGAAGCTGCATAAGTAAGGGAAGTTGACGATAGAAAAGTTAAAAGTCATCACGTTTATCATAGTGCTTGGTTGTTAGATTACCATTCACGTCTTTTTCGAGTAGAATATCCAAATATGATACAGATGTATCAGCCTCTATAGTATCTTTTATCTCAAGCTCATTAGGATATATCGTATTGACAACAGAATGGAAATTACAATTGTTAATTGACAATATGTCGTATATATATCATAATGTCGAGTTGAGGGCCACAGAAAATGTTTTCTTCTTTCCAAGCATAAGATCTTGCATGAATTCTGAATACAAAAATAGGTTTGCTAATAATGGGATGCAATTGGTATCCATGGGAATTCCAATAGATTGATGGAAGATCTGGTCACCAAAAACAACATAGATACATGTATTGCCAATCAGAAACTCAAGCATCTTTTCGATGTTAACTTCAGTAACTTGTGTGAACAAGCAGAATGTTTTTAACAAAATAATTTTGCAAATGACTAATGACAAGTTAAGTACATTTACGAGATACATTTGTACTGAAAAAGCAGCTGTCAATGATATCGAAAAGCCTGGACTTTAATTTATCGTGGGGAAGTAGAAAGTAGAAGAGTGTGTCGCAGTGCTTAGAGCGTCTAGATATGCGCTAGTCTCGCGGAGTAAGGAGGTGATGCATACCTCGGGGTTCGAATACACGTACCACTGTGGGACGTGGACACCGATCCTTCGGATGAGACCAAATATACTGAAGTTTTGTGGCACAGCAGGTGTTGACACTTAAGAGATCCCTCAGTGCTATAAATAGAGTGTCAGGTATATGTATTTAAAAAATTGCAGCCCTCCACCGGCAAGAGGTGGCTTCTGCATTTGAGTGAAAAATTCTTAAGAGGGACTTTGAAAAACAAACAAACATTTCCTGCAACTGCAATCTTTCTCATCACTTTTAAAAATATACATTTATATTTTTATTTTGTTGGTTGAAACAAATGGAACAAAGGTAAGAAATGGTCCTAAATAGAGTTTTTACAGGTTGATGTAAGATTGAAAATCATTCCATTTCCGATCCATAACTTTACAGGGAATATATTTCATTTAAGTTGTTGTATACATTAAGTATTACATTACAAGGAGTGTATTAAGCTTATAGAAAATGAAAGTGAAATATCATGACTGGCTAGAACTTAATGATGAAGGAATTCATATTTTCATTTATTTAATGTGATACATTATGTTGAAAATATATCTCTCGTATCTCAGCATTGACTCGTGATATATATCTTAAAGGACAGTCACCCTGATGCACAATTATTTGTTAAAGCAAAACACAACTGGCTGGTTTTTTCAATGTTATAGAAGTATTACACCCACAAAATAAATAATATGTAGGGTGTTTACATAGATGCAAAACAACCGAAAGTTTGGACTTTATAGAAATTTTCAGTACTTTGTAGAGGACAAACTACAAAAACTTACTCACCTAGAAAACACATGTCAAATGAAGTATTTGAGGTACTTCTGGTACTGTACATCCCTTAAAACAGCATTTTCAGGTTGAATCTTCAGCGAAGGTCAACGAAGAGATTTGAGATAATAGCAAACAATATACAAGCCAAATCAAACATAAATTTTTTTTAAAAAGCATATAGAAGCATTAGACATTGGAGAGTTCCACAGGAAGAACTACATCTGTTAACAGATCACACACGCCATAAGCAACTTGTCTTCAAGAAATTAAGGTATTCCTTAATGATAGAAGCCAAGAATTTTTAATTAAAACATCAGTATATATACCAAATTATAATAGGTTGTAATTAAACAATTTTCTTTTAAAAGCTTAATTTTGAATTGTTTAAACGAAATTGTTGATTCTCTTATTACATCAATTTCTTTGCTGGTTGCAGAGCAAAAATAATCATCTATAAATATCAGATGTGCGATCTTGTGCCATGGGAGAGTAAGCATCTCCTATAAACCCTGTCGGTTACTCCCGTCGATTCAACTTGTAAATGATAGCCATACAATATTAGTGCTTACAACTATACTGTTTAGAGTCTCTTGATATAATTTTCGAAGCCGTTATTCTTTTCGGAAAATGTATAAATGTCTAAGTTTAATAAATTATAATTTAGAGGTGGGATCAGGTGCCATGGAGGAGTAAGCATCCCCTACATTTTACGCATGTAGGATATGGAGATAACGAACAGTATCCAAATATCAAAAGTCCATAAAACAATACAAAATAGGGGCAGAGCAAACATATGTATGTATATTTGCATTTTTATGTTTAGAATTTAGCTTTCTGTTTATTGTGTGATATGAATTAACATAGGCTTTGCAAACAACTCAAATTTTATTTCATAAATTGATTGTGTCAGCTTTTAGGGATCTTGCGGTGTTTAACGAATAGTAACAGTGCGTCCACGTGATCAGCAACAATGTTAGATGTATAAGCTGTGTTTTCACACTGTAATGTGTAAAGTAAAATATTTATTTCTGCATGAATTAAAGTCAAGGTTTCGCTTTATAGATTTTTGACCTTGAATACTGTTCGTTACCCCCATATGTTTCATGTACAACTTCTAAAACAAGGTAAATTATTGAAAACGAGTTGATGAAACAAGAATATCAGCAGTCATGTTTAAAGTAATAATTTAGTAAGTTCTATGGTCGATACAATGAACTTGTCAGCAAATACAATTTATCACTAAGTCAAATGATGACTGATGTTTTTCATACTAATTGTTAAGAATTATTTTTGCAGGTATTTGACGAAATTTTTTTTTTCGTTATTTCCCGAACATTGCAAGGAGAATACGACATGGCATCCGATCCCACTTCTAATGTTTTTGGATGTCCGTGTTTGCTCCGCTCCTATTTTGTATTGTATTATAGACTTGTGGGCTTAATTAAATACTGTTCGTTTTTCCATATATTTAATTGTATGTGGTGTAATAAATTTTTAGAATTGTTATAAGACATTAATGTTTATTGTTTAATTTTATAAATTATTATCAAAACAATAAGAAAGAGCAAGAGCCACTTTGGGCCTTATAAGACCATGAGAATTTCTGAAAAATCAAAACCGCTCAGTTTAGGCTGCAAATGCAGAGTTTATCGCTTGGAGTGTTGGTGACTACGTATCTATTAATCATGACGTAATTTTCTCTCTAGTCAATGAATTATGACGTCATAAAATGCTTCATTTTCCTCATATCCTTTAAAAATGGCCTAAAGTTGACGTATTTTATCAATATTTCATATAGAGCACAACTTTTGATCCAAAATATGCAAATACATAATGAAAGATCTCTTTCTGAAGATCAAAAAACATTATCTATTTTTTGATATTTGGACCATCGGCTGTGTTCATATTTTAATTCTTTGCTGAAGGTAGTCAAATACGCATGTTTTTTGTTTTGAAAATTTCAAGAACATTGCAATTTTTCAAAGCCTGTTTTCCAATATCTGGATTCTCAAAAAGAAATTTTATTACAGGAAATGAAAGCACCATGTGTCTACTTTATCTTGATATATGACATGGAAAAGAGGGTGATAATTAATTGATATAAGTACAGGGCCATATTATGCATAAAGTGAACCTAGCTCTTTAAAATTTAATCAAGGAAAAAAGAAAACAATACATACTCCGTTTCTAGGGGAATTAAAAGGTTGATAAGAATCCAGTCCTAAGTTTGCCACCCAGGGTCTATGCAAAAAAGGTTCAATTCTTTATCGTACCAACGCATGCTCTGAGAAGGTCCTCGAATTTTTCAGTTTTCATCCAAAACACACAGAAGAGTTTTGAAAGGCTCTGTTACTAGATATCTTAGAGTGTCATCTTCATGTAGTTCTTTCTCAGACTTTTATATACAATGTCCGTAAGTTTAGATGGTTTCATGTTGTGAAAGGCTTTGTTTCTAGGTAGCTTAGAGCGAACGTCCAATTTTACACCAGGCACGTGAACATTTATATACAACGTACTTAGACGGTTTCATGTGACTTTAACATGCTGTGGAAAATTCTGTTTCTCTAGGTATCTTGGAGCGTGCACCAAGTTTTACATAAGACACTTGAGCATTATATACTGAGACGGTTTCGTGTGAATTCAAAAGGCTATATTTACGTGAATATATCGCAAAATATATCTTAATTATCTCATCTTAAGAGAATATAGTTTTATGTCCACGTTCTTCTTTTTAAGACATTTGGCTGTTCAGTGAGTTAGCTGCATTGCGAAGGCCATGTGTCTTGTATGTAGAACATCACTATTAGAGCAATAGTTGTTCATCATATCGTATTAATGTAATACAGTCTGAAATTGATCAAAGTATATTAATTGTATTGAGATGAATTTTTGGCACTGTAATTTGTGAATTCGTACCTTTTGAAGACTTTGACGTATTAAATATATTTCCACTGTTATGTAAAGCTGATATAAATGTAAGCAATATTGCTATTTTAATAGCTATGGTGAGGGTGGATAACACTTGTAGATTGCTGATTATGTACATTTGCAGTGGTGGAGATAATGCAGTTTAAAATGCTGTGAAATCACTAATTTGGTTAAGATTTAATTTTCGTTGGTGTTAGTGGTATGAAGAGAACCACAAATTCAAATCCTCCATAAAATGTTTAATTTTTAACATACAACAAATCAACCTTCTTCAACCACGAATCCTGACAAGAGTTTTAATATTCAAATTTGAACTTTCTCGGGTCTCCAAAAATTCTCTCTAAAAGAAAAAAATAATGAAATTAATTTGTATATTTTAATGAAAAAATATTTTAGGCCATCTTTTAAAAAGTGTTTAGTTGCGCTCTCCCTACTGACTGACTGACTCAAAAAGGTCCGACTCAAATTTTTTTTTAAATTCCAGGACACGATACTTTTTTTTTCTTTTTATTCCTCATTTCCCGTCAGGAAATATGATCAAATAATATATCGTTTATACCGAGTGAAATTTAAAAAAAAAGAAATCTACGGACGTACACTTGAGCAAAAAGTTTCGTATGACATCCTATGCTGACACTAAATGGCTAACTTTAAGCTTTAAAAATTTTAACATATTACCCTTTTTTGTTTCTATGGATCCAGCAGTCATTAGGAGATTTAGACTTTAATAGTCTAAGTCACACATTACTCTCGTATATGTTTGAATTCACTTTAAGGTAAAAAAAGAGCAAAGTAATCCTTTAAAGGCAATTGAGAAAACAGTTTGTCCAAGCGTTTACAAGTGAAGTCTTTTGATTTGAGGCAATGTATAATCTTTAAATGATTCAAATAACGGATTAAATTGGCAGTAACTGGGAAATCTTAGATAATTAGAATTAGTAATATTTTCTGTTTCCCAAGCAAATATTCATGTGTCATTGATTATTTTTTCTCTTAAGTTTCATTAAGATTGTCTATACTAGTATATGCTTTCTCCAAGAATTTCTCCTCACTTGTAGTCGGCACTAATGTCATTTGGGCAGTTAGGGATCTTTATCGTAACAGCAGCTACTGAGACACGGTACCTCTGTATATTGCGGTTTCGTCAATTTTCTTTGGCATCAATTTCCCTGTATTTTGTGAAACAGAAGTTTTCAAGAACACCAAATTCTGTGGACAAAAGCATTTCCTGCGCAAATGAGTAACACATCTCTTAAATCAATGAACATTTAAAGGGGCTGGGTGGTCGTGGCCATTTTAGACTATTTCGATCTCCTTTAGAAGAAAAGCTTCATATAAAGATATACAAAAACAATTAAATACCGGTATTAAAACTAATATGTATGAAATGTTTCTTTGTCAAGATATAATATCGAAAAATTTAAGTTATATCTGGTGGTTAATTTGTTGATAATTTGTTGACCCCCAGCCTCCTTAACTTCATGAATCTGTTCAACAACATAATCCTCGAAAATTGGTGCCCAGCGAATAATGAAGAAACCACAGTATACGGTTTAAAAGGACCAGTCCCCGGGTACCGCAGTGGAATTTGAGGGCTCTCCAATACATTCTGTGAATAAATCCATACAAAAATTATCTTCAATTAAAAAATCTCAATGGGATGAAAATACATATATAGTACTAGCGCTAAATCAATAGTATTTGTTTTTTTAATAAGACAATTCTATAAATAGGAATAGGTAAAAGGATAATTGTTTTATGTTATCTATCATTTTTATAAATCAATATTGAATTTCGAAAAAAAAAAGATCAGGGCTAATAAAGATGATTATTTACAGGCTCTTCATAACTCTGAAAAAACGTGTCTACATCGTGATACATTATCGGGTAGCAGTTAAGTATATATATATTGCAGGTATCGCCACAAGAATCCGTAGTCCATCCAGGGAGTTGGCGACAGTTCAGTTACTTAGATAACTTCAGTCATGTGAGTAGTTTTAGATTCACTCATAGATTAATTTTGAATATATGTATCCGTTTTAAAAAATGTTACATGTAGTAATGAAAAGTTTTCACTTTTTTTCTTATGCACAAGTTAGGATTTCTGATATTCTATTTATTTCTTGAAAGAAAAAAAAAATCTTAGGAATTGATTCTTATCAGTTTTAAGATTTCTATAGGAATGGGTTACATTTTTCTCCCTCGCTTTAGTTTTTAATTTTAATTTTTTATTGTTTTGATAACAATTAATACAATTAAACCATAACATTAGTGTCTTTTAACAGTGATTCAAATTTATTACACCATATAAATTCATGCAAAACTATCTGCATACATTTAGACTCTGAAACGTTATTCTAACATATATATACAATTTATTTTTTTAAAAATTTTGTTCTAGAAAACAAAAGATCTGAAATGTTTTTCAAAATATAAAAAAAAATCCCCTTCATTTTATTTTTAAGATTAGTATGAAAAATATTTAATGAATATTTAGTACATATATATTATAGTTTTAGTCTTAGAATGCCCCAGATCCTGTGATCGTTATTCCAAATAATAAAGCCTATGAGAGATCATACTTAAGTAATATGAATGATATTGACTGTTTATTGTAAAATTTTAAGTTTATTCATCTACATATTTTTAGAAATGAATATTCACATCGTAAATGAAATCTAAAGACACTTGCATTTAACAGTAAAGTTTAAAGCACTGAAATACCCATGTCAAACTTTGCAAAACGAAATACTATTTTTCTAAAATGTTTATCTATAATATCTACCATCTACTTCACGCATTTTATTTAAAACAAAAACAAAAAGATGAAGGATTAACATTTGTACTCTACTAAAAAAAGTAATATATTTTTGAAGTTGTTAATATATTACTATCATCCGCATATAATTTTATGTCACCCAACTGATTCAGTGCCCAAGAGTATGTTTTTAGAAACAGTCAATTTTTAAACCAGTTTTAGCAGGGTTCTCTCCCCCTTCAGAAATGCTATGTTGTATGTTATTCGTTCTGTCGACTGACTTGTTTTATACAAACTGGTCTATGAAGTAAATGTGAAATTGCTCCATTTACTTTACTAATGCAGAAGTTTGAATGCGTGGTTGGTCGGTTGACAGAGGGATGCTTGCACCTCTATGGCACCTGATCCCACCACTGTTGATTTTTAGGGATCAGTGTTTTTACACTGAAGTTATTTAATTTTCGTTTTAAGCATATTTAAATTTGATCTACTTTATTTTCTCTCTAATTTCTCCCGTATAAGCACCGTTTCTGTAAAAGTGCATAGACACAGATTTGAAGTTAATATTTTCTGTATAATATCACGACTTATATATTGGAATAGCATTTCACACGAAAATATATTAAAAAGCTCTTTTCATTTTAAAGTTTTATTGAAAATTCAAATTTTTGGTTCGGTTTGACTGACACATCCTTGCACTTTCACAAGGAAAATTCAGAGTGGAAATGTTCGAAAGGAAACCATACACACATTATATTTTGCACAACACTAAGCGCGGAATGACGATACTTGTGAAGGGGTTTTGCTTTCGAACATTTCTACTCCGAACATTTTTTTTCTGGATTAAAGTTATAATATTTTCATTAATACAAAACAAGATTGCCACTTTTCCTAAGTATTAAGAATAAAAGTAAAATTTGTGAGAGTGCAAGGATGTGTCAATCAAACCCGTCCAAAAATTTGAAGTTTCAATAACTTTTAGATGAAATAAGATTTGTAATATATTTTCGTGTGAAATGCTGTTACAATATATAAGTCGTGATATTATACGGAAAATATTAACTTCAAATCTGTATCTGTGTACCTTTAAACACTGTCATAGACCATTGCTTGTAATGAAAATAACAATTGATATAATAGATCCAAGGTAAAGTTATCTAATATCTGATTATAGACTATATGAAGTGATAATTGTTTTATCGTTCGTCAAATAACAGAATACACCTTTTATAACCTCCTGCAGACGTAAAGAAGCCGAGTCTAATTCAAGTCATCTTCGGTAGCCAAGGGGTTCTGATACGCTTCTCTCCTCATAATCATGAGGAGAGAAGCGTATCAGAAACCCTTGGCTAGCGAAGATGAATTCAAGTGCCCATGACTGTGCAGATTTTTAATTCCATGTTGCCATATGTGAGACAGTACTCCTGTCTCAAAAATTGAGATTTTAATACAAAATTAACATTCTTTGTAACGCCTTTTGGTCTGAAAAAGTGCTTATACAACAATACTTTGAAAAAAAAATAACACTGTTTCCGATTTTGTAAGCAATGCATGACGCTGAAAAATGGCACATGATTTGCTTGTGTGTTCAAGATGTCTATGGAGATTATACTAAAACTGTTGAAAGAACATCAAAAGAATCGTATAAGCAATCTAAATATTGTTATGTATATTACCAAAATGATTCATCTTCGCCAATAATTCACATGCACCATATATATGTATACTGCAATATGACAATTTTACACGTATTTGGCTTTGAAAAACTTTGCAATGTCTTCCTAAAACAATCTAGATGGTCATTTTTTTCCTCAAATTTCATAGTGTATTCGCTTTTTATAATAACTTTCATGTTCTTCGCTGAAAAAGAAATCTCTAGCGTAGAAATACAAAAAAATATGAAAAAATGTGATAATTCGCTGCTTTTCCAACAAACAATAGGGTCCAGTTGTAAAATTTGACAATTTTGAGATGCTCCCGTAAGAACATTCGATTTTTTTTTATTATCTTAAAACAAAAAAAATATAGTAGTAAAATTCATTCAAGAAAATTTATCAAAGTCTCTGGCGTAGAAATAATTAGACTCTGCCTCGTTAAGTTTAAAGGAATGGGCAACTTTCATTAACTTATGCTGTTTTATTGTCATTTATCTTCGGGGTAAATGATACACAAAATTGGATGCATGGATCAGTACATAATTTTGAAATTATTTTGATTGTAGATAAAACATTATAAAAATGTACATTTTCTTTTATTTTAGTATTTTTCACCTTTTACCATCATCTTTATAACTCATTTTCTATAATGTAATATTGAGAAACTTGAAGCAAACACAAAGGTTTACACTGCTTAATCTTTTTTTTTAAATGGGTATTATTGTTATTTTTGATATTTACAAAAGAGCTTGTATTCTCTGTTCTTAACTGATAATTGCATCTTAAAATTTTCATGAAAATGAGTGTCACCATTAAAATCAAATCTTCAATTGTGCATATGCATTATTTCAACAATGTTTTGAAACTTGATATTTTAATCCAGTATGTTTTTAAAAAGTTTTATTAAAACATCTTTTATATGTAAATGTTATGATATTATGCAATTTCTGACATCATTTTTTTTTCTTAAATCTTTCATTTCAAAAATCGTTTCACATACTTTGCTCTTATAATTTTCTTTGGGTTGCTTTATAAATAAAACTATACTTTACCTAAAATTAGAATAAGAAAAAAATAAGAGAAAGAGCTTTCTTAAGAATCATGTTTCATTCCATCAGTATAATTAATTGAATTGTTAAGAGCTCCTCTTTGATATTTCCACATTTACTGACGCACACTTGTGTATACGACAAAGGGCATTAGGATTCATACTTCATTGTATAATGAAAGTTTAAACAATTGTGACGAAAAAATGAACTAGATTTTTTGTATTCTCAGATTTCATTTCATCACGTTCACCATTCGTCCTAATTGAACCAGTTCACGCGAACACTGCCCTGTGGTGAAGTGTATCTAGAATGGCTTATCACCTTGTGTGATTTCTTTGAAACATTATGTATTAATTGTAGAATGAAGGTTATTCAATGCAATATGAGCTGTATTGACGTCAAATTTTCTGTTGCAAATTTGTCATAACCTTCTTTCAAAACAGAGAAAAAGAAAATTTACAAACTTCTGTGGTCAAATTTGTAATACAAAAACTATTTACAAGCTCTTAATGATGCAAATTACATTATTATTGTCATCCTGTAAGTACAATATTGTTTTCTTTAATAATTCTACATATGTCTTTCTTTTGAAATAATTTAATACGTTATTTTAGTCGTTCATAAAGGTTAAACTACTTACAAATTTATCATACTGAAATATTTTAATGGGAAAAATAATATTCTCAAAAAATGCAGCTGATATTGCTTTTTTTTATATTTAAAGTTGTTAACTTCCATAAAAAACCCAATTTTATAAGAAATCGTGACAAAATATGTCACTGACACTTTCCATATTATCTTTTTTATTAGGGATGGGTATCGCCAAAAATTACGTATCGCGATATATCACGATTTCCCCCCAAAAATATCACGATAATATCATGATATTTTTACAATCAGTTTTACAATGATTTATAATGAACTGTCATTATTTTTCTTAAAAATGTGCTAGAAAAACAAAATTTCATTTTTTTGAAATTTTTATGTACATACAATTGATCATGTTTGGATGGTAAGATGCTGTTCTTTTCACCTTTTACAACATTTTTTAGACTTACTATAATTGTAATTTAAATGATTGAACAAATAAATGAATAATTTCTGGACTTCATAATATGTACCCAAATACCGGTATTTAGTTCTCCGTATCACGATATGTATCACGCAACAAAAAATCGCGATATACCGGTATACCGATAAAATCGCACATCCCTATTTTTTATCAATCTACATTGTATTTATTTTATTTTTTACAAAGAAAAATGAACTTTATATTTGATATTTTTATCTGTACCTTTATAAGAAAGCGATTATATAAGATTGTCTATACTTTTTTTTAAAAAATGAAAATCAATTTTCCAAGAAAAATACCTATCTAAGTTGATTGAAATAACAATTTTACCCTTATGAAGCTTAGGTAAAATGCATTTAAAAATATATTATTATATTATTCAATTATTTTTCAAAAAATCTGTATCCAATACATAAATACAATGATATTATTATCCAAAATCACTTTCTGGAATAATTAAAATACGCAAACTGTCTATTCCAGCAACTGAGATAAACTTCTATCAGATAGGCCCAGTTCTTAATTCCGTTTGACCTCGCTGTAACTTTTTTTAAAACATGTAATTGGTTGTACTTATTTTATTTTATTCGAGACACATGTATATTTATACAGATTTATATTGATTTGGAGGTAGGCCTTGTTAACACCCTTTTTCAAAGGTTAAGTGATGGACTTTTGCGAGCAGCGCTGACTTTTACAGTTGACGGCTTACTTTTACACTAGTTTCATATTGTAATTTTTGTATTTACCATGAGGTAGTAAATACAAAAATTACAATATGACAATGTAATTTTTGTATTTACTACCAGCCGGTAATTTCAAAAATTACAATATAACACTAGAAAAATGTAAGGAAGCTCTTTAACGATATACATATTTAACTAAACATTAAATTCAACGTAAATAATGGGTTATCTCAATACACATACAAGGAAATGACAACCATCCTATCCTGAACACCCGGCCTTCTCATGTTAGTGCAACTAACACCATACCTATCACCACTAGAAAGGTTTTCTTATCTATTCTCAATTTTGTATCTCCGTACATGATACAGGTTTAATTGCCAAAGACCATCAACTGTGAAAGTCAGTGCTTCCCGCAAAAGTCCAGTAAAACATCAATCTGCGAAGATCTTCTTGTCTTCATTCGGAAAAAAACCAGAATCATTACTATATATCATTTCTTTTTCCAGGATAACATCACAGACTGCGTTATTATTTGTCTTGGTCGCCTGTGGATTTGGTATAGTTACCGCTGCAAAATTTGAAACAACAGAATTACTAGCCCCTCCAGAGAGACCCACATCTATTTCTAGTATTGAAGAACTAAGGCGATACATTCAGGAATTGAATATGTATTATCTGATACTGGCTCGACCGAGGTATATATTTCCTATTTTATAATTTATACTTCAAAACTCATTTATTTCAATGCAATTTACATCAGATACAAAGATATGCTACCAGAAATCTGAAATTGATTAAACACTGTATTGGATATATAGTACATGACATCTTTTTAGAGACCTATTTATATGCAATTTTTTAACGTTAAAAGGAGAAAGCAAAATCTTCCTGGTTTAAAATATACATATGAAATTTCGTCTTCAAATAGAGAGTAACATTTACCTTTCTAGTTTATGAAATAAATCTTTAAAAACATATTTGTAGATATGGACGTTCTGTTTCAAATTCTAAGCCTGCATGATCATTTGATGAGAGGAGCTGTGCCTTTCCAGACGTGTTTTTTTCTTGTTGGTTAATATACACAACACTTTGTTAATAAACGAAATTCTTTAATAAGATTTCTTACTTCAGTGTTTTATTTTTATAATTTATTGATAATTATTATTATCATTTTTTAATTAAAAAGATAACTAATTAACACGTTAAAGGAACTCCCATGTTTCGTGAATCAACATGATTCGTGTGTTTTCCAGAAAACAAAGAATGGATAAATCATCCAATAACGAAACAATGACTTGTTTTCTCATCGTCGCTAGTCTTCGGATGATTCACGTCCATTCTCTAAAAAAGGCGTGGTTTGCGACGTTGTTGTTTTCTAACACATTATTAAAAAACAATTTTACAGGTTTTTCCCTTCCTCCTCGTTCTTACGTGAGCAGTCCTATGTTATATGACGAATAAGATAATACTGCATTACTAGTATAAAAAATGAGTTTAAAATAAAAGTGCTTAAATACTGTAAACGTTATTAATATAATGTCATTCAAAAACTTCTTCTTGAAAAGATTAATATGTCTTTCGATGTTGCCTTCACTTCAACATTTTGATATGTAAGCGGCGTCCTATAGGCAAAAACAAAAATTTAGTTTCATTCCCCTGTTGATTCAATATATCAGTTTGAACTCGAAAAAAACGATACCACGGAGTCTTAAATATCTGTTTCAAACAAACATGGATATTTAACAAGAAAGAGATGTTAATATTAACATAACAACGAAACTTTAAGATAAACATAATGAATGCTAAAAAAAAATTTCCCACGTCAACTTGTTTTAATTATGAGGCAATATACAATTATCATCTGCATGTAGAGTTTATAAAATTATTTTCTTCCTACGAACAACTTCTGAAAGTCACTGACAAATAAGTTGATGAAACAAGACAGCAAACTCGTTTCTAGTAAACATTTCGTAAATTCTATGGTGGATGTACATGTATGGACGTTGTCAGCATCTAATTGTATCGTTAAGTCGAACGATGACTGATGTTTCTAATACAAATTGAAATACCATTTTACACAGAATTGTCCACGGTTTTCTCTGTTTTCCCTATCTCAACAAGGAGCACACGGTAGGTGTGGCGGGTGGACAGGGGATATTTACTCATCCATGGCACCTGATCCCGCCTTGATGGTTCATGTCTGCTCTGGTTCTGATTTTTTTTAATGGACTTTGAAGCTTGATTACTTATCATCTTTCTATTTCATTTGTATTTTTCTCTTTTACTATATTACAATAGAGAAGGTTGGGCTTAGTTTTGGGATCATTTATTTCCTGTGATAATATAAGCAACTTAAAAGATTATTCTTTTAAAATAACAAAACTAGATTACTTTTTAACAAACGCACCCGCTTTGTTACTATCCTCGGGTTTTCTAATGAATTTCTTTGATTTACAATTACAGAATTATAATGCTTGATTGATATGAATAAAAGGACATGTATTACACGAAATTTATTTGACCGCAAACATTATGAAACTACATGGAAAATCATTGCAATATATCCCACTTTTACAGTAGTACGTAATCTTCCGCCTTGAAGATAATTAACTTAAACAATAAATCTTTAATTGATATTTGCTTAAATCATAAAATTTCGTACAGATAATGTCCATTTGAAAACTAATCTAATAATTTGAAAATTTAAAGAAATCAATTAATTTAAGAAGATAACGAACTGTATTCGAGCTCAAAAGTGCATTTAACAAAACAAAAATATCAGGAACCGAACAAGCACGGAGCTCTATAACAGCAGAGGTGGGAAAAGGTGCCATGGGAAAGTAAGAAATCCGGCCGACCGGTCATACTGCAGTGTACTCCATGTCATGATCGGGAGACAACGAAAAAATCCGTCAACAATTCAGTGTTGATAGAATTGTCTAACAATTACTATGAAAAAAACGTTGTTTAGCATTATATTGTATTTGCTGATAAGGTCATTGTACTGACAATAGTACCTACAAAATGATGACTTTATACGAGACAGCTGATAGTCTTGTTTCATCAACTTGTTTGTCAATAGCCTAGTATTTTGTTTTAGAATTTGTTCATACATAGAAGATGCTCTTGTATATACTAAGGGGACGACCATTTGATTCTGAAGGGGGGGGGGGGTGCTGGCAGATTTTGGAAATAAATAATCTGTCTTTGAAAATGTTGAAAATAAATAATCTGTCCTCCACTGCAAAGAAAACAAATAATCTGACCTTGACTGATTGTTATTTAAATATTGTGAAAAATACCTTTCTTATTTTAGTGTAATTTAACCTCGACATCTTCAATACCGAATTTTTGGCTCGCTTCGCTCGCCATTTAAGAACCAGATAATGTTTATAAAATGAGATTTAAAAAATCCTTATGCACTTAACACAACGGCTGACATCATCAATCTGATTGGCAATATTTTAATATAAATATGAGAAGAAAGAAAATCATGCATGACCACTACACAAGGAATGAGAAAATCACAGACAAAGCAGTAGGCATCATTGATAAGACAATACTTGTGGTACAGACTGGATACTAGTAGTCAGTTTATGTACATGACAAGTGATGATTCACTTTAAATACAAGCCAATTCTTATGTCCTGCAAAAGATAAATTTTCTTGTCACAGAATTATACCTAGCATGGTCAACATAGGCCTGGTCTTAGATTTATCTTGAGGAATGATTGTATATAAAGTTAAAAAGTCGTTAGTTTTATATTGTTTATTTTTGTAAAATTTTATGATTTCAATTTTTCCAAAAGTTCTTTGGAGTTTTTAAGTGTCCACATCTGAGTTACACCACTTCTCAAACTGAGATGTAATCTTCGAAGTTGTTCCTTTGCTATTGTTAATATTTTAGCGAGGAGAAAAGAAAGAGGCTTGGTAGATCAGAAACTGGAATCCTCAATGTATCTATGTTTGTTAGGATTTTTTGAAAACTAATCATTGTTTTGAATACAAAATTATTTTCATGCAAAAAAGAAGTAAACGAGCTCTAAATGGCATATAGCAGATATACCAGGGTATTTAAAAAAACAAAGTTAAAAAAATAGTTCAAATTATTACTTTAGAATATAATTTGAATGCAGAATATGTATTTAAAGCATAGGCGTGCAGCATTCTAAAGTTGAGCATGATCTTGAGACAGATGAATTAACACGTGATATTCAAACGAATTAACACTTGATATTCACACATTTAAACTTATAGTTTGTAACAACCATGTTTTTTGTACTTTTCAAAAGCTGTCTACTGGTAGGATTTCCCAGTTGTCTTTTCTCAAACATGTATAAAATAAAATCTTTTACAATATCTTCTATGTTTTGTGCTTTGTTTTAATTTAAAATTTCCATTAATGATTTTTAAAGTATCATGACAATTTTTTTTCTACTCTAAACTACTTTTAACCCTTTGAAGAATCCAAATTTCAGATGTGCTCAAAAATAATCTTGTTACTATATGCGTTCGCCTGTTAAGTTCGCTGATTTGATTTATCGTATACATACATAAAGGGGTGAATCCAGCTTTGTACACTGGATTTTATATTTAATAAACCGTCAATTTGATCAGCAAATTATTTCGATAGAATAAAGCAACTATGATTTGGCAATTTTTTGTCATGGCTTTACTTTAAGATGAATTGAGAAATACAGTCATACAATGCATGCAAGAATCAAAATGTCCAATGATACAATACAATGAATATATACAATGATCAATTACTGTTCAATTCTTCAATAGATGCAAAGATCAATGATCAGGAATGAATTCACACACAATGGTCTTCATCGACCTTTTTTTTAATAGTATATATGATGTAGAGGGTTAATGACAATGACGGAAGCACAATTAGTGGCCACAGATCCTGGAAGAAAACTCTAGTTTGTAACGACCACTTGTTTTCTACATTTCAAAAAAATGTTTTGCAGTAGGATATCCAAGTCATGTCACAATAAGTCACAAGAATAACACGGCAGTTAAAATCCCAAATGAAATGATAGTACAGATTTGTTATATAAAAATACGAGGGCCGTTCAAAAATTACGCGGACTTGTTGCACAGAAAAAATATTTGACGACATATTCGGGCAAATTGTCACAAATAATATAAAAGAATCTTTACTTACATGTATATAGTCTTCAAAATTTTATATCAAAATGTTGTAAATTGATATCAATTTTGGGTGATTTATCAGGACATATCATTAAGTCACGGAGCAGCAAAATCTTCGTCGTCACGGACATTATAAAAAAAAGAGCTTTTATTTTCTCAACATTTTCCCAAGAGTTCCTGTACGTACAGTTTGAGTTACCTATTCTCTCTTTTCAACATCCATACACAATTTCTTGGCAAGCTTAAAATCTTTAAAACATGTAAAACATACTCCTTTTTGTTTTAAAACCACAGACTGCTGGTACTTATGAGATACAGTGTGACATTGGATCACTCTCAATCACGTTCTTAACAGTCCGGATAAAGTTTTCGTCGATAAGATTCGTCTCGCCCTCCCGTATAGCCTTTTTTACAGAGGTATAACGGTCTAAAATTCCAATTTGCTATTTGTAGACAAATGTCACTAATACCCAAGTTTATTACATCTTTTATTATGCACATTTTGAATCTATGTTGGCGATATCTTGAGCATTACGCATAATTTAATAAAAGTGTGGTACTCCGTCAATTCAGGAGACGTCATTTTCACAGTCGTTTTCACAGGAATTGCATCCGCACTATATTTCTGTCAATACTTCAAATATCACCTCAGAAATCTACAAACAAGTAATAGAACAATTATATAAAGATAAATATCGCGAATTATAGAAAATGAATGAGTTACTAGTAAATTTTGGACTCCACATACTTTTGTTTTAAATTATTTGTTGTGCTCCGTACATCTCCATCAACGATATCAACTCAGCGATAATTTTAGGAGAAATTTTTAAAATACAGAAACTTTGCCCAAAATTTATTGGAATCCTTAAGATACATATTTCTGTGAAATTTCAAAACTATATGACGTCTGTAAGAGTAAATAAAAGCAGAGTCCGCGTAATTTTTGAACGGTCCTCGTATACTATCAAAACAGTCCGAAAAGATAAAGTAACTTATCCAGCTCAAGGTAGGTGATACACCGGAGATCTAGCCTCACATCTTAATCTGAGTCCGCTATTGTTTATCCCCTCTTTTTTGTATCTTTTACATTTCTGTTCAATTGCAAGGTATGTGTATAGTGCTCATATCCGGAAGTGTCCAGGGAATCTGCTGGTCAAAGTTTTTAATTGACCATCCAGGGATGTTCTAAATCAAAGTGACATTGGTCAGTGAAAGGCAGACTCTAAAGTACATGTATAGATGTATAACAGTATTAGGATGATAACGTCTTACCAAGGAACAGAACCATATTTCTTGCAGTGAACAGATGAAACTTGAAGCAATAGGATAAACCGATAATTCTGCCTATTTTTACAGTGTTCTAATTTTGTCATTTCGAATTTATTCCATAATTCGGATTATGTAAAAGCACCGCATTAAATTACATATTTAAGACACACACAGGGATTTTTATGTCCTGAGACACACGTTTGTCAGTAAGATAATCAGGGAGGAAAATCACATCCCCGAAGGCTTTGTCATGCAATATTGAATTGTGTTTCGAACCAAATGAAGCTTTTAAATTACTCTTTAAAAATAAATTTCAACGGTTCAAATCAAACACATTTTGAAGTTTCAGTAGAATTTTTTTTCCCCCAGTTTCTTTTGGGAAATTTTCGTTCGACGGACGATAACTCTTGTGAGAAAATGCATTAAACTTGTGCTTTGTATTTTTCTATTTTTCATTATACATTGTATTTCAAATATTTTATTAGGTCTCACTTCCAGCAGTTTTAGATTATTAATAACAATTATGTCATTTTTCGTCAATGAAAGATATGGAGATAACGAACAGTATTCAATATCAAAGTCCACAAAACAATACAAATTAGGAGAGGAGCAAACACAGATCTCCAAATTAAAACATCAGATGTGGGATCAGGTGTCATGGAGGAGTGAGCATCCCCTGCCGACCGGTCACATCCGCCGTGTGCTCCTTGTCATGTCCAGGAAATAACGGATACATCAGTCAATTCAGTGTACGTATAAATAATGGAATAACAAATAGTATGAAAAACGTCAGTGAGCATTTGACGCAATGATAAATTGTATTAAATTTTGCTGACTATGTCATTGTATCGACCACAGAACTTACGAAATGACGAATTTAAACGAGGCTGCTGCTATTCTTGTTTCAACCACTTGTTTGTCAATAATTTACCTCGTTTTAGAAAATGTTCATACGTAGAGCATGCTCTTGCGTATCGAATCAAGCTATTCATATATAAACAGACTGCTTCATTTAACTTCGGATAGAACATTGTCCAGACTTTTAATTGTGATGTCCAAAAAAGCACTAGGTGGGATTTCTTAGCAGTATCTCGGAGTCTTCTATTTTTAAAGGTATGAAGTCATGAAAGTCAGAATCCCATGGGAGAATGGTAGAATTTTAGCCCACCTTTCTCCGAAGGGAAAAAATGTGTCAGATGAAATATTTTCTCCAATTTGGAATTTTCCTCCCCGAGATTTGTTCAAATGGGATTCATTCCACGGATCTTGAGAATGAGACGTTTTCTTCCATACATTGTTAAACACGTGATAATCTAGATTCCAGGTTTGGGGCGAATTACATTGAATTATCATTTATCAGGTTTAGTTTTGAAGGGGATGGATGCATGCTTATGAAAAAAAAAATTGCAAAGTTTTGTATTTCTATTCCTAAAAACCTAAAAATGTAATGGTAATAGTAATGCATTACTTTACTAAAGTAATGGTAATGTAATTTATTACTCTAAGAAAATAGAGTAATGGTAATTTAATGCCCAAAGTGTTGAAGTAATGGTAATGTAATGCATTACTTTTCAATGTAATTCGCCCCAAACCTGGAATCTAGATTATATCATGTGTTTAACAATGTATGGAAGAAAACGTCTCATTCTCAAGATCCGTGGAATGAATTCCATTTGAACAAATTTCGGGGAGAAAAATTCCAAATTGGAGAAAATATCTTTCAATTACTAAGTGACAATTTAAAATTTTGAACTTTCTTTGAATGTAATTTATTTACTGTGTAATATATTCAAGTACTTGTATATATTACACAGTCAATAAATTACATTCATAGAAAGTTCAAAATTTTAAATTGTCACTTAGTAATTGAAACATGTACAATATGCAATTTTTGTGTAACTATGAAATTTCATGAAGCAATTAAACTTTTGGGGTACTTTAACCTCTGCCCAAAACATCTAATGATAAAGAATAGGCTATTCTGAACTAGTAGTGTACCTTATGAAAAAAAGAAGTGCATTGAAACACTTGTGAAAAAAAGGTACTAGGTATGTTACAGTACATTTTGCTCTGCTAAACATAGAATGTCTGAATGTCTTTTATTTTTTTTGGTACAATGGATTTGTTATGGTCAGTTCAAGCTAGACCAGCTCAATTAATGTTTTATAAACACAGTTAGGAGAAAAACTGGTCTGGTAATTTGGAGCACTTCTTCAAACAATGCATTGTTTTAACGGTTATTTAACCCCAAGGCATAGTGTGTTTTGATGACACTCTAGTTATTCAAAAGGTGGCAATTATCAGTTTACAGTGTACATTAATTAGTGTACCTCATACATGATAAAAAAAAATAACTATTTAAATAATTCTTTGAAATCAAAGCTTATAAATAGAATTTTGAAAACGTATTTAAATAGATACAGAATTTTAATTTAAATATAAGGTTAACTTTTTTCATTCAATTTTATCCTTTGCAAAAAAATAATAATAAAAAAAAAATAAAAATAAAAATTACCTGAGCGGTAATTTTCATGTTCATTTTAATTTCTTGAAATAGGTACATGCATAATAATGCTTTGTGATGCTACATGTATGTAATGCCGGTGTAAAGACGAATAATGACCACCATCAAATAATGACCGGGGGTCATTTTTCGACAGCGAAAAATGACCCCCGGTCATTATTCGACGTAGAAAAATGACCCTTCTGCCCGTAGAAAAAGTGTCACCACCCTAAAAATTTGCAGAACCCACGTGAAGAAAAGTGACCCCCGTAGAAAAATGACTCCCTCTTGATTAAAGCTGAAATTTTTAGGGGGCAAAACAAAATTAGATAAAGAAGCATATTGGCCAAAATGCTCACCTAAGCTTATTTGGAATAAATTGATGATATGTTGATCTCATAACATACGATTATAGCTATATTTTAAGGTCAGACGACACGTTCCTCGAAAATATATTTTGTATCTCATGGTCATGTTGGTATTATATAAAAAATAATTCATATTTGTCTCCTCTGATTTCTACATTGTTTTCAAAATGTTTTTAAATAATAGAAGTACACCAAAAATTGTGATATAGGCCATTCAGAAGATTACCTATAAGGGTTATATAAGAAATGACCCTAGGGTATTTTGTCCAAATGCCTGGTAAGGTACCTTAAGTTTTTGTGAGGAAACGTACTTCAATGACAAATTCTTAGGAAAAATTATATATTTTTTTTGACCTTAAGGTCAATGCAATGATTCAGAATCTAAAGGAGTAAAGATTTATCGAGCCTCAATGGTTAGGTAAACATTGTTTTTCAATGGTGGAAATCATCGTACTGACAGAAAAAATCAGCAGTATAATATATTATTATATCCTCCGTTTGAAAAGCGGGAGGGTATATAGTGATTGGGATGTCCGTCCGCCTGTTACGCTTTGAGGTATCCATTTGTTATCCGCAACTCTTCTATTATATATAAAGATGTACATGTATTTGTAAAACAGCTATGCCCCTGTATGGCAACATAGCGAAGATTAAACTTTTCTTAAAGGCAATTTAAAAATAATGGTACCCAAAGTAGGGTCTTCTCACAAGAAATACAATTGCAAAATAGGAAAGCCCTAGCACCACTTGTTCAAAATTAATTGCTAAGGATAAGTGTTTGAAAGGTAGGTCAAACTCAAAGGTCAAAGGGTCAAAGTTGATGGTTTCTTAAGATAGGTTTAATGCAACAAGGATTACATTTGTGAAGTATGAGAGTACTAGTATCTACCGTTTAAAAGTTATAGCCAGAGTAAATTAAAAATTTGGCATTTTTGTGTAAAATGGGACAAACTCCAAGGTAAAGGTCAAATTTGGTGGTACCCAAAGTAAGGTCTTGTCACAAGGAATGTACACATATTGAATATGAAAGGCATAGCTACAATAAATGAAAAGTTATGGTAAAGGTTAAAATTTTTGCGGAGAAACAGACCGCCAGATAGACAGACAGACATACAGACGGACACAATAAAACTATATACCCCGATCTTCGATTACAGGGACATAAAAAGAAATGGTCTTCAATTAAATTTTCATATTATGACACAGTATAAAGAAGGCGTTACAAAAATGAAAATGTTTGTTCTGATTTTCATATTAAATTCTCTGAAAAATATACTCAGAACTGGGTAAAATCGTGGAGTAAAACAAGAATTAAGAAATGTAATGAATACTGTGTGCTAAATCAAAAGGTTATGTCAACATGTATAGTTTTTGCATTAGAATGTGTATTTTACACTAGCCTATAGCTTTTCAGAGCATATTCTCAAGTGTTTTACCCACCCCACTCCCTTACTTATTTAGGAGGAAGTCGATTATCAACGAAAGCAACAACAAAAAACTACCCTACCTTTATTTTTCTATAAGGAGGGACTAAAAATAAGCTTAAAATAATCTACTATTCTACTAATTTTCAACTGTTACTTTGCCACAATACTTTCAAGGATACCCTCGCCTACATTTAAAGTATACTTTAATCATGGCGAAGTAAATTATGATATGATAGAACTTGTGTGAAGGCTTAACTTCATTTCAATATTTTATCTAGAGCCTCTTTCAGTATTATTGAAAGGTATGGAGTTTTATTTATATTTTTTGCTTTTCATTTATTTATTTTTTGTTTTGATTTAACATAATTTATTTTTTTTGGGGGGGGGATGGGTAAAAATTTCCTCCTCTTTCATTGTCAAATAGGATTTGCCAAACTTATACAAGCTAAAAGTTGAAATGAAGGAAAAATTAATTTTTCTAGTTAGTGTTATTGGAACCTGATTTTTGCATGGTTTGATTTCTAAAAACAAGTGGAATATCATTCTTTAAGCAAACACTATTGGGAGGAATATTAAAAAGAAATTTTATTTACTTGACAATCAAAGAATCTCTTTTCACTTTAAAGGGGGTCATTTTTCAATGGGGGTCAATTTTTTTATAGGACTAACATATAAAATATTGACCCCTAGGACACTTTTTCTACAAAAAATGATCTTTTTCTACGGGTAGGGGGTCATTTTTTGTCGTTGAAAAATGACCCCCGGTCATTATTCGATGGGGGTCATTATTCGTCTTTACACCGGCATTACAATGGATTTTATGAAGTAATGCATTACATTACCATTACATGTAATGCAGTTTTGGGTATTACACATTACTAGCATTACTTGGAGTTCATGTAATGCATTGCAATGAATTACCATTACAATTAGCATTACCCCAAGTCTTCTTGATTCAATCAGATATTCAGATATTTCGCGTTGTGTAGAATAATCATAATGAGGTATAATGGTCTTTGCCCTCTCCGTCCGTTGTCTTTCTATCTGACTGTTTAGCAGTCTGTCTGCAAAAGTTTCACCTTGTCAATAACTTTTGATTGGTTGGATTTAAGGGTTTCATATTTTCTATGTGTATTCCTTGTGTCAAGACCTTTCTTATGGTGTCAACGACATGACATTATTGGTTTGCAAAAATTATCAAATATTAGCCATGACAAGAAATTTTGAAAAATTGTTTCTGGGTCTTTCATACTATAATTATAAGCATTTCTAAATAGACCTTTTAATGAATGTAAATGCTTTTGATCTTCTTGACCTTGGCCTTAAAGTTTTACCCACTAACTTTGCCGTATCTTTTAAACGGTAAAGACTATAGGGCTTTCATATTTCACAGATGTATGCCTTGTAACATTTGGATATTAATATATCAAATTAAACATGAACTTTTAATATTTTGTCTAACATCTGAAAAAAAAACCTCAAAGTTCTAAGGCTAACTATGGCGTAATTTTGCAAAGTTCAGTAAACCAAAGTCTATTTCTTTCATAACTTTATATAAAGATAGGGATTTTCTGTAAATCACATTAAAAAGCTGACAACACTGGCTGCAGTGAAGTCATGGACACCCAAGGACTGGAGTACATCAATGAAAACGGTGAGGTGAGAGATTTGCAGACCTATGCTCCCTTAACCAGCTGGTAATAAGAGGAAGCATCTTTCCTCATAAAAGAATTCACAAGGCCACATGGAGATCCTCTGACCATGTTACAGGGAACCAGATTGACCATATCTGCATCATCAAGAAATTTTGAAGAACATGGAAAGATGTCAGGGTGATGAGATGAGCAGACATTTCATCAGACCACAATCTGCTAATGACGGCATTAAGACTGCGCCTCAAGAAGTTCAAAAACATTACCAACAGGAGGACAAGGTACAACGTGAGTGCCCTCAAAACAAAGGAAGGGAAGATGGCATCCCATCCCAGCTTGTCAAATAGATTCCAGCTACTAAAAGACAAGCTAGAAATTAAACAATGTTACCAACATCGAGACTCAATGGCAGTATATCAATGAAATGTGGCAAGGCACATGCGAGGAAGTCCTAGGCAGAAGAAAGACTCAGCACAAGGAGTGGATCTGTGGTGATACCATGAATAAACTGGATGAGAAGAAGGAAAAGAAAGCGATGCTGAATACAAGCAGGACAAGATCAACAAAGGCAAAAGCTCACGAGGACTACACAGCCACAGATAAGGAAGTTACGAAAAGCATCAGGAAAGATAAATGGGATAACATCAACAACCTGTCCAAACAAGCTGGAGAAGCAGCAGGACTAGGAAACTTGAAAGAACTATATATGATTACAAAGAAGTTCTCCAACAAGTTCCAGCAAACAGACAAGCCAGTGAAGGAAAAAAACGGGAAAACTCTTACAACAACAGAAGAGCAATTGAAGAGATGGGTAGAACACTTCGGGAAGCTATTAAAAAGTCCAACACCAGTAACACCTCCGGACATACAACCGGCCAATACAGACCTCTCGATCAACTTCGACAAGCCAACAAGGACAGAGAGCAATTAATAAACAATTTAATAATTAAAAATGGAAAAGCGGGAGGGCCTGATGAGATACCAGCAGAAGCCATCAAAGCTGATGCAGAGACAGCCATTAATATCCTATACAACTCTTCAACAAGATCTGGGAAGAAAAGAACATTCCGAAGGAATGGAAAGAAGACATCCTTATTAAGCTGCCAAAGATGCGAGATTTGAGGGAATGCAGTAATTACAGGGGAATCATGCTCCTGTCAGTGCCTGACTATGTCCTCAACAGGATACTTCTCGAGAGAATGAAAGAAGCAGTGGAGCCAAAGCTCCATGACCAACAGGCTGGTTTTAGAGCCAGCAGATTATGTGCTGACCAGGTAGCCAGTCTGTGCATCATTATAGAACAATCACTGGAGTGGAAGTCCTCCCTATATGTCAACTTCATCTACTATGAGAAAGCAATCGACAGCGTGGACCGAGAGACATTGTGGAAGATACTGAGGCACTGTGGAGTACCAGAGAAGCTAGTCCCCCTGATTCGAAACACCAATCAAGGCATGATATGCAGGGTTGCCCATGCTGGGCAGATGTCTGGGAGTTTCGAGGTCAAGACACTAATGACGGAACTGAAAGATCTTGATTTTCCGATGACCTGGCTCTCCTTTCACACAACCAATGTCAGAAGCAGGATAAAACTCACCTTGCAACAACATCAGCAGGAACGGGCCTCAAAATCAACTTGAAGAAAACAGAATTGATGAAGATAAACATCACTGTCCAAACCCATTAAAGAAGTTGAGTCCTTCGTCTACCTGGGAAGTGTGGTGGACAGACAGGGTGGCACAGACCGTGACATCAAGTCAATGGCAATGCAAGAACTACTTTTATCATGTTAAAGAACATCTGGGCCTCAAAGAACATCCGTATTACCACCAAACTGCGGATCCTCAACTCTAATGTAAAGTCCGTCCTATTGTGTGGTGCAGAGACGTGGAGGATGACTAAAGCTACCCTGCAGAAGATCCAGACATTTTACAACACCTGCCTTAAGCGCATCTTCAACATCTGGTGGTCTGAAAGGATCTCCAAAGAAGAACTATGGAAGAGTGCAGGACAGTAAGACAGAGGAAGTGGGGCTGGATACACATAAAGGAAGTCACCATCTAGCATCACACATCAGGCCCTGACATGGAACCCACAGGGCAAAAGGAAAGAGTGGACGTCCTAAAAACACCTGGAGGTGTGACTCGGAGACAGAGTTAAAGACACAGAAAAGGACCTGGCAGGATGAAGCTAAAGCAGCTCAGAATCGAGGTCGTTGGAGGACTGTCGTCGATAGCCTATATTCCTCACGAAACGATAAGTACATGTTAGTAAAGTACATTAAATCAATTGCGTTTCATATATATGACAGGCCAGTTATTGATTTTCAATGAAATATATAGAACTTGACATGGAGGTCCTCTATGGCTTTCCATAATATTTAGACAATGAATAAAACGCAATAATGAAAATGCAGGATAGACTAGCGAATACATGAACCGTATATGTTCCAGATGTATAATTATTTACTTAAACCATCGTAACAATTAAATGAACAACTCATGACTCGTAAAGAAACATGGCAACAGATATTTCAAATGAACAAATATTAAATGTCTAGATTAACTGTTGCTCGAGGAGAATTAAGATAAAGAAAATTAAATATAAACGTTAAATAAAAAGTGGAGAAAAGTTATAATTAAGATGTTACGAAATTTCGAAAAATAATTGAAATCTTGAAATCCATCGAAATTCAATCTAAAACTTTTAAAAATATTTGAAAAATAGATTGTACACGATCACGGGGTCGAAACTCATAGTGTTATTAGAAAGGTCTAATGTCACAGGTAATGGTAATACACATGTTGTGTGAAAACCCTATCTCTTCTCATTCAAAAGTTATAGCCAATTTAATGTTAGGTTTAAATTTTTAAAGTATGTCAAACTTCAAGGTCGAGATCACAGGGTCAAAAATCATAACTGTATTTAGAAAGGTTTTGTCACAAGTAATATACAAGTTTAATATTAAAACCATATCTCATCTCATTCAAAAGAAATGACCAAGGTTAAAGTTTTTTTGTGACGGACGGACAGAACTACAGACTGACAGACGAATGAGACTTAAGGATAAATAAAATAACACAAAGTTTTCTTTTTTTTCAGAAATCAATTTTTCTCATAGATTTACATTTAGATTGGTAATCTTAACAATTTTTACCAAGTATAGTGGCAGAATTTTGTAAGATTTTGTCATAAGGTTAAAAAGTGGTGCAAAATTTAAATTTGTATGGAATTATATAGACAGCAAAACAAAGTCTCATATCTAAGCACCAAGGAAAACCTACGATTTCTTTATATTTCACGGAGTTATTATTTATGTCATTTCAAATCAAAATCAGTCAAAAAAAATATATATCAATCCATGCATCAAATTTTTGTTTGTGTTAAGTACCCTTAGGAAAATAAAATCTAAATATGAATTAAAGTATAAATTATATAAGCACGGTTACTTAAAATGTATTTGGCACATAAAATAAATCTAGACCATAGAGCAAATCATGCATTGTTTACAAAATCAACATGGGTTCTAAAACCAAATTTAATGCGACACAAAAACGTTTATTCTTCATGTTTAACCTTAGGTCAAGTGAGGTCATTTGGTTGGTCCTTTAATATTATCTCTGTTTGTATTAGATACCTTGTGGTTAAATCTCTACAGCTTTCTCTAATGAAAGTGATCTTTAATATCATGTTCACGAAATGTTCTTCGTATGTCCAAGATAGAGTTTTCTGATTTTGTCCAAGATAGGTCTTCATCAAACCACTTCAGTTATCGTTTACACACTTTCCTCTGGTCAGGGTGACGTAATAGCTGAGCACTTCATGGTCGGGGAATTAAATACATCTCGCATCGTTTCATCGTTTCAAAGAAGGTAAAAGAAAAAAAAATCAACGCGAATTCCACATCAATCAATACCTTGTAAGGGTACATTTTTAATGCTACAAATCACACGCTGTACTCGACCTATAACCCTTAAAGGCCCCAATCTACCCACAGATCTGTGTTTACTAGGTCAAACTAGCCATGTGGGTTCTTCAATCCATAACAAAGAGGGTGCGATCCATCCGTTTGTACGTGATACATCCACTCTGGGTATTCTGAAAGTCAGGAAACGGCCCTGAGAATCGAGGGCGACATTGCGAAATCTATATTTATGGAAACTGGTCATTCAACTTTTTTTGCGAGCGATTGACTCAATAGGAAAGGGAATGTTGAGGGATTAACTTAAAAGACATACAGTGGGTATTAAAGTTTTTCTTTATGTGTGTTATCAACTAGCACATTTTAATAGGTTAAGATATGTTTGTTGAAATTTGTATTCATCATTATACTATTGATTTTTTAATGTCTTATGTTAAAAATATTTGAACAAAGAAATCCAGACATTTGAAAATATGAATGTTTACCACGTGTTAACTGAATATTTGTTTTAAAGAAAGAAAAAGGTATCCTTGAATGTTTTAGTTTGAATTATAAGCATGTTGAGGTTTGTACAAGGTGATCATCTTAAGTAAATTAGGATTTTGATTGCGTCATTCTATGGAATGGCAGAGATTGACCAATGGAAATATAACATTTCAAATTCGATCCGACAGCTCGGCGTAAATACTCAGCCTCTTCTCGCACTTACAGCCCTGCATGTATGTATAAAGAGTAAAGAAATGGTTTTCTATCTTACCATAAATGGTTACAACTATCAATTTCTATAGAAAATGGTTACAACTATCATTTTCTATAGAAAAAAAACCCGAACCTTTGATTACGGGGGCATAAAAAACATGTAAACTTCAGTATACAAATTCATATATATGTTTAGTAATTGTTATACATATATACATTCCTCACGTACTAAATATGAACTAGAGTTTTAGTATTAGAGTGTTAGGCTATAAAAATTAATTGAACCTCCAGAATCTCTTATAAATTTTTGTACAGATTGAGAAAATATTTCATTGATTTCCTCACAGAAGTAGTTCATGCAGTTGACAATCAATAATATTCAGCTCGAAATTTAGTTTAGTAAGACATAAACGGTTTCTTGACCAGAGGGCTTAAGGTCACTCTAATCTGACTTATAACAAAAACTACCTCATTTTTTTTGTAAGTCAAATTAATGCGATCTAAAAAGCCTGTGATCTTAAGGGATTCCGTTTTTTTAAACTATGTGAAGAATTGGTTAACAAGTATTCGGTAAGATTATTCATTATTATCCTCATCGGATAAAACTTGTGTAGTTAATCTAGGCCAGTTAATTGTGCGTCGTTTTCACACTTTTTGGATCCATGGTAGAAAATACTAGCTGGTCGTGATGAACACATTCCGCGTTCTACAAGTGTGTAGGTGGGTGAAAAGTCCTTGTTTACATCTAAGTATATGATAAGAGTGGCTGCGATTGGGTAGAAAAATGTACGTAGACCTTCTTAGTGCAGATCCAATATTAATTGAATATACAATTGCCGGTATAACAACACATCAATTTTATCAAGACGAGAACAAAAATTACATTTAATAATATAATTTATGATTACCTAGTCAAATTGAATGTTCAAAACATTTAAAGGGTAAATGAAAAAAAATTTGTATTTTCATTTTTATACCAAGGGGTATTTTCTATGCCTTTTATGACTTGGAGAATTTATACATTGCATGCGCAATTCTGACAACATTAAATTCATGTAACAATTATGGCATCATTTTCTTGACTTTCTTTTTTTTTTTTTTTTGGTTACAGATTGATGTTATGACGTCGATAAGAACTTTCCTCACTGATATCTTGATATCTGTGGGGGATATCAGTATTGGAACCAATTTTACTTATGTAGCTTTTCTGTAAGTATAGTATAACATATTAGATATATTCCTTTATTTTTTTTTTATTTCAATTTTATAAACATTATATTTAACATCATATCACATCATTTCATACAATAACTATGTACCTTTGAATTTTTAATCAGGAAAGAATATTCATTTTTGTCACACAAACTGTTTAATACTTGTCAACAGCCTGTTTTGTTCTCCATTGAGCCTGACTTCTTTTGCAATTTAAAACATAGGTAATCAAAGATTACGAAGCTCACCTCGACGAATGTTGTCAGTTTAAGTAATGCAAAGATGTAAGTCTCACATCATAATTTTTTTCTTAACAGTTTGTACTTATTCTGACAACAATATTCAAACAAGTTCTGTTTAAACTGGTCTTAAAGTTCTTTGGGGATTAACCTGTTCCAAAAAGGTTAACCTTGTCCCTTGTCTGGAAAATGTAGGTCAGATCAAGCATCCAAAGCAAGTTTAGATTGTCCATCCTTAGATGCATCATCCATGCAAGTTTGGTCCAGTTGGGGTTTATAGTTTATTGGGAATAACCTGGTCACTAATCTGGAAAATAGGTCAGATCCAGCATCCGAAGTAAGTCTGGTAGTGTCCATCCCTAGATGCATTATCCATGCAATTTTGGTCCAGGTAGGGCTTACAGTTACTTGGGAATGAACCTGCTCCTAAAACTTTAACCGAGACACCGACTCTAACGCCGTCGAGGTGAGCTAAAAACGGAACAAGTTCTTCGCCCGACCGCTAATAATACAAAGTTATATAGTCAAGATAAGATTTCAGTACAAGAGTACTTAATTCTGACTGGATAAAATGTAGGTCAGATCCAGCATCCGAAGCAAGTCTGCTAGTGTCCATCTCTAGATGCATCATCCATGCAAGTTTGGTCTTGGTAGAGCATATAGTTACTTGGGAATGGACCTGCTCCAAAAACGTTAACCTGGTTACTCATCTGGAAAATGTAGGTCAGATCCAGCATCCGAAGCAAGTTTGGTAGTGTCCATCCCTAGATGCATCATCCATGCAAGTTTGGTCTGGGTAAGGCTTATAGTTACTTGGGAAAGGACCTACTCCAAAAATTTTAACCTAGTCACTCATCTGAAAATTGTAGGTCAGATCCTGCATCTGAAGCAAGTCTGGTAATGTCCAACCCTAGATGCATCATCCATAGAAGTTTAGTCCAGATAGGGCCTATAGTTACTTGGGAATGGACCTGCTCCAAAAACTTTAACCTGGTCACTCATCTGGAAATTGTAGGTCAGATCCAGCATCCGAACAAAGTCTGGTAGTGTCCATCCCTAGATGCATCATCCATGCAAGTTTAGTCCGGGTAGGGCCTATAGTTACTTGGGAATGGACCTGCTCCCAAAACTTTAACCTAGTCACTCATCTGGAAAGTGTAGGTCAGATGCAGCATCCGAAGCAAGTCTGGTAATGTCCATCCGTAGATGCATCATTCGTGCAAGTTTGGTCTGGGTAGGGCATATAGTTACTTGGGAATGGACCTGCTCCTAAAACATTAACCGAGACACCGACTCTAATGCCGTCGAGGTGAGCTAAAAACGGAACAAGTTCTTCGCCCGACCGCTAATAATACAAAGTTCTATAGTCAAGATAAGATTTCAGTACAAGAGTACTTAATTCTGACTGGATAAAGCTAAATAGATTAAACACTAGCCGTTGCATACATAGTGTCCCTGTCATGCCAGATTACAAATTCCCTTGATGACGTATGATTATCTACACTGTACCAGATGCCAACGATAATGAGTATATAATAATTATTTTTAAACAATTATAATATGTCAGTACCACATTTGCTGCAAAAATGTTTTTATTTATTTATTTTTAGTTATATATGTTTTACAATTCTATATTCACATTTTCCCTATTTTTAAATATATTTCATATACATAAAAAATGAATTTTAAGTATTAAGCAGTTCGATTTTATCTCTTTATTTGAGACACATGATTTAATTGTTTTTTACTGAGTCATCTCGATAATTGTGAATTTCGATTCCCCGAATAAGAGGCCTGTTCAACAGAACAAGCGCCCGAGAACATTTGTATTGAAGGTATATTATGGAATTTGGCGAGCGCTTGCAAAGTATTTATCATAGTTTTTGTTTTATTTATTGTGGGTTTCATTATTATTTTTTTTTTAGATTTATTTGTCACTTACATGGTGAAATATAATAATTGCTTATCAGCTTTGGGAAAATTTAAATTTCTTCATGTATTAGCTACGAGTTTTAATATAGATACTAAAAATTGATTTTGGATTTATGCAAAAATAAGGATAGCTTGATTAGAAAACTGTGATATCTGATTTAGCAATAACTAAACCTTTCAGACTCTTTTACAATTTTAAATAACATAAATCTCGAGTATCGTATGTTAAATGAATGCTTTTATGGTTTAAATGTTAAACACATTTTTAAAATTTATTATTATCTTAATGGGTAAAAATAAATTGCAAACAAAAGCTTATTATAGTGTCATTCAATGATCAATATATACAACAAATTTTCGGTTAGAGTTTAAACCGCCTTTAGAAAATATTTTGAATAAATAAACACAATCCGCTGTGTTTGCAGAATGGTTTAAGCGATTTGTCAGTAAATAAACGAAGCAAAGTTAAAACTAAAAAGTTTCATGAGTATATAGTACCCGTTCTAAAAATATTCTAATATAATTAATTAGGGTTCAAACCAAATAATTTTAGATTTTCTTTTGCTACTGTGAATAAGGTACATGTCATTGTATATATAGTTTTACCAAAGTTAAAAACAGAAGATATCATTCATTGTCTTTTTACATTGTCTATTTTTTGTCACCAGCCTAGGTGAAAACTTAATGTTACAGTTATTAGAGCTCTATAAATATTAACCAAGACTCTGAGTACAGCAAAGTCTAAGCTACAGAAGAAAAATTTACTCGAGACACTATTTTAAAACTTTCTAACTCAGATTAAATACTAGTAATTCTTACATGTACCGGTACATGTAACAAGATTATTAACAAATACTGAAAAAATTATCCTAGTAATCCCAAGTAATTTAGATAGTTAATAATGAATCATACGGAGATAACGAACGATACATGTATTCAAGATCAAAAGTCAATAAAACAAATCAAAATAGGAGCAGAGCAAACACGGACCTCCAAAACATCAGAAGTATGATCAGCTGCCATGGAGAAGTTAGCATCCCCTGCCGACTGCACCCACTATATGCTCCTTACTATGATCGGGAAATAACGGAAAAATTCGTCGTCAATTCAGTGTATAAATAATGGACTAACAAAAAGTATGAAAAAAGCCAGTCAAAATTTGAAACAATAATAAATTCATTTGTATTTGCTGACAAGGTCATTGTATCAAGGGAATTTGTTATCTGACATGGCAGGAGCACTATGTATGCAATGGACAGTAATCCTATAAAAATAAAGAAATCATGATTGAAATATTCGTTGACGAAGCACTTAGTAAAGAACTACCCCTCAAAAATCACGAAAATGCCTAGACTTGGAGAAAATTTCAGTTATCATAAAATACATAATAGTTAGAAACTGAAAACATTGACTTCAGAATGCCCCGTGTTACTGGGGACTGGTTTCTCTTGACAATATTATTAATTTGAAAAACAAAAACAACAATGTTAATTTTAATATTTTTGTTTTCATTTAGAGAAGATTGTCCTACAGTTATACCACATCAAGAATTCAGGCTCTCCTTGCTCCTCCCGGCGGTAAACCTTATTTTGTTCATTTAGCAGATTTTGTTTTCGCTTTTCATATTCCTAATCTATGTGTCATGTTCTAAATTTTGAATTTACTGTGTGGGAGTAAATACAAAATTTAGAAATTCAAAAATTTAGAACATGACATATGTGTGACTATAATAACGAATTGAACAATATTATTACAAATACTAGTAAACAATAACGAAATTCAATGTACGAGACACTAGCTCTTTTTCTGTTTAAACATGCATACATTACATGAACATGCATCATAAGTTAAAATGCAAACACAAAAAGAAACAAAGTTAATATTATGTATAATGTTGATATGTAAAATAGCTTTGTTAAGATGAAAATAGAATTTAAAAAGATATATAATTCAATTTGTGCATATTGTGCAAAGGTGGACTTTTTATATGAAAAGTCAAGCGCTATAATTTAATCAAACGACCTAATTACCAGCCTGAGGGTTATCTAGTTTTGGTCGATTACATATTATGTAATGTTAAGACAAAGCTACTTTACATGTCCACGTAACCAAAATAACTTGCAGATAGGGAACAAAAATATGCCACCGTTGACGGGGCCATAAACCTTAGACAAGCTCACTTTCGTAAAGGAATAAACATTGGAAAAGTAAGACTGAGATCAAAAATGAACTCGTCGAAGTTTTATGGCCCCAGAGTCGCAGAATGCAACGGTAGAAAAGTTACTCTGATACCAAATATTTCTGAAATAAATATTATAATATCATTCGTTTGCTACATTGACTTAAAAGTTGATTTATTTATTGGTTTAGAAAACCGTTACAAACAAGTGTTTCTTTTGAAAGAACTCCTGCGATTTATTGTTTCCAAATACCTATAAAAGACATACTCGTGTAAAGTACAGTTGTAAGTTGCCCTGACTTCACTTTTTCTGCACTAAAATTCTTTTGAAACTTTATTTATTCATTAGATTAATCTTGAAACATTTACAAAGTTCAAACATAAGTGTCTAACAAAGTGAGCAATCTTAAACTTGGTATGAAAATAATACCGCCAAAGCAGCTGTTTTTATTTACACTTTACATTTCAGGCTATTTGCACATTGATTTTGTCATTTTTAACCCGACGAACGAAGCAAAAACTACATCTGTTAAATGGAAGACCGGGACTTATATTGTGAGTATACTTTGCATTGAAGAAAACAACATACTTTTGTGAAGCTTGAGAATCAGAAGAAATACAATTTAGATGTATATGTGTATTTACAGATATTTTACCCCAAAGTTCAAGGAATCTAAATAGCAAAGACAATTTAAAAAAATATCATACACTGTAAATTCCAAGAGCAATACAAAATGAAGAATAGTCCACAAAGACCATAAATTGAGAGGAAAATCAAGTCAACATTTATTATAATGCTAGGAAGCTGTGTAGTTCTCAACAAAGCCTTGAATAGTACAGTGCCGTGGGATTGACCTAGCACCCAATCCCCACGCTACCCATCCATCCCTCTGTCATTGCAATTACCCGATATTCTTTTAAAAATATGAAATATATTTCAAGCGAGGTTGATCAGATCAACGGAGCACAAATTAAACTAAAATTAGAATTCGTAAGAAAACAGTAACCTAAAACTGGTATGAAACTAGAGGTACTTTGAGCAATGAGCTCACTAAATGATACCCCCTCCTCCCATATGTATATGATGGCAGTGTCCATGTTTTGCTACCTTTTATAAACCCAAAATATGTGTCGGATCAAAAAGTAAAATAGGAGGTGCACAATGGCAATATGTAATAAAGATTCTCCGAAAGTTTCATCAAATTTCATTCAGTAGTATGAGAGGAGTTGCGGGTAAGAGATGGGTACCCCAAAGCGTAACAGACAGACGTACAGACAGACGGAAGGAAGGACAGCATATTGAGCTCACTGGCTATATTGAGTCCACATGATAATGGATAAAACATGGTAGAAATATCTTGTGTCATATCAAAGGCCACAGCAATACCTTAATTTCACCCAGAAATCTTGAATAAAGTCAGCTAATAAGATTTTAGAATAGGTTGGCCAATTTAAGGAGAGACTTGTTTCCAGAATCAATTAGAAACAAAATATTTTAAACATCGTGGTTTCTTTTACAAATTGCACTGAATTGAAGAAAAAATAAAAACACGATAAAAGATCTGCAATCTCTAAAAAAAGTTGAAGTAACTTAAGTTGCCTTAAACAAGATTTTAAGAAAAATATTTTTTTATATATCTACTTTCAATAAATTACACTGTGGTTTTCAATTTCTCGTAGTTTCTTCAGAAATTGTAAAAACCGTTGAAAAATTATACACACCAAATTCACATCAAATCATAATATTTAATTAATTAATTTCAATAAAATCAATTTGTTTGAATAAATGTTTTTTTTCTCTGACATCCTTTCAACAATATTAAAACATAATTGTGTGATTGAACACTATTCCACTAATTAAAAAGACCAACGTCGTTTTTCTCTCGAGTTTAAAAACATGTTTCTTAATATGATTTTTCTCAATATTCTCACTGTCTGTTTAGCAAGAGGCATTAAAAATTTGTCCTATAAAACCTTTTATTATAGGAATATGGAAAAAAAGTGTTTCCGAATTTTAGATTTAAATTTGAAGGTTGACTTACATTTTGGTAATTGGGTCTTGATTAATTGTTGATAATGCATTCGGAAAAATGCATACCTGTACAATTTAAAAAAGAAATGCCTTTGGACTAAGAAATTTAACTTTGACAGGTGATTTAGACTTAAACACCGCTTATTAGATATTGTCTAAGAAAATGATGGAAATATTTCTTTTCAGCCCAATGGACATTCTCAAGCGGTCTCATAGATTTTCCTATGCTGCAGCATTTGGAACCCTCGCCCGTCTCTGCTCCGATATAGTGTTTGAAGCTAAATATGCATTCAACTATGACGGTCCCACATACTTTAAAGGTGTGTTGGTTAATGAATTAATATTCTCTATGATATCTTTATAAAACTTTATTCTTAAATTTTTGTTCACAGTTTTCTTCACAGTTTTTCAGTCTCGTATATATCAAAAAGACAACTTCGGATTCGGTATTCCGTATTGACAATTATTCTATCAAGATTTGTGTAATATTCCATTTTTTAAGAAATTACTCGAACAAAGTTGATTTGACACATTTTAAAGAACACATGCGAAAAAATTATGAAGTCTAAGAAACCAAGTCTTTTTTAAGTATTACATGAAGCCAAATGAAAATTCATCATATTGCAAAAAAAAAAAGGATTTTATTTCACTTTTCAATTTTTTATGTAAGGACAAGTTACGGAGCATTGTATCAAAATTAGGTCTCAAGACCATAAAAGGAGGATAGAAGTCAAAATTGTGAAATTGACAATCTTGATTTAATCACACGTGTGTTCAAACATGTAAAGTTTTGTGCGTTATTCAAATACAAAAACACAATAAAAATTTGTTAAGTTATCAAAAGTTATACTGATTTGAAAACTAGATTGAAGTCTACAGTTTTTGGTTTTGAAGCCACATGAACAAGATTAGGGTAGTGGGGAAACAAATTCAAAAACCTATTTACCTCACCTTTTTAATAGAAAAATATTAGAAGGCCAAATTTGAATTTCTAAATGACGCTAGTTCTAGATACACTTATCATTTTTGAAATTTTAAGTCATGTTAATCAAATAATGCACGATCTTAGCATATTCCTATGATTTTTATAGATTTTAAATTAATGTATCGTGTAGAAAATTTTTTTGTTGCTTTCAGTGTTCATTGCACTTGCATCGATGTTCATATACGGCCTTGGTTACTATCCGTTGTTTGCTGGAATCACCACAGAGAGTCCTATAGGTTATCTTATTGCTACTCTGTTTGCCTGGGCCTTCACAGCGAATTTCTTCGCCAACTCCTTCTGTGAACAAAATATGAACGTATGTATTTTATATTTGATTATTCATCTAAAATTTAAAAATAATTATGACACTATTATATCAGTCTTTTCGCATAAAACCTTTTTCATGCATTATGGTACCTAATTAAATGATCATGTTGAAAGAGTTCTTTCTTACCTAATGCTATATTATTACTAATTTGTTTCAGGTTTCCTATTTGATTTTAATTGTCAAGTTGTTACCGGAAATCGTCTGCTACCTCTATCTTACCTTCAGTCTTCCGGCTAGATTTATCCTTTCTATTGTTAAACCAAGGAAAAAGAACAAATTTGCTGTTGACTTTGAAAGCAGCGATGATCTGTATGAATCAATCAGAAAATCATACCAGGGCAATCATGTTAGAAAGTTGTTCACAAAACCAGAATCCCCACCACCGTGAGTTCATATATATTTCTATATATTTAATTTTTTTAAGTACTTACCATAATCATTCAGTAAAAACGTTAAAGATTTTTACGAAAGATCATTTTTTTGCATAATTTTTAGGGGAAAGAATATGGCAAGTAGAAAATATATGTAAACAAGTAGACAAAGATGTCCCCAATTAACATTTTCCAATTCAGAGTTTTATTTAGAAATTGTATTTGTATGACGAGTTTAAGACAACTTTTTCCTCCTCCTCCTCCTAAACAAAATTTTCTCTCTACTTTTATTTTCGAATGCAGACCACCCGAAGGAAAAAAGGACAAAATAATTTTTCTTCTGAAATCTCTGTCTCAGAAAATATTCTACAGACGTAAAAAAGGTATATTTACTCTTCACTGTAATTAAGGACTTTTACAAACATATTTTATACTTTAACCAATGAAGATTGAAACAAACTGCAAACAGATACGGATATTAATAAGATCTAAAGGTAAGTCGACTTGAAAAGTAAAAAAAAAAATGTGGAAAGGATATAATTAACGTAACAGATGAATGCTGGATCCCCCTTTTTTGCAGTCTGATTTTGTATCTTCAAATTTTAGAATATGTTTCATTTGTAATATGAAAAACATGGTTTTCAACAGTCCCCCGCAATATGCAGAGGAATTTTATTTTCAAATAAAAAAAGGAAAAGAAAAAGAAATTTGATTTTGCATTAAAAAATGCTTTGATAATTTTATGCATATACGTTAGCCCCAAAATAGAAAACAAGCTCTCTTTGTGTGTGTCATCTATATCATTTTTTAATGTTAAATTTTTAGGATTTCGATACTCAGCTAGAATGGTTACAGTTGTCGCCGTAGGATTTGTCTTACTCTACACAGTAAGTCTAGAATTATCCACTCACCTCCTTTCTCTTTCTTTTCTTCAACGTTTGCCAAAGCTTCAAAGCATATTAAAAGTCAGTCAGTTTTTGATTCATCAATACGTGTAATTCCTTCCATTTATAGTATAGCTATTTTATTTTGGAAGCCTATTAATATTCTCCTTTTAAATTTTTTGAAAAAAGGTTTTTCTAGATTTATTTCTGGGTCTCTACCAAGTCTTCGAATATTTGGAAGATGGAATAATCGCTCAGTTTGATGTGATAGGATATGATGAGCAGCCAGGGGAATCACCTGCTATAACAGCGATTCGAGAAGGACTATACTTTGGTTATTATTTCGTAATATCTTTTGGAGGTGAGTATTATCTTACTTGAATTCACGTTTGCACATTTCCTCGCTGAACAAATGTGATAATGGATTAACAAAGCAATAAGAAAGTTATTAGATAAAACGCATAACTTTTTTTTACTATTTATTAACTTGTGATAATGATTTTTTTTTTTAATTCTGTTTTAGGTTGCTTTCTGGCGTCTCTAACGGTTGCTTTTCTCATCAACGCAGTCTTTCTGTTTCATTATTTGACATCTTATCGGTATTTGACATATAATTTACTGATTAAATAGATATCTTTTATGATAAATTGCTTATAAAGAAGATTTTTCTGTGTAAAATCTCAGAAAAGATTTCGAATTAATTTCAAATTTCGAATTTAAAAACTAAAACTAAAATAAAATAGATTGAACTAATTTTATTGATTCGAAATGCAAAAACTTTGGATCTTAAATTTTCAAAGTATAATATGAATTTTGTAGGAGGTGTTTAATGAATTTGTACAAAGGAAAACCTAAACATCTTACACCTAGGAATGAAAAATCCAATGCGAGTCTTATGGTGTGTTTAATGCTTTTTCAACTCTTTTTATCAATCTCTCAGACACCGTATCTCATCTCTATTAGCGATATTGCTCCTTATTTTCATGGATACTGAATACACATAAACACAAAATCAGAGTGGGACAACATATGTGTGAATTTATTATTATATTGTCAATCTTCATCAAAGTATTGTTATTCAAATCTTTTAACATTAAAGCTGTACAATGGCCAATTAAACACAATATTAATGATTTTTACAAATATTTATCATGACTTTCTCTATTTCTATTTCTTTTGATTACTTTGCCCTTTTCCAGAACTTGCATTTCACTTTAGACCCACACTCTTACTGTGATGTGTAATTTCAGGTTGGGAGTGTACGATATGCTGGCTATCAGGTGGGATACATAGGATGGGGTACGTCCTTCTGGTATTATTTTAAAAAAATATGGTGTACAGAATAATAAAACAATTTTTGAAATTAGTTTTGACACTAAAATCCATATATATCATATGGACATTCCGTAACGGGTCAAAATATCAATTATTCCAACCTTCTCAAACCAAAGAAATAAAATCGAGTCTGAAAGACGCCGAACTATATTTTATCACAGTTTAATTATTTTTTCTTCATTTTTTCAGGGTTTTTCATCCAGTTTCTCGTGCTTTTGCTCGTATCAATATCGATAGCAACAGTAATTACTTTATGGGAATTTCTTAAGGACTTCATCATATCAACTATCATGAGACTTTGGTAAGCAGTTACCAATTTATTGTTCGAGAGATTTGCTCTGACTACAATATATTCGATTTGTCATAAAAAAGATAAAATATATTCTCTAAAATTGTTTTTTTTGGACAAGATTAAAGGAAAATGGAAATTTCAATAAAAAATTTTATGCTTTCAGTTGATAAATTGTCTTTCAGGCCTGTTTTACTGACGTCATTGGTTTTAAACTTCGCCCAGCTTTTATTATCCAAGTTTGTTTTTCTACAAGAAAATGGCAATATTTTAGCTATGGAAAATAGGTAAATTGAAGCAAATAATATGACAATTGTTAATGAAATACTGCTCGAAAGTGAAATAGTTTTCACATTTATAAATTTGGACTTTCCTTATATTTTGTAATACACAAGAATATGCATATAAACAAAACAACAATATTTAAATTTGATGAAAAGTTATTTAAAACTCCAGTTACAAGAAGGTAATTGAATGCTAATTACTTGGTATTTTAATGTTGTTATAAAGCAATACCAGTAATTCCTGATGTCCACTTTTTTTGCAAGAATACTAGTAAATGAGTTTTTAAAAACAAAAAGTACAAGTTCAAATCATGGATCATTTTATAACTGATGAGAGATGCTTACTTCTCCATGGCACCTGATGCCACATATAATGTTTAATAATATCGTGTTTACTCTGCATTTATTTTATATTGTTTAATGAACTTTTGAACTTGAAAACTGTTCACTATGACTATATATTTCGTGTTTTAAGACTTTGTAACCTTTGAAAATTTTATACAAACTGTGTGTATTTATATTTGCAGACGACTATTCTTCATTTTTACCTACTTCATGTTCTTCTACAACGTTTTCATTGGACTTATTTCCTGTCTGATGAGGATCATAAAGTCCATTATTCTAGGCGCCCTCTTCCTCCCACGCCTAGACCACAGCGTGCTGCCTAGAAAGTTTCAGCAATTTGACCCAGGTAAAAATCACAGTCCTTCTCATTATAAGGAAAATGTTTAATTTATTGTACATTATTCCACGTCCCATTTGCGAAATTTTGACAAATATAGAAACATCACATATAAGAGGGTGAATTAAGTCCTTTACTCGACACTCAGGGGTATTAAGCAGGTGGGATCTTTATCGTGCCAACACCTTGCCTGACCTGGGGTCTTGGTATTAAACGTCTCATCTGAAAGATCTGCAACTTTAACTTAGAGTGTCGAGCGTTTGGCAAAGGAACAGTTGTAACTCCTTTTATTGACTTTTGTCAATCGCAGCTGGAGAAATACTGCATAGAAGACATCGTGTTATATTATAATTGGGTAGCTTGCATATTCTTCTCTAATATTTTCTTTTTCAATTTCAAATTGTTATTATTTTGCAGGTTTTGATGCATACTGTGGTTTTATGCATATTGAGAGTACACACACAAATCCGGTTGCTATGGTTTTCATCAGTATTTTGCAAGCGGAATCGCTGACGGCTTTAAAAAGAAAGAAAATGAATGACATCGATGCCATACCTTTCGGTAAGTCCCACATGTTTAAAACCTGAACTAAGTATTAATGGTGACATGTGTAAAAGGTTTAACATACATGTTAATATTTGTCATACTTTAGCACACTTTGTACAAACAATTCATACTTATATGTTTACAAAAATTGCATACAGTTGCAATACAATATTTGTTTAATATTTTTACGTAAATCAAATTATTAGTGATTTTATATTTTATACCCCTAATTTTACAGCAGTGCGCATGTGTTTGCGATTTTCTCCAGTTCGCTCCTGAAAATATAGTTACATGTTTAAAATTAAACATTGTATTTCATTCCTTTATATCTTAATTGCAGTAAAAGGTGAGTGCAGTCTATGTATAAGATTTCATATATTCTGACGCCTCTAGTTTGGCTAGCTCTCTCCCAGCTTTGAACAACGCAGTAATTAGTTTATCTTGATCCTGTCGTGAATGTACAATAGTGTAATAGAATATATCATTTAGTTGCTAGAAAAACAGCAACATGTGTAATGACTGTTTGTTTGTATCGACACCACGTATCCATGTCAGGTCTTAATATATATAAATAAATAGAGATTTTTCTATAGAACAACAATAGTTGGTCTGAACTTCGTGTATGTTAAACCTATTATTTAGTGAAAGTATATATTAGTGACATTATAAATGTATGTTATATAGGTCATATAATCATAGTAGTAGCAAATATGTAGTGGATGATAGAATTACACCACCTGCAAGGTAATTCAAAGAACTATGCACACTAGTTCTCGATTCCCGCCTACATTTCACCCCCACCTTCAGTATGAATATATATTTTGACCATTTAAATGTTTTGAATGTAAAAAGGAAATCATAAGAAAATGATTTATAATTTGTAAAATAGCGTCAAAAAAGGAAATCGCTATGTTTTTTCATTAGCGTGGTAGAAAATTTATTCATTACAACCAGATTTTGAAACATCATCAACATTGCAAATATGCACATAGATGAATGATTGACATTTAAATCTTACCTTCTGTCAACATTATATAAAAATTCAAAGTAATACATTTATAATAAAATACATTTTTTTTAAATTTGCATTGTCATTCGAAATTGATTTATGAAATAATAATTTTTTACTGTTTTGTCTATAAACATATGTGGCCCTCCATTAAACAGAAAAATGCATTGTATGCTTTTTGAAATAACAATCCATATTACCTGTAAAAAGGACTTTTTTTCACAGGGGGTATCTAACATGATACCACAAATTTCACCAAAATCGTAATATTATCTCTCGTTTGCTTTTCCAAATATGAAGTGTTTTATGAAAAATTCTAAAAATAAGTAGATATATAGCTATATCTAATGAAACAAAATGTTAAACAAATCTGATGTATCAAAATCAATTATTAACTAATTCTTTTCATGTAATATATTGAATTAATTTCCCCTGTGTCTGTAAAAGAACTTTATTTTGCTTAAAAGATCAAAAATTTTTATTGATGTAACATTCTTGTTTATTATTATTTTTACAGACGAAAAACAGGAAATGATAGACAAAAAACGACGTAAGGCAAGGTGGAAGTGGTTACTTGCTTTCACTCTTGTAAACAATCCAGAACTCTCGCTACAACGAAGACTGGTCCTTGCAAAGGAGCGCAACGAAAATGTCAAGGAAATTCTCTTTTCCACGTATGCAATACCCGTTGATAGCGTTGATAGCGGAGGTATTGAAACTAAATTTTAAAAGAAAATAATGGGCTTGTTAATTTTTTCCCTTGTATACATGTATACATGTACGTACGTATCTCAAAAACAGAAATACATTGATCTGATGAACATTTATCTTGATACTTAGATATTCAATTGTGTCTCAGGTACTCTTTGAAAGTAGTAACAGGGTAAACTACGTACTTGTAGATTTCCTGCAATTTATTTATGAAAAATTCGATTCTGGCATTAAAAATATGCAATATGTATTACATGTTTCTTTAAACATTTATGTACGTATTTATAATCAGTATTGTACTTTTCATCGAAAAGAGCATTTGCAATCATTTTAGGATATCTGTTATTCTATTTTTATTCTGAAGAATGAAAATTTCATTCTACCGATTTTATAATGATTTTATTTCAAGTTTTTGTTTTTATTATTTTTTTGAATGCCACTTTACAACCAGTGAATTAAACAGTGATTTATACAATTTCCTGTGATATCCACGGAGTGTTTTATCTTGGTATGCTTTAATTTTTAACAAAAGGAATAAGATCTGATTTTTTTTAGAGCTTTCCATGTCAGAACAAACGTACCATTTTGATTTATTTTCACGTAATAAGTTTATATTTAACTGTAATAGAAAGTACCAAATTTATAAATTAAACTTTGTCACGATAATAGAAAAATCAACTATCGTTGCATATCAAATTATAGACAATTTATTTGAATGTTTTCACTTTTTTTATTTAAAGTATCTTAAGAACACCTTTTACAAAACCCTTAAGTAGATTTTCCCCCTTTTATTTGTATTTTATTTTACATTTATTTTCTTTTATTTGTATTTTATCATACATTTATTTGACCAATAAAAATTTCAAATTGTCTATTGTTCTGTCGTTTTTTATGTACATATACAATTAATACTTAAAGATATTTCATTTTTAATTACTACAGTTTAACAAATTATTTCTTAAAACACTTTTTCTGCGATAAAAATATTCAGTATTTAACAATATATATATTTATACTTCTACCTATCTTTTACTTTAAATCAAATTATATGTATTATTTTGGTATAGGGAAAAAAAGCCAGATATGCCAAAAGCACAGATCTACACAAAATTATAAGACCATTTCTTTTTTGAATAAAGGAACTTCAGAAAAACAAAAGTGTTTGTGTCCATCAGTTACAATCACTCCTTATGTATGCTATAATTAGATGAATCCATGCATACGACAGAGCATAAATCGGATACAAGTATTCACTACATGTACATATAATCATAGCAACTAATTAAATGAACCTGCTCTTGGAATGTAAGTTTTAAAACATGCTTTTTCGACATTTAAATACACATACAATATTGAGTCTTCATTGGGGCTACAGAGTGCTTAAATTTGATACCCTGAAACACAGCTAGACAGACAGACAGGCAAATTTCAAACTAAGTTTGAAAGTTTGACCTTTAAATGAAACTGTGTAATTAATTATTCTGTCACGCGTCTCTGAATGTACTGTAGTAAACTAACCATTCGGGCGAATCAAATTGCAATAATCTTCTTAAACCCTTTTCATGATCCATTTTCATTAAATGGACACAGAGGCCTTGGTCTCAATGGTTTAATCTGTAATTCGTATATATGTGGGACGTGATCTTAGCATTAGACTCTTTTATTTAGTGAGATGACCAAACAAATTTAATAATTTGTAGATTAAAATTGCTTATTTGTTCGACGCATTGGTTTAAATGTCGTGATCTTGAAACTGAAACACACGTTATAGATACTATATTCCAACGGTGAGTATGTCTTCATACTCTTTAAATCAACTTTTCAATTATTTTTAAAATTCAAAGTCAATAATTAGATGTATGAGCTAATGATATTTTTTGTCATTTTAATGAATGCTAAATCTTCAACCATGCACCAAACAGATAACAACATACAAATATAACTTTTAAAGTTCAACCTTTTAATAAAATTGTTTAATCATTATTTCTGGTTTCAGAAAGCTACCATGGCATCAATGCTATCCCCTTTTCATGATCAATTTTCATTAAATGGACACAGAGGCCTTGGTCTCAATGGTTTAATCTGTATTTCGTATATACATGTATGTGAGACGTGATCTTAGCATTAGAGTGTTTTTATTTAGTGGGATGGCCAAACAAATTTAATTATTTGTGTAAAATTGTATTACACTGTATGTTATTTTATCAATAGCAATACTGTATACAGGGTTATTTTCGCTTTAAATCAACTTTTCAATTGTTTTTAAAATTCAAAGATTTTCACACTTATTGATATATTTTGTCAATTTTGCCCCAATTCTTTTAATTCGCAACATACAAATATAGAACCAATAAGTTTTGTTTAAGAAATTATATCAATGCTATTCTTTGAATTCGCCCCGTTTGAAATTTTACAAATGACGTATCCTATGTGTAAGTATACACTGTATGATATTTTATCAATAGCAATATGTGAATTTTGTGATTTATTTTGTGATTCATATAATTTTATTAAAAATAACTATTTGCAAGACTTAACCATTACATGTAGTTTCCTAGTGACTTTGCTTGTAACTGTATGCTTCTTTTTAAAACAAATATTTACTTATTTTTAGGGAAATATGTCCGGTGCTTTATTCCCATCAAAATTTCAGGGTAGCCTTACTTCTTCCAGCGGTAACTATTACTTTTTCAGGAAGAAAAAAAATCATAATTCAGAAATATGTATATGAAATACGATAATAATAGGATTATATATGAATAAATTTATCAATTTGTAATCTTAGATTGTTCTCTGAACAAATCAATTTGGTTATGGAAAAAATTGTTAAAGATGTCTAACATGTTTTTCATGAATATGTCATTGCTTTACATATTTCGATTGCAGGCTATTGCCACATTAGTGTTGGCATTTTTAACACATAGAACCAAACACAAACTGCACGTGTTAAATGGACGACCTGGAATTGTATTGTAAGTACATCAAATAAAATACAAACAACGGTGTAAACTTATTATTTTGACAGTTTATCGATCTTTATCCTTTTTTATACCATTGGTGAAAGGTGGTGTTTTTTTTATACCCCAAACGTACAAATGTAAATAATAAAAATATAAAGCAACACGTTTGAAATCCTAACGCAGCCAAACTGATTTCCTAAAGTTTCTTTTTTTCAGCCCTATGGACATTCTCAAGAGATCTCACAGATTTTCCTATGCTGCTGCATTTGGAACCCTCGCACGTCTCTGTTCCGATATTGTATTCAGTGCTAAATATGCATTCAACTATAACGGTCCAATATACCTTAAAGGTTTGTTAGATAACATTTTACTTTTATTTGTCGTCTGCGTGGCGCAGTGGTTAGAGCGTTTGCTCTAGAGTCGCCAAGTAAGGAGTTGATTCTCATGTCGTGGTTTTGCATCGCACTGTGGCACATGGATATCGGTTCTTCGGATGAGGCCGTATAAATTGAGGTCCCGTGTCGCAGTAGGTGCTGGCACGAAAAAGATCCCTTCCTGCTCAATGGCCCTAAGTGCCGAGTATAAGACAAAATTTGCAGCTCTCCACCGGCAAGTGATGGCTTCTCCATATGAGCGAAACATTCCCGAGAGGGACGTTAAACAACATACAAGCAATCAATCAATTATAATTATGCTCTTTTTCTAAATCTTTTTAAAAATACATTTGATATCCAAAATTTTGGGAACGTATAAAATCAAGTTTGAGTGGGGAATAAAGAAATCTTCATAACCATTACTGAACACCAAAATCTTTCTCATGACTTTGTCGAGTTCTCTCATAGTCACACTTTACGGTTAACGATGAAAAGAGCTTTTGAAGATAAATATTAAAAACATACACCGTTCATATTTAATCAAATGGTAGAAGTTGTCATCACATAACATGAATAATACGTTGCTTTACTCAATTTATGTATTTTTCAGTTGAATATTAAAGACATTATATTAGAATCACCAATGATTTTGAACATTATAAAATGTAGTTGCTAATGTGCAGAAAAGTCGAATTTATGCTTACATGCAAATTACAATGTAATTAAACGCAATGTTTATACAAAATAATAATTGATTTCTCAACCAAATACAATCAACCCTCCTCCACGATATTCTACCCCGGGGCTTGTTTTGTTTTCATTAATCATATATTTATTACACTTATTCATATTATCATGTGTACTATGGAATAAAAAATCGGTAAAACCCTCAAATAATCTCTTCACATATCATGCAGTGGGGTAATTTTTAAGTGGAACGATTGTTTTGAGGTTTTACCAATTTATTCCTATGTTACATATTATGATAAATAACATTAATAAATATAATTTGTGAAAAGAAGTTTAACCAGCCCCATGGTTGAATTGAAAGAAGCCCACAATTACCTGTTCATTCAATTGCATATCTGATGCATGTCTTTTTAAAATCTGCAGTATAGAAGCATGCTGTACTTTTCTTTTTCAGTGTTTGTTGCACTTACCTCGATGTTTATATACGGTCTTGGCTACTATCCGTTGTTTGCTGGAATTACTGCAGAGCGTCCAATAGGATACTTCATTGCTACAATATTTGCATGGGTTTTCACGGCTGATTTCTTCATCACTTCCTTTTGTAAACAACCATTCACAGTAAATTACCTTTTTTTTTTTATTTAAGAAAGGAATTTCAAATATGAAAACTTGTATGCTAATATATATATTCATAAATCTTTTAGATAGTAAAATTAGTGTTATTATCTTGATAGATGTACGTAAATGCATATTAAAATCTTCCTTTTCAGATTTCCTATTTGGTCCTAATTATCGGGCTGCTGCCGGAAATTATCTGCTATCTGTACCTTACCTTTAGCCTACCCGCCAGATTTATTATTTCCATCGTCAAACCGAGGAAAAAAATAAAACTTGCTGTTGACTTTGAAAGCAGTGATGATCTTTATGAATCCATAAGGAAATCGTATCAGGGCAATCATGTTAGGAAACTGTTCATTAAACCAGATCCCCCTCCACCGTGAGTTTTGATAATTTTTCTTTTCTTTGTTTGTTTTGGTTTTTACTTGATTGATGACCTTATTTCTTGATAAATATAAGGAGTTTCTTTTGTTCAAGTAATTTTTCTTAATTAACAATTTTCAATGGATTTTGAACGTCTCCTTTGTAAAGATTAATTTTTTCTAATAGATGAAAAAATCTTCATTTTCCCCCTATTTGAGAATGTTTTCATATGTTTTCAAATGAATACATTATTAACAGGATATGTATATAAGTAGCGTCGAATATATATATATATATATATATATATTTTATTTTCAAATGCAGGCCCCCTGAGGGTATGAAGAATAAAATCATTTTGCGTTTGAAATCTCTCTCCGAAAAAATATTCTACAGAAGGGAGAAAGGTTAGTATGCATAGTATGCATTGAAAGTGTGTGTTGTTAAAATAATGTTCTTTATTCAATTGTATATTTTATATCGTTTAGGTAAACAATGTAGATGTCACTGTTTTAATCCTTATTATTATGTGATTCACTATCTAAAAATATTTATTTCAAGTGTTTAAAAGAAATGTTTTTCATGTTTTCTTGAATTAAGATACTTTTAATATAATTTTTTTCAGGATTCAGATATTCAGCTAGAATGATATCTTTAATGGCTGTAGGATTCGTTCTGCTGTATAAGGTAAATTTTGTTTCATCAACATAAAAAGTTAGCCAGGTGTTCACTTTATTTTTCATTTTTTATCAATGTTCAATATTAAATTAAATTGAAACACACCTATAGTCTTTCTGACATATTTTCTATTTATCAATAAAAATATACATTATGAAAGTAGTCTTAAGGCATATCTTATTGATAAATACCCGGTAGAAAATGTCAGAGACATCATATGTAAAAGTAACATTTTCTATACTGTATTTGAAATATAGTCTTGAGCGTCTGTTAAAGCAAATTGGTTTTTGTTCACATAGATTTCTTTGGAGTCCTTAGTTATAGTGTACGAGGTTTTTGATTATTTGGAGAATGGTCTGATCGCACAGTTTGAATCCATTGGATGGACCGCTCAACCAGGAGAAGCAGCCTCTATAGAAACAATAAGAGAAGGATTATATATAGCTTATTACTTTGTCAGATCTTTCAGAGGTGAGTCAGAGACGAAATAATCATGCTGAAATGACAATTTTTCTAAAGTACATGTATGTCATGAAAATTATACTCATGAAACATATTAGAATGTTGTTATTTTTTGACATGTACATGAGGATCCATCGTACTTAAACGCCGAACAATTAGAAAATGATTGGTTTGCATTAACAAAACTTTGAAAAATCTATGCTGATTAAACAAAACACAATGAAAATGAATTTCAATAGTTTTTCCCTGCAACCCTTTAAGGAGGTTGGGGGTCAACAAATTAACAAGAAATTAACCACCAGATATAACTTAAATTTTTAGATATGATATCTTTAGCTGTCAACTATCATTTGACAAAGAAAAATTTCATACATTTTAGTTTTAAAATTTGATCATTTTTGTATATCTTTATATGGAGTTCTTCTTCTAAAGGAGATCGAAATAGTCTAAAAATGGCAACGACCACCCAGCCTCTTTTATATCACTTTAAACATTGTCCTGAACCATGTACTTGTACTGTGAACTAGGTTTTATGTTCCATCAGGAACCAATGGAGAAGGAGCCATGATGTATTTGAAATAAAATATACATATGTAGTTGAACATCATGCTTTTTAATTATTTATTAAAGAGAACAATTGTTTTTTCTCATTTCCGGTGTGTCATTTAATATTAATAAGAATACCTTCATTCTGTTTCAGGTTGTACAGTGACCTCCTTGTCATTTGCTTTCCTCATAAACTTTGTCTTTCTGTTTCATTATTTGACATCTTACAGGTAATATTATAACTTATTTCTTTCTTTCATAAGTGTCTCTAATTTGTATTTTAAAAATTAAAAAAAGTTTTTCCAAGGATCATATACAATAAAAAGTGCTAAAAAATAAAAACGATGTTTAGTCAGAAAATTATGTTTATTTTGTAGACAAAATTTACTTTCACTATATAAAGGGCAGTCCAGACATCTCACTCCTAGGGCCGAAAAATCCAATTCAAGCCTGATGGTGTGTACAGATCTCTCCCTCTCTCTCTCCTTCCCTCCCTCTCTTTCTCCTTCCCCCTCCCTCTTTCACTCCTTCCCCCTCTCTCGATTTCCCTCTCTCTCCTTCTCTCCCTTCCCCCCTCTCTCTCCTTTCCCTCCCCTCTCTCTCTTTCCTCCCCCTCTCTCTCTTTTAGGAAAATTTACTGGGAATACTTCATATAAGTAAATTTTATTGCAATTACATTAAAGGAATAGAGTTTGATCTACTTTTGATAATTATTATTTTCAGGTCGGAAGCATGCGATATGCCGGTTATCAAGTAGGGTATATTGCATCTCCCTCTTTTAGGAAAATTTTCTGCATAGAGAAAATTTCTGTAGACTAAATTTACTGACTTGCAAATTAAATTGTTTATTCGTAATTATTTTCTTAAGTTTTAAAAATGCATGTTTTTTTGCTTATATGAAATTAATGCATTCATTCAATATTGCTTCATGATTACACATGCACAATATTTGGAATATGTTAGAGCAGTAAATTATTTTTTATTTTTAAAGGATTTTTCATCCAGCTGCTCTTGCTTTTGATTGTGTCTTTTGGAATAGCAACAACAATAATTATATGGGACATCCTTGGTGACTTCCTAGTATCACAGGTTATGAGGATTTGGTGTGTATTCTTAATGTGTACGAGGGTTGATCCAAAAGTTCGTGGAATTTCTTTCTAAAATTTTATCTTGATTTGATGAAAGCAAACAACAGGCATATTCATAATATAGAGTCATAATCTTATATGTTTCATCAGTTTCCATTACCTTCTGCGTTCTGAAAATGGATAGAAAATTTTGTCTAGTTAGATATGTCACGTCACGTTTACATCTCACCCCAATGAAAATTAAAAATGCTGGCCTTTTCTCCATTTCTTTTCTCAAGAAAAGCCTTGTTTTTTTTCAAGTTTTAAAAATGCATGTTTTTTCAGAAGCGATGTCAATATATGAAATTTGTCTAATATGCACTTAAAACAGAGCTTCCAAAAAACGACCACACCTTTAATCAACGTCATGGAAGTTCTATGTTTCTTCTTATGCCATTGAAAAACCAGTAATTAAATGCATTTCCCCAATTTGTCATAACATTGGAATATGTTATCCCGATTTTCACAAAACTTAAATTATTTTTTATTTTTAAAGGAATAAATCATCAACTTATAAACAAAATATCCAGTAATACCAGTAAAACTCTGCTTTTAAAAGATTGTAACAATGAAATAATTTTTGTTTTATATACCACACTGGGCGGTTTAACATTTCACGTATTATATGAAAATGATAATCCTTGGTTTCCAAACAACCGTTTCTATGGCAACTGCCATAGAGTTACAATCAAAGATATTCAATATATATTTTAATTTGAAATATTCCTCAAGTGTGTAATTTTCAACCAATTCCACTTTAAAATAAATAAAATATGAAGAAATTCCACGAACTTTTGGATCAACCCTCGTACATGCCCTAGATGCTGTTGTTTATTTAGCCAGGCAATTATATTTCATGTTAACTAATATAATCTTAAAAGTTCTTTTTTTATATATGTAAAATGAGCAATCTGTTAATTTACTATTCCAGGCCTGTGCTACTGACTTCTATACTGTTAAACATCGGACAGCTGTTGTTGGCCAAATTCTTATTTCTGCAGGAGAAAGGAGATATATTAGCTATGGATAATAGGTACCACGATGTCAAAAATTTATTGTTGTTACTTATCTTCATATCAAATACATTAATTCAATTTCATGCGACTTTCTATTTTATTATAGATACATGACATTGTATGTTTGCAATAATGAACAATACTTGATAATTTGCAAAACATAACATGTAGTGTATATAATGAATAACACATGTCTTTGGGGTTAAAAGAACGCTAATTCTTTTTTTGTAGACGATTGTTCTTCGTTGTGACCTACTTTTTATTCTTCTACAACATCTTCATTGGTATATTCTCGTGTCTGATGAGGATTCTGAAGTCCATAATTCTAGGATCACTATTCCTTCCTCGTCTGGACCATAGCGTGCTGCCCAGAAAATTCCAACAATTTGACCCAGGTAATTATAACTAGACCTTGGTGTAAACCCTCCAAATTCGTAAATGCACTAGTACTACAGTAATTCGTAGTTATTAATTGCATTCATGAACACTACATCTATTATTAATTTAACAAGTTGAACAACCAAAACATCTTATTTTGTTGTTTATATTTTAAATAAGAGTCCAATAATGTATTTGGATTTTTAAGATTTCTTTGAAATAATTATGTTTCTTGAGCGTTCTGAACATACATCGTAGTTATTTTACTATTTTATGGTATGTCACTCGTGAAATTTGTTAAATCAAGGATTTGTTGAGAAGTATATTTTAGATAATACTCATATAGAGTGACTCAAAATCGTAGAGAAAATAGGGGGTCAGTGTTCAACTTACTGATCTACGGTACAATGAAGTTGACCTTTCTGCACTTAAATTTTAACTCTTTGGTAAATTACTTAAACCTTTATTTCATTTTATCAGATGTAACCATGGCAAAAAATATCTTATTTTACGTAAAATATTTTGAATAATATTTATCATTGAAAAAAATCTTGCAAATTAATGCGCGTAAATTATTGTGTGACCTTTCTGCACTAAAAAGTAACATATTTTGGGGTATTAAAAAAACTAAAAAGGCAATAAAACGTTTTCTTAAATCAAGCTTTTTAAGATTGAAGTGTTGATCAGTCACAAGTATCGAGTACTTTAAAATAATGAAAGAAAAAGTTGGGGTCAGTGATGTTATTTTTGAAGTAATGGTCAAAATATGTGATTTTCAGGCAAAAAATGGTGTTAATTTTATATTGACTTATTTGACATATCTTCATTTTTTGGCAAAGTTTGTTCGAGGAAGGTGATTTTCATAAATTAAGACAATTAAAATGAGCTGCATGTAATTTTGTAATTAACTAATTTAATGACAGAAAAATAAATCATTTATAAACTTCTGTTGTTCATATTTGCTGAAAATGTTATTTTTTGATTGAAGCAAAATTGTTTGTTCAAATAATGGTATATTCGGTTGAAAAATATTTCTTCTAAAATTATATATTAAAGAAATTGCCTATATTAAATATTTCCTAGCAATTGCTTTAAATCAATATCATGGAAAATATTCTCCGAGTAAAAGTATGTGAGGCTGAAAGTCCAAGATATTTAATTTAATAAATGTGCAGATTTGCAGAATTATCTGCTAAATATCCTTCCACCACAAAAAATAGTCCCCCATAAATCTTGCTTCTTTGTAGCTTTTTTTTACAAGTTTTTTGTTGAATGTTAAAACATTAACATTGTTGAAATTAAATATGTTATAAAAATTGAATTTTGATAAATAGTTTTGAAGTAAGAGGTTCTACGTGAACTTTTCTAAAAAGCTGACGAGTGACATACCTTAAATTTATTTTTTTATACACAGGTTTTGATGCATATTGTGGTTTTATTCACGTGGAAAGTACACATACGAACCCTGTTGCTATGGTTTTCATCAGTATTTTACAAGCAGAATCATTGACTACCTTGAAAAGAAACAAATTAAATGATGTTGATTGTACCCCAATGGGTAAGTTGAATATACTAAATCATCTGCGATGTATCACGCAAACTCCATCAACTATGAATTTGTTTAAATAGTTTTATCCTTCAAATAATAAAAACACCCAAATATTTAACTTATCTTTTTTTTTTTTTATCAAATATCCATCAACATGATCAAGTTAGTAGAAAAAGTAAAATATACTATAATGTATATTAAACGACATTGAAAAACGCTATTTAGAGAAAACAGCATCTAACATTTTCCACCCTCTTTCCTTTTTAATAACGAAGAGTTCAAAATGAATATTCATTTACATATTTTTTTAACTTTCAGATATAGGTATGTTGCTGATATAATAAAAAGCACAAAAGAGTATTTAAAATATATTTTAAAACTTTAAAATATGTTTCACTTTTAAAAGTTCAAAGCAATGTTCATCTAACTTTATTAACAGTTTGAACACCTTGACATCCAACCTCATGTCATAAATGTACACTAGCCCTTCCTAAACTAAATGTATACAGAAATAATGATCTCATCCTTAAAAGGTACAAATTAATAAATGTTTACTTAAGGATTGAACATAAAAAAAATATTAATGCATATAAAAATGGTGACGATTAAATTTCAGTGAGGTTAATAAAACACTTCCCGCATAAAGAAGGTATATAACCTTTTTTTGTACAAAGATTCGTTAAATATCTTTGTAGATGAGAAAGAGGAAATGAAAGATCAGAAACGACGGAAGGCGAAATGGAAATGGCTGCTCGCCTTCACTCTTGTAAATAATCCAGAACTCTCGCTTCAAAGAAGACTGGTTCTGGCAAAGGAGCGCAACGAAAATGTTAAGGAAATTCTCTTCTCTCAGTATGCAATACCAGAGGAAAAAAGATGCACCGAATCCAAAATTTAAAAAATAAAACCCTCGTTCAATTGCATTTATATTATGATTGAATTTACATTACTGCATTCTATGTAATTAATCAATTTGAATTTTTGTATTTCTCAAACGTTTAATATATGCAATTTGTGATAAAACTTTACATGTATTGTAGCACAAAACACGAAAATTCAAAAGAGTGACAATTTAGTTGAATTTCATATAATTATAAGCAAATTATGAAAAATCAATTTATTTCTTATATGTTTAATGAAATTACGTTAAAGAATTTTTTTCATATTGATAGAATATTTTTATTGTTGTGCAGTTCAACAAATTATTTATTCACTAAGAATACACTGTAGTGAAGTCTGTAGTGACGTCCGTCTGTAGTTTCTCCGTAACAGCAGTTAATAATTTTGAAAGGAGTAAAGATTCTTAGAAAGTTAACTTGTCCAATATACATGTATATGTAGGTATGATAGATGGAACACACTTTGATTGATTTGGAAGTTAAAAGTATTCAACACTGAAGCATGATTTTGAAGAATGTAATTCTTAAAAGTACACTAAGAGTATAATTTGGATTTCCAGAATACGTAGAACTAAAGGCAAGTTCTTTTCAAAGGAAACTTTTAGACAAAGGTTTAATCACTGCAACATGCATCTACATGAATATTAACATGTAATTCACAACAACGCTTTTCAGTTTTATAATAATTGTTCACTTAATTGCAATTATATTGAAAAAGAAACCAATGGGCATTGATTGCCACAGGAATAATGCACTCTTTGTAACAAATCTTGATAACATTTGAAAAACCAAGGAAAAAATATTCTCTGGGTTAATAGCGTATGGAATTATTTATATATGTAACTTTTTTATGTTCACTAAAAAAGAAAACTATTTGTAAACAAATAAATTATTGAACATACTCGTAATTATACTTATATACATGTATACGTATATGACATTGATACCTAAATATACAAAAAAGCATAATCAAACAACCTTTTGGGGTCAAATGATTTGTAAGTTGGTTTTCTCAGAAATCGTACATCGTCATAATACTTTTCTAAGAATGTTCCTTAAGATATTCTACGATCTCTACTAGAGCTTTCTGGGAGTTTGAATAGAGATCTGGAATACCAACAAAGGCATGATCCATGCCCTTCCAGTGGCGATGTCTAACATTAATTCCAAGTCGGTCAAGTCTGTTTACTAATAAGAAACTATCATCCCTAAGGGGATCCATTTCTGCAGACAAAATGTATGTTTCAGGAAACCTCTTCAAAACACTGTCGTCTGCTAGTAGAGGAGAAAACAGCGGATCAAGAAGGTATTTGTTCAATTTCTTCGCTAAAGTTGGATTTTCTAGTCTAGGTTTGGATGAATTATTCGCGCCCTCACGAATCTGGGCTGGCAAGTTGTCATTCTCTAACCAAATAGCCTTTTCTTCTACCTCTTTTGTCCAGTGACTATTCTCTAGAAGTTCATCAATATTTACAATTTCCATTCCTAAAGCATAAGCTACGTAAAATTTCATCATTAGTTCAGAAGAAAGAATAGTTGGAACATTTGATCCTCTGTATTTTTGGTAAGATGGCGTGCGGAAATTCACTGCTTGTAATGCAGGATATATGAGAACCAAGTTCCTAATTTTTGGAAGGTTTTCTCTTACTACTGAGGGAGACAGTAACTTTGTCATCATAGCCATGGCTAAATTTCCACCAGCACTATCTCCTTTTAAAAATATAAATAGAAATTAGTTTCTAGTATTCTACAAGTTAAATGGACATGGACACAGTTTCAAGTGAATTTTTTTTAACCAATTTTATTGTTTACAATTTCTAATTAAGGCAATTCTAATGCATGATCAGCAAAATTTGAACATCATTTGTTGATAAACAAACAAGATACGGAACATAAAGTTGAAGTTCTTCACAATGTAAACAAGGCTCGTTCCTTGTTTTTGTTCAAGTATAGAAAATGTCATATTTATAACAAAATGACTTTCAGCAAATCACTAGAAACTGTCTAATCGTATTTAGAACTAACTTCTTAATTGAAATTATCTGCTTTGAATGAACATATATTGTAAACAAAAACATGACAACACTCTGTTTACATAACAAAGGTTTGGAACTCTTAATCTGCTTTGTACCCGACAACTGAAGTTTTTTTATGATCAAAAGAAAGTTCTTAGTTGAATATTTGCAAAAATGGAAAAATTGAAAATTTTAAGCTGAAACGGTATCCATGTCCCTTTAAGAGGTATAAACAAAACATAACAAGTATCCTCGAAGTAAAAGTCCGAGTTTTGCGAAGAATTCAGTTTTCAATCTACAGACATCATACTTCTCTGATAACAATGGTTTCGGACACTCGATGTGGAAAAAGAAATTTCTAAGCATGACTTGCATAAATGTAAATACAAAAGAAAAAAAAATGGCACTTTTCTGTGTTTATTAACATTACTGTGGAAACATACCCATCAATGTGACATTGTTCTGGTCTATTCCAAGAGATTCTCTGTTTTCTAAAACATAACGAGTAACGGCAAAACAATCGTCCGGTGCAGCCGGAAATGGGTTTTCTGGAGCGAGGCGATAACTGTAATGTTGAAGATTTTGAATATTTTTATTGAAATGATGGATGTTAAAACAATCATTGGTCTATTTCGCTTTTTTTTAATAATCAGATAATTAAATAATTTTTTAAATAATTATTTTAGACATAAATATGGCAAAACCTCAAAATTGTACTTATTAAATGTTATCTTGTGGAGTTGAAGGCATCATGAAAAATTAATTAATCTATATGATTTCAAAAAAGTTGTCTGAAGGCTTTGTGGTAATACATATCAAATGTAAAACTGAAGTGGTAGCAATCTAAGATTAGAAATTTTGAACTGACGAATTATTCTCAATGATCAAAGTGTCATTTTTCTTATATCTCTTGATAAGAAAAGATATTTTAAAAGTTTTATGTACTGTAATGCAGTAAACACTCCGTAAATTTTTCAACTGTTTATTCAGTCTTCATTATTCAATACAGACATTTAGTGATGCCTGTGATGCTAAGGTTAGAAATGTTACCAATGACTCAAAACTGTTTGTTTACAATTAAGAAATATATTTAAAATGCTGTTTTTCTACGATCTTGAAATGTTTGAAAGTTCGACACATACATATGTATTCAAGAGGTCGTGACAGGAAATAAACGGACAAATCAAAAATCTTAACTGAGGTCTCATAATTTAAAAAAGAAAGAGAGAAAAAAAAGATCTTCGCCTTATCTTTTGTTTACTTACCGAACTGATACAATAACCATTTTCCTCAATCGTACCAAAATTCTAAGCACCGAGTCATATCCCTCTACGAAAAATAAAAATGAAGAAGTACATTAAATAATTTTCCACAAATCGCAATCTTTTTTTCTCTTTTATTCTTTACAAAATGGTAGATGTAAAGAAAAGATAATGCTGAAAGAACATGCAAAGTATAAAATTGTGAAAAAATGGCTGGAAAATTGCAGATTCGAAGAATAAAATTTTTAATTCATTTATGACATTCCTATCATGTAATAATCATGGAAACACCCAAAAACTGATTTTCATTTAGTTTTTTTTCAACTTTCGTCGTATTTTATTACTGATATAACTCACCCCACACTTCCCAGCACCACCCTCCTCCGTGAAAATATATCACTCCGGGGAGTTTCTCGTCACTGGTATTTGTTCCTACCGGGCGAAATATCCGGACAGGAATGCCTCCTAATACCGTGTTTTCTGTCTGGGTGTAAGATATGTTTACTTTGTTATTTATTTTTACATAATTTCTCACCGAATTAACGAAATAAACTTATAATGAAAATATGTTAAAATGTTCTTAGATCAATGTCTTGATCTACACTTTAAAAACAGTGACGGATATGCGAATATTCAATATATAAGCTTCGGGATACTCAAACAAGACAAAAAATGCATAATTTATATATTCTAGACTTACAAAGGGAGAAATATGAAGGAATCTGTGTAATAATCTTTTAACTTGTACTAATCAAATGTATATATATATATATATATATATATATATATATATATATATATATATATATATATATATATATATATATATATATATATATAAAAATTTACACTTAAAAAATATCTAGAGTTTTAGGTTTTGAACAATAATAAAAAGCATGCTCATAATTTGAAGTTCATATTACATGTATATGTGCATATTTTTTAGGTTCTATACATAAAAGTATAATTATAAAACTTACTATTACAGTGTCCCCCGTGTGTTGTTTGGGTGGGGGTTCTAGTCGAAGTAACACGACTTCATGGCCTCTTCCTAACCACATTCTTAACTTAGTCTGCCGTAAAAATAATGTTTTATACTTTACTAGTTACAGAATTATGGAATAACTGTCTAATTTTTCGATTTCATGATGTGATCAATCGATTGACTTGCGTGATAATTTGCATGCGTAAAATTATCACGCAAGCCAATCGATTGATCATCGTCATGAAATCGAAAAATCTGACAGTTATTCCTTATATTTACATGCTATTGATTCCACCAATCCACGTGCTACAAGCCCCGCTTCTTGTCTCTATTTGTCCCGCCCTGCACGTGATTTTTTTAAACCGCGCCTATCGATGAACCAATACATCGATGGAGGAATAAAGTACATTAACTATTTGTAATTTTATCTCGAACAGACATTGGAAATGTAAATATTTAAGGAATAACTGTCTAGTTTTTTGGTTTCATGATGTGATCAATCGATTGGCTTGCTTGATAACTTGCATAAAGGCGTTTATGCATAAAATAATTGCGCAAGCCAATCGATTGATCATCGTGACGGTCATGAAATCAAAAAAATCTGACAGTTATTCCTTATATTTACATGTACATGCTCTCGATTCCGCAAACCAACGTGCTCTAAGCCCCGCTTCTGTCTCTATTTGTCCCGCCCCGCACGTGATTTTTTAAACCGCGCCTATCGATGAACCAGTCAAATTATGGTGTGTTCCCCGAACGTTAAGAGGCCCTCTGAGGGGCACAGGTAGAGTTTACCTGTGTTACCTGTGTCTTAAACTGTATGAATAAACTACCTGCATTTATATGACTGTTTCAAAGACTTGTAAGTTATATTGGTAAAATCTTAGCGATAAGTCCTATAAAATGAATTAAATGTTGTTCAATTTTTTAAATATTTTTTACTCAAATGTTCAAAGTATTTACTAGGTATTTTAGTCAATCTATATTAATCAATGTTTCAAAAATCTTACCAATAATTCCTATAAATTGAATTAAATGTTTTTCAAATGTTAAAAATATTTTTCTACTCAAATTTTTAAAGTATTTATTTTAATTTTGTAGCATAAAACTACCTTCATTTAAATTAGAAAAAAGTTTATTTTATTGTGCTAATTGATCTTGACATTGTAGATATATTTTATTTAATTTTTTTCAATACATCCGTTGAATTCTTTTATTTTTTTATAGTACTTAATAATTTTCATGTCCGTTTTTAGCTTAAGTTGTAAGCATTTACTCTGAATACATTTAATGTAATAACAATTTATCATTTTCAAAATCGTTTTAAGTCTCCATGATAAAACTTAAATCTTAAGACTATTAATTTTATTTTATGCATTTGTGAAAATGTACAAAGAAGCATACATGTAGCATTCAATAATTTGAAAACAAATCACTACTGTGAATTTTGAATATAATTTCAACTAACAACATAAATTATGAATAATTGGTATTGAGACTGGTTAGATCAGTTCACTTTGAAAGTTAGATAAGACTTTTTCTGTGATGGCTCATTTTACACCTGTCCCAGCCTCAAAATCTGAGCTTATGAGATGAGAGATTAAACCCAATAAATGTGAAAAAAGTGCTAATAAATGTATAGAACTGAAGTGATATAAACTCTGCTTCCCATATTAATATAAGATATGAAAAGCATATTAAATAGTACTTAAAATGTGATTTTAATGAAGAGTGCTCAAAGTGTTTCATGAATTTTAAAAATTAAATATTTGTAAATAATAAACTTGTCATCACTTTACATACATTGTGTCATAGTGCTTGTAAAGAAATGTACTGAAATAAAAATATTCATATGAAAAAACACTTGTTTGGTGTCTTGAAATATAGTTATTTAATCAAATAAATTATGGTTTGGTTCATATTCTTTCTCAGAAAAATAAATATATTTGATTTAGAATATTAAATCAAGATAACTTTCTCAGAAAAATAGATATATTTGATTTAGAATATTAAATCAAGATAACACAGGTAAACTCTACCTGTGCCCCTCAGAGGGCCTCTTAATTGAGTGTGATAATTATACTGTTTATATAGGTTTTAGACGTTCGGGGAATAAACCCAAATTATAAATGCAGAAATAAAAAGCCGTATTGACCTTGCAGACATCGTTTTTAGTAAGTATTTAGACATTTAGCCAAACCCTTGGAAATAAAATGAGAAAACGAACGCAAAAGTCGGCAAATAACAATCTACTTAAAAATGGAACAAACAAATTAAATGATTTTTAAACGTACGAAAAAAATAGATTATTTATAACTTTACAAAAAATTAAAAGATAAGTATACCTGCAAAAGAACTGTTAATACTGTCTAAATATCTTACCACTCTTCCCATGATCCACCACATGAGCAGTAAAATCCGCCTCTTCATTATTTCCTCCGCTGGTGGTGGCATTGGAATAATGAAAAACCTGTACGTCAGAATTGCTAAAATTCCAACGCCAAATACGAGACTTCCCTCGAAAAGGCAGGCCATATTGAATTGTACGAAGAATTCTCCCGGTGGTCTTTAATGTACTGTATCTGTCTATATAAAAAAATATCATAAATAATACTTTTTTATAATATAATGAAATGTGCACGATAATTATTATGGTCCGAAATGTCTGACGTTTTTAGAATTTTGAAATTTATGTGATAAGCACTAAAAATATATCCATTAAAATCATAAAAAGGCGTGGAAAACGTGAGAAATTTCGGAACTATATAATTGTTTGATTATACGCATGTCACTTATCATTGATGCAGAACACAGACCTTTAGATCGCTGAAATCCGTATACTTTATACTAAACTAAGACACAACTGATTACCTAATTATGATCTTTATAAACGCAATATAATCAAAAGTCCTCTTATTGTTCATGTGGAAAGTATGAAGATGTTTATCATTATTTTTTTGCTTGTAGAAAGTATGCAAATGCTAGAAACAATCTTTTTAACCACCTGTTCATGACTGAAGAATTGGCTGGACACTAATCTGTTATTATGGGGTGATAGAGGTTTGCCTGTTTCAAGTATTCAACTAAAAATAATATTTTTGCTGCTGTCCATTGTTTATTACTGAAACGTATAAATTTTAAATTGAATTGTTATTAACTTATATCACTTGAAAATATTATAAATATTACATTTCAATGTATTATTTGCATGACATATTGCTATGTTATTGTTTATGGAGAGGAACCAGTAAGTTGTAAGAAGTTGTAAGAACTTGTTTCTAATCCATTTGATTCTTCAATAAAATATAATATGTTCAAACCAAAAAAAAAAAAAAAAAAAAAAAAAATGAGATGTATAAAAAAGATAAAAGTATAGAACTCCTTACATATACATAAACAATCTTCACTACTATCAAAATTCATTGCGAAATTCCAGATACTGTACTTCCTGAGATATTCTGAAATCAATTACAAAACTGACCTACTTTTTTAAAATCGAAATTATAGTTTGGGCCCCTGATCATTCACAGCCATTGTTTGAAATGCAGTGAAGAGATGCATAGTACATGTATTTGCACAATCTTTCAACAGTTGATTTCTTACTCCAGATCGTAAGGTTACCTACCTACCTACCTAGTCCTTGTTATGTCCGTGGGCACATAGGGCAAGGACTAGATTTCTCCACTTCTCTCTATCTTAAGCATTTCTTTCTAGCTCTCCCCATGTTAGCTTGTGGTCCCTCATTTCTTTTTCAACTGTCCTTCGCCAGGTGGTCTTTGGCCGACCAGGTTTCTTCTTCCTTTCCGGTGTCCATCTAAGGGCTACTTGGGTGATGTTGTCAACACATGCCCTATCCATCGCCATCTCCGTTTAGTCAACAAAGTTCGCATGTTGTCTGTGCTGGCCTTCTCATGTAGTTCCAAATTTGTAATTTTGTTTGGCCAGAAAATCCTCATGATCTTTCTGAGGCATCCATTGTGGAAACTAGAGAGTTTGCATATGTCTCCTTCTGTCATTCTCCAGCATTGTGACCCATAGAGTAGGACAGATAGTACGCAACTGTTATAAATTCTTATTTTTGTCCTTCTACTTATATATAAATAGAAGATCGTAAGGTTAAGTCTGTAATAATTCCTTTCGCGAAAAAATAATTAGAAAACTGCAATGAACAATTCAACAATCAGCCCAAGCTGATGTTGATTTAAAAAAAAAAAAAAAAAAAAAAAAAAAAAAAAAAAAAAAAAAATAAAAAAAAAACAAAAAACTAAGGCCAAGTTTGGACTTTGTTTCAGAATATATCGGGAAGTATACGGAATTTCGGAATGAATTTTGTTAGCAGGCGAATGAAGATTGTTTATAAAATATATATTGATATGGATAGAAAGTAAAATTGTAGAATTAAAGCAATTGATCTAAAAGAATTTTATTGGCCAAAGTGGGCACCCGGCCTATGTAAAGATTTCCACACTTTTTTTTAACACCACCATTATTTTTTGTAAGCGATCCAAGGGCCTATAATGCAGAATATGAAGAAAAAAATTCTGACCGAGAATTTCAAAACGTATAGGCCGCCATACAAGCGGCTGGATAATCTGAGAAATGTCAAATATCATAACCATGTAGGGCCTGCAGTATGTACACCAATAATGCTCGGCGGTGCAGTTATGGAATATAACTGAAAAGTAGTTCACTAATAACGAAATACTGCATGCTTGAATACAGACATATGTATATATAAATTTCTTACCTGTATGGCCAAGAACTGGGTGTACGTCAGTATTTGTTATCAGGCTGGTATTTGTTTAACAGGGTATAAGGTTCAGTAAATGACAAAATTTCTTGTCTTGTTTCAGGATGACTGACGTGTAGAAATACGTACTGTATTTTCCCTTTCATAACGCAATAGAATGCCTTTAAATATTGTATGGCGGGCTCTTTGTATATTGAATACCATTTTTCATTTCGATCGGGTTCGTTTATTATACGAAAGTGAAAGTAAGAGCACCACACACACGTGTTGTTATACTTGTGCTGAAAAATGACAGATACTGGTACTGAGGATGACGATTGGCTATTTGATTCGGTTACAAGGTAAAATACTTTTTGTAACTTTGTGTGAAACAAAGCGACTCTACTGTTTTCAACGGCACCTTACTTTCAGCAGCAACAGCTGACATGAGTACTTACCTGCTTACTTTAATATTGTTATTATTTATTTAAATAAGTAAATGCTGTTTGTATATAGCTTTCTAATAATTTGATTCTTAAATTCCTTTTTGTAGATACAAACATCTGCACATGTACGATCTACAATATCCAGTGACAGCATTAGAATGGATTGACACAAACGGTTTGTACACAGATCACAGAGGCTTGTCGCGATTTATTTGTCAACCTCTCGATTTTATTGCCCACCCCTAAATTAAAGGAGTGGTCAAATTAAAAGAGACAAATAAATCATAACGAGCCCCTGTGTACATTTAAACATTTATCATTATCATAATTAGTAGAGTAATTTTTTTTAATTAAATTCAATCTGTGAAAGACTGGCAGATTGATGTAGAATTGTTTGTCAAGGATTCTTGAGAACTGATCTGCTTCATCACATTTTCTCTATTTTAGTTCATGTACAAAACGTAATTTCCATAATGATATGAAAATTTCCAGGCTGTTTTATGTACATGTTTAACTAATAGGTAGCTGTGTTGCAACAAGAGGGATGTATAAACATGAAGTAACTGAACTTAGCCTTCCAGATAAACTATGTTCAGCTGAAGATATGGTAAGATTTTTTTTTATCAAGTTTAAATTAAATTTAAAATATCTGACAATTTTTAGAACCAAAGAAAGCAATATTTTAAAGTATTGAAGTATGCAGTTGATGTGTACTCATATGATAATTTAAAAAAATAAAAATATATATACTATAAAGTACGAGTTAATCATTACTTTCAAAGCTTACAAAGCAACTCGACCTCCCCTTCCCCAAGAAAAATGATTATGAAGTTAAAAAAATACAAATAATGCAAAAGCAAGTTAATTCAAACCTTTGGATTTCTTAAGGGTCATTGATACTCTGATAAGAGAGATAACTCTTATTATTATACTTTCATGTTAAATACTAAAATCTGATTGGTTTAGACGCAGTTAACAATCCGTTCTATTACCCTCAGCCATAGCAACACACGTGACAACGGGTAACACAACGGTAATGCCACATGCGGTTCACCGTAGAATTCTAAAAGCGTCAGTTGCGCGTTTGAAAGAACCGGAATAAACCTAATGTCAATAAAAGCTTGCGTCCGATGTAGCTTACTTGAAAACAACAAACGACAGACGAAACATGCTTGCAAGTGCAGAAATAACGAAACTTTAGATGATAAAGGACTTTTAGGGTATCAAACAAACAATAAAGAGGTCAGTAAATCTTTTTCGAAGTAGCAGGGAGTTTCAAAGTTTTCTAAACGTGAACGTAAAGACGATCGATGATTTTTTTGCTGACATCCTAAATCAACAATACATTCAGTATAATAAAATGAATGGTGCCTGTTTTGGAGGGTAACAGTTGAAATTGACACCCCTCGGAAAACCATTGTCAACCTCCGCTGACGCGTCGGTTGACAATGGTTTTCCTTGGGGTGTCAGTTTCAACTGTTACCCTCCAAAACAGGCACCATTTATATAATGACATAGATGTCTATTATTCCTTTATAGATTTGCCAAGATGAAGTGTCTTTTTTGTCCAAATTTGCACCGCAAGCTTTGCTACACTTGTCGGTATTTTACTTATAAAATACATTTCTTTTGGAAAATCATTAAGGTTCAAGTAACATTTTATATGAGTGAGCAGAGGATTTATGAACCTTAATCATGTTAATACAAGAGCTGTGAGCTGATAAGATTTTATTTTCATGATGAATGTTATAGGCATTGTCAAAGAACAGAGATTTCCAGGTTCTTACGGGTGGGTTCAGTTCCACAGAGATCAGGGATATCAAGCACATCCTGGGAACAAGGTTAGCATTCAAGTACACCCTTACAACTTTTACAATATCTAACATTGTTCTGAAAAAATAGGTTTTTTTGGATGGAAAGAGGATCTATGTATTCATGTTTCATAAATGATCAAAAATGAATAATACTGCACTTTAATACCCGGTACTTTTGAATAAGGTTTAGATTTTTTGATTCCTTCTGATAATATCAAACTGTAATTTGTACTGACAGATTAATTTGCACAAGTGCTGTCAATGCCGAAGGTCAGCTGGTTATATGGAATTTAGGATCTCATGATACAGGTATGTATTACTGGGGTAAATTTTTTTTGATAAAATTAATTTGTACTGCAATAATGTATGAAATACAAATCTTGTGTAATGAGATTCATCTGTACATAGCTTTTGAGATAATGTTTGCTTGAAAAAGTTTAGACTATGAATTATTTAAAGTTCACCCGTCTATTGCATATTTTCACACTATAGTCCTTTATTCATAATGTTTATCATTTATAAAGCAATAAAAAATTTATATATCACTGTTATTTTTTTTCTAATGATTGCTGGTATTTATTAATGTCTTACAATTATTAATATTGTTCCTCATGTTTCAGTAAAAAACTGAAAAAAATGATTATTTTTTTGGAAATTACATTGGAAGGTACATTTATATTGATATTGCTGATATTTCAGATCTGATTAAAGTAGACAGAAAGTTGAAGAACATAAAACCAAGAGGGTGAGTATTATTAAACTGTAAATTTATTAGATTTCTGATTTCAAATTCATTATATGCCTTAATCTAATACACCTACCTTTGCCATGTCATCTCAAAGATGCATGGATTTTTAATATACTGTAGATCACTAGAATTTGCAACACTTAAATTTTGCGAGGTAGCTATATCGCATTTATGAGCAAGACAAAATTTTTCACATTCAAGCTGTGGTCATTTTTGTATATAATCATTAATGAAACAGAGATATGTGAGAAAATGTTTTTACAAGCAGGCAGACTCTTGATAATTACTCAAAATGAAGTTCTTACGAAAAATAAAAATGACAAAAACTTGCATTCATATAAGTATGAATATCTATGACTTCATGCAGCTATAAATTAATTGGTCAGCTAATGATTAATTACAGATCATGGTCATTAATAGCAGTACAAAATCAGGATCATGTGACTTTTGGTTCTCATGGAGATAACCTTTGTTGCACAGACATCATAGCCCATTCTATTGTACAAGGCACTAGTGGTATGTATAACTTTTATTTCACTCCATTGAAAAAATAATTTTTTTTCTTCATAATTTTATTCTTTCTTGCTGTACTTAGTCCTTATTATACTAGTCTAGTAGGAGTCCAGTCATGACAAAGTACATCTGCATGGGGTGTCTCTTAGTTCTAATCCTGGTCTAATTTTTTGCACTATTTGCATGAAATCAGTAAACTCTGCATGTTAAAAAATATACATATTTTCCAATAAATCTGCAGAGATGTGGTTGTTTCTGATGATCTTATAATAGTATACAGCTAAATATGGCTCACAGAGCAGGTTACTTTTTGGCACCTTTACATTTTGAAAATAGAATTTTTTTATTTAATTTTTTCTCCAGAATTTTCAAATGCTGGCAAAATTACAAGCATCAGAAAATCGGACTCACATACTGTGTTTTGTTGTCTTATAAATGGAAAATTACTTAAATGGGACAGGAGGGAGAAATTACCAGTTGTTCTTGACACTAGTTCTGAACAGTCTTCTAACTGGACTCTAGATCTTAAAGGGAATGATGTAGTTCAGTTATCATGTATGGGTCGTGTTCATTTCCTTGATGTCAGGAAACCTGACCAGAAGATAAGCTCCAGTAATATTGGCTTAACATCTATAGATGTAGAGAACCTCAGAATTTGTTTAAAGGTAAGTTAATTGCAAGTTCCTTCATACTTTTTTGGGGAAACAACTGTTAGTCAAATTTAGATTTATCAATGACTTTCGGTGCAATAATTTGTATTTCAAATCTAAGAAATTCATGTATAAATCATTACAAAAATAAGGCACACTGAGTTGTAAAAACTGTTTTTTCATAGTTCAAATAATATAACCAGATGTATGCGCCCTGAATAAAATTTTTATTTTATATAACATATGATATATCGAGTTATGTATTATATGGAACTTCATTTTTATTTTATATAACATATGATATATCTTATGTATTATATGTTCATATTAATGCAGCTCCAGTTCTATTTTAAAGCAAATTGTAAATAAGACTTTTGAGTGCGTAGAAAACTGACAATTTTTAATAACATGTATATTTGTGAATTTATCTCTTCTCAGAAGGAGAATGATCACCTTATGCAGTACTCAGTTTCAGGTAAGGCTACAATGCATAAATTCACTTCTCTGGTTCTCAGATAAATTTTCTCCAACAAAAATGCGGTTGGGAGGCTCTTTTTTATAATCATTTTATTGGTTATAAAGTAGATAAGGGAAGCAATTTTGTTAAAACTGGAATTTTCTATAAAATAATGTTAAAAATCCTTTGTATATAGATATATTTCCCAAACTTTCTTATCTGATCAAAAGGTTTGATTTATATATGGATAATCCATGTGTGGGCATTGTAGGCATTATAGATCTTTGATTTTAAAACGTCAAGTCTCATTAAAAAATGGCTACCGCAGTGATGTTTAAGTACTAAACTGGAAGAAAATGAATGATGTCTATAAAACATGTAAATAGTGGAAATATTCAACTTGCATTTACAACTTTTATTTTATCAAAAAATCTTATTTAAATTTGCAATTGGGCTACCTTCAAAGTTCATAAGCAGATTTTAATTTGGCAGTAAATATTTATTGAATGAATGATATCTATAATACAAACTGAAAATTTTTAACTAATTGAACCAATTGATGTCTGAACGTTTTAATCAGTCCTTCAAAGCTCATGCAGATTTGAAGTAATACACGTTTATAATAAGGTTCCAGGATAGATAAATCTTCATTATAAACATAATTTGGTAAAATCATTAGCGGAGTGAAAATACTTCACTGTAAGAGTAAATTCACTGAATGTATTTTACTGTATATCTGCAATCAAAGGATACCTCAAAGTTTTAGAGAGTCATTTATATTTATTATTATTCAACATCTATGCCCAAACCATCAGATTTTTCAAACTTTTAGTTCTCCTTTATATATTATTCAACTTCTATACCCAAAACCATCAGATATCATAAACTTTTTCTTCAGTCCATCAAAAATGTGAACATACAGAATATCTGTATCAGAAATCCTTTGTGAGAGTTCAACTAGATAAACAAATACAATGTATAATTATTCTTAGGAAAAGTCCCTTTTAAAGAAAAGAGTTTGTTTTGCTTTATCTTCTAAAATTTAACTTTCTTTGGAATATATATACACTTTTCAAAAGTCTCTCCAAATAATTCATTTTTTTTTCAAAGTGTTACAAATAAAGACATACAATTCCAATATTTACAGGGTTTGATGGAAATGTTTACCTGTATTCAAAAGAATCATCATCCCCAATATTTGTTCATGAAGGACATGTTAGAAATTGTAGTGATGACCCTTTGGTTGTTAAGGTTGTAACTCATCTAAGTCACCCAATAGAGGATGTAATTTTATCAGCTGCGACGGACGGGTCCTTGCATGCATGGCAGAACACTTGAAGAAAGGGTTCAAACTATTATACAGTTGAACCTTTATTTGTAAAACTGGATGGAACTGAGAAGAAAATACTTACAGATATCTGAGGATTTGAGATATCCAGGAAAAATTATTTAAAGATTAAGCTTTTGAGAATTTCAAATCATTTCAACATATCCATTGTATTTGAGATTTCAGTTTTCATCAAGATACTTTAATTTCAAATGCGTTATATTTTATTCCGTTATGTTAGCTTTTCAGAGATTGAAATCTACATGTATACCAGTTACAGTTTTTTTTATAAGCAATAATTGTTGAAATTGAATTGAAGCCAATTTCACAGATGTGAAGGGACTCGGTTTCTTTGGAAATTCAAATTAAATGTCGTAAAAATTGTTCCAGATTTACTACATATATTGGCTAACCAAGTATTTAATGTATACATTGCTGATTTTTCCAACATAGCTATGATTGTTTATATGATGGATGTTATGTTATGTAATCAATATTTTTATGCCTTTACCTTTTTTTAATTCTGTATTTATTTAAAAACTTACATATTAAACTGTTAAAAATGTTCATATTTATATTTTTGTTTAGAACTTAATCACAAATTTTCATGGGGGTTTAATTTTTGTTGTTTTCGAGGTGTGAAGAGACTCACGAATTCATGTCCACCACGAAATGTAAAATGTGACATATAAACTACTCAACAATTCTACATCCACGAAATCAAATCCCCACGAACCAAGAGTTTTTCCTCAAACCACGAAAATTTGACTCCACGAAAATGTGTGATTTTACAGTATGTAATTTTTCTTAAAAGATTAACCTTATGGTCATTTTTTTCACTTTACACATGTAAAATCACGTTCATATAGTTTTTGGTGGATTTAAGGATAATAATAAATACATGCACACTGTTTAACCAATGATTTATTACCGGCGGAAACTACTACAACCTTTGAGCAATTTTTTAAAGATGTATCACTCCATCAAGAGACAGCAGAACCTAAGTTCTTATTTCTTACAATAATATTTTAAGCTGTTTCTCTCGTTAACACATTTGAAAAACATGTAATACATGTAGTCACTAAAAATTTTGTCAGAAAGTGTGAATAACCTTTGAAAATCAATATTTTATCAATGGTAAATGTGATTTGTAGTAAACCATTTTTAATGTATGGGACCTCCGACCCCATGGTTTATGGGATCGAAATATTGTTACATAAACAAGTCAATTTTACATGAAAAAAAGTTAAAATTATCAGTTACTTTTTGGTATGCCATTACAGTGTAATTTTAGTATATTTTATAAAATGAAAAATATGAAACAGGTGCGCAAAATATGATCTGAGTTGTCATTTTATTTTGACATAATTATGATAGAGATGAAAGTTGGAACCACAAACAGTGTAGATCTCCAAATTGTTTTGATACACACCTTTCGGTCCTTCGATGGACGTTTGAGATAACATTTTCATTCAGATAATATTCCACGAGGCATTTAATGTGACAGCCGAAATAAATCAAACACTACTAGTTAGCCGATAAAAGGAATATAGTTCAAGTAAGACATTTTCAGTCTGTTTTCCTTAATTTTCATGGAAGATATCCACAACATTATTATCATGTTTTCAAACGAGGAAACATGCTCCACTCCAAGGGAAAATAAATCGGAAATAAAAAGCAAAAATTGGTGATTTACAACAATGAATATAGACATATCTCTCCAGGAACAGTAAGAGCAAGAGTAAAACGAAAGCTGCATTTAATTGTTGCGAAGATTGAACTTTCTTATTTAATTTTCATTTTTTACTGCATACTTCTGAAGATATTTGTTGCTTGCTAATCTGAATGCGGTAAGCCTTTTAAAGCTTGACAAATCGACAAAATTATCTGACATAGTCAAGCTTTTCTAATTATCTACATGTAACAAGTCGACATATCATTTGACAGGTCCACATTATGATAGCTTATTACAAGTCCACATCATTAACTGACAGGTAGCATAGCATTTGACAGGTCAGACAACGACTTGCCAGATGAATGTGTCAGCTTGTCAGATAATTATGTTGATATCCAGAAAAATAATATGCAGAATTTTCAGAAAATCATCTCTTCATGTCAGTCAAATTTGTCGACTTGTTAGATAATTATACTTGTATTTAATATACCTACTTGTCAGATGTTTTGGTGATAAGTAGATGTCCGATTTAGCATAAACTTGCTTGAGTGCCTAGTCCGAATTATTTTCATGTGACACAGTCGAAATTATTTTTGCGCTAAAATAAAATTTTAACAAGTAGAGATAAACATTGAGAAGTCGACATTTAAATAAGCATCTGAAAATTTGAAATTTGCTGTCAGAGACTGCCTAAAATGATTTTGCAAAGTTGACAATAAAAATGTTGAAATCATCAATCTCAAGCGTATGAGTTTATAAATTTTTTTTATAAATCTGCAAAATCAGGAAGAAATCGTGATGAATGAAGTGCCATTTACATGTATTTCCTCTTTTTTTTTTATATCAGATATTTTTCACGATATGACATCACCAATATGTGAGTAATTAACTTTATCAATTTTTAGTATTCAATTTTTAGAATCAAATTTGAATCCTTTTTACATTCATATAGTTTCTTATATTTTTGACTTTTAGTTTTCCTTTGTTTCGTTTCCATATTTGGTAAGTTGTGTATAACTTTATATTTTTTGCCGACATTAAATTCACATCCTTTGCAATTTTGAAAAGAGACACATACACGACACTATTAACAATTATTATACCCCCCGCTTGAAAAGTGGGAGGGTATACTGTAATCGGTAAGTCCGTCAGTCCGTCTTTCTGTACGTCCGTCCGTCCGTCTGTCTGTTACGCTTTGGGGTACCTATCTCTTATCCGCAACTCCTCTTATACCACTGAGTGAAATTTGATGAAATTTTCACAGAATCTTTATTACATATTGCCATTGTGCACCTCCTATTTTACTGTACGACCCGACACATATTTTGGGTTTCCCAGCCACAGCAAAACATGGACTTTGCCATTATAGCCATATAGAAGGCGGGGGGGTGGGGTATCATTTAGTGAGCTCATTGCTCACATTACCTCTAGTTTTTACAATAGGATCACTCTACGCTAAAACATGTACGCATTGTATTGGAGCAACAGATATATCAGAATGTACGAAACGTGCCGTTTGTGGTGTTAACGAGGTAAGATTTATAGAGTTGGGACTAAATAATTACATGAAGCATTATTTTACTTCTATCTCACTTCTTAAAGCTTGATTTTCTTTTCAATGCATATCCCTTGATATAAGCAGTGAAATTATGTCATAATTGAAAAATATATTTTTGTTTATCTTATTTAGGATTGTTATTTGGATAAATACCTGGGGGTCGATATGATTACAAGATATGATGCAGGCTGTCGTTCGAAACAGGTTTGTACATGAATTGCTGTCCTTTTAGAGTCATGAATATATGTATCTCTGTACGCACTTGTGCACTTCCAGTTCAAAACAATTAAAAACAAATGGTAATGGTAATTTTGGAGTTTAGTTTTATGTGTTCAGTAAATGATAAGCTAGCCTGTTTCAGACCTCTCTTAAGTATGAGACTATCGTTGTAGGTGTGTGGTGGTAGTCATGCTAGGAGAAGACGACAACTAGTTATCTGTACCGATTGTTGCTCTGATGCTCCGGACATTTATGGTCCATGTAATTCTAAACTGTGTGGTCTTAGTAAGTATAACGAACATGTAGATATTAGTAGTGATTAAGTGATTAAGTGATGTTCCCCTTATGAAACACAAAAAGTGTTGGTATGAAATTGTGCAACAAGAACCCATATTTCCTGTAAATAGTTTTTTTTCGTTTTACCGGGGGGGAGGGATTTTTTTTGCGTATTTAACACAAGATTAATTTTACCATAATGTAACCATAATGTAACTTTGTCCTCAGCTCTCTTTGTTTTCCCAAATAAGTACTGTTTTATGAAAATTAATTTATATAAACATCTCTGATAAAACCTATTGAAATACGTTAAGTTTTAGAAATTGACTTGGAGGTAGGCGAGAGAACAATACGAACGTTGCATTTCTAAGTACCTTACACAAGAGACGGAATAATTTTATTTTTGCCATTGTGGTTATATCATAAAGTTTAAAGATTTCCAGTTTAATTTAATCAAGTTCAGTTGAATATGTCAGAGACATATTGCACATATCTTGTTAAAATATAAGATAAAAAAGAACATGAAGAAGGAGACAGCCTTATTCATTTCCATTGAAATAGATTCTTGATGACCTGCATTTTGTTTTTAAAATTGCTTTCTCATGAATATATGAAATAGGTCTAATCTTGGATGACAAATTTTGTGTCAGAATGGACAGGATGTCGGTTTTGACAGTGTATAACACATGAAAAATAGTGAAATGTTAAAGAAATTGAACGTCGGTATTCACAGTATAAAGGATTGAACTACTGTCAGATTAGACGGTTTACACTGTATAAAAATTAATTATTTTGTTATTTTATAACTTTATTTTTAAATATCCCAACATGTCATGTCTCACTAAGAAGAAAGATGCAAAAGTTTTGACAGTGTTACAATACCCACAAAGATAGGAATTTAAAGGTTGATTGCACATAAGAACCTGTAAAAATTGCGACAAAATAAACTTTTAAAACAATGTTTTTTCATTAAATTGCAGACATGGTCAACATAGTCTAAACTTTACATAATTACATGAAATGAAAGTACTAGTATTTATTAACGAGGTAAGAAGCTATGATTAAAAGCGGGGATCATCACAACTAACATCACAATTTCTTCATTTTCTGTGCGATAATGAGGATGCCCACTTTTTCATTGACTTCACACATAGTTAGCGCATGTTTGTCTTTTGTTCTCCGATTTCATGTAACAATAGTTGTATATTTGCATTAATAATCTTGTATCAAAAGGAGATTAACAAACAATGATGCGCTCATGGTTTAAAAGAGGAAAAACTGCTTCTTCTAACATTCGCTCTCTCTCTTGTAATCAAGGGTTGTGGCACAGGGGCATCTGATCCAATCTGTTCTCTACTTCACATATACAAAAAATACACATGTGATGTAGAAAACAGAGTGTATAAGATGCCCCTGTGGTTGTGGCATGCTTAATATCATAATTTACAATGTGATTTCTTACCTCAGTTAACTTTGTTAACTTTGTGAATACTACGCCACGTGACGTGTAACGTAGCATGTTTTGCGCTAATTAAAATATGGATATAACGAACAGTATTTAAGCTCAACGTCCATCTAACAATACAAAATTGAAGCAGAGCAAATACGGACATCTAATAAATCAAAGTTGGGATCAGGTGCCATTGAGGATTGAGCATCCCCTGCCAATCGGTCACACCCGCCGTGTGCTCATTGTCATGTTCGAAAAAAAAAACTCGAAAAAATCCGACGACAACTCAGTCTGTAATTATAAATAATAGTCTTTTATTTATCAGTATGACTTTAAAAAGTGTATTTGCTGACAAGATCATTATAAAGGTCATGGAATGACCCTTTCAAGGCCAGTTTAACTGAATTTTCATTTTGTTACAGTTCATATTTTTGCTTCATCAATTTGTTTGTAAATAACCTACATCGTTTTAGAAGTTTTTCGTATGTAGAACATCGAATCAATTGAGAGATATATACTTCGTATGAAGGTGACAAAGGTACTTGCTGCATGAGTAAGGGAAGTTGACGATTGAAAAATCATGTTTATCATAAAGATTTGTTGTTAGGTACATGTAACCAATAGCATCTAGAAAAATATCCAAAATGTGAAACAGATGTGTGAAACATTCTGTGGTATATTTTATTTCAAGCTTACTGGGATATGTTTTTTTCGACATAAAAATCGAAATTAGTATGTTAATTGAAAATACGTCGTCGATAATTCTCAATGTCGAATTGAACACCTATGGTGGTGTTTTCTTTTAACGTAAAGGATTTTAAACAAATTCTGTTTCAAATGATTACAAAAATAGATCTGCTAATTAGGGGGCACAATTGCTACCCATTGGAATTCGAATACCCGGTATATTGTTCGAAGATCTGGTACCCAAAAGCCACATAAATATTGTCAATCAGAAACTCGAGCGTCTTTTTATATCAACTTTAGAGTACTTGTGTGTACAATGAGATTGTTATTTTAACAAAGTAATTTTGCAAATGACCAATTACAAGGTAAGTAAACAGACGAGTTCCATTTTTATTTAACAAGCAACTATCAATGGTGTCAAAAAGCCTATAGCTAGTCCTTGAATTTTTCGTGTGATTACTTGTATATATGTAATGTCAAAAAGTCGTAAGTTTGTCAGGCATCGACAAATATGCTTTACTTAAATGGACGTGCTTATACTGTTAATTTAGATTTGAATCTTTTGTTAATAGTGTACTTGTGCTATTAATAAAAGAGTGATGGGAAAGCGTAATCTCGTGCTTTTATAGATGACATTATTGTTTATGTAGTCTAATATTCTTACGATGTTAGCTCCACCTCTAAGCATACATAATGTTTAACCGAGAGCTGAAAAGTTTAAATTCTCTATACATGTATTTGGAATGTAGTAAGGACAAAAAACATGGAATTATTTTATCATATCACAGTCAAGAGTCATTTTAACATTCGGTGTAAAATTGACATAATTCTTGAATTACATGTAGTAAACGCTCAAAAGTGAAATAATGTTTAGATATAAAAGCAACAAAAGCAACGGGAAAAGACCCACAAACCCAGCGTTTTGTTCAGTTTATTAGACAGTGGTATTGTCATTTATGAATAATACAATGAATAAAACTGCATGTTAAAAATTTACAATGACCATATTAGAAATTTGAAACGTTCCACTCTTGTCTAATATAATTATTTAGAGCAAAAGATATTACCATCAAATATTGAAAATAGAAAAAATGTTAACTTTGTAGTAAGGTTGACATGACTTTCCTTCATTCAAACTGATTTGTTATATATTATAAATATATATTGATAAATATGCTCAACATCTGACAGATGAAACATTTGCAGTGAGACCTGGGCAATAACAGTGCTTTAATATTTGGGAATATCTCCAGTCTGTCCTTTTGAATGACATTTTTCTTCGATGAAGGTTCCTTAATTCGCAAAATCATACAATAATATTAAGTAATTCAGTATTTGTACAATGGTACTTGGTTTACTAGAAATATAATTTTTCAGATTGAATAGGGGAGCAACGAAATATTTCCAGTTAACTGTTGTGGGGATGACTGGGCACAATCAAAAAAAAATTCCTTGATGAACAAGAAAACCAGCAAAGCAATAATTTTTCTAAAAAAAAAAATCTATATAGGGACACAATATAAAGTACTGTAGGCATGTTTTCTATAGTTTACTATATTATAAGAAGTTTCTAAGTAATGTGCTGACTTTGCATAATATCCGATGGATTAAATAAATAAGGCGATAAAATGTACTGTGAAATCACATATTTCGTGTTTGTCTAATTTTCGTTGTTTATGAAGAGAGACCCACAAATTTATGACCACCACAAAACATAAAATTTAAAATTCACTGAACACTTCGTCAACCATGAAATACTGTAAACGTATTACATTTAGCGGTGTATTCTAATGAGCGATTTTGGCGGTAAGCAGAGTCCGCTAAATCAAGTACATCGCTAAATGCATTGTAAATCATACAGGTATATCTAGCACATTCAGATAACGCTATATCAAATCTACGCTAACTGGTTGAAGATTTAATTTCCGCCAAATATCGTACACGCCAATTATAATACATTTACAGGACCAACATGTCAATCATATTTTACTCAAGCCTTTAAAATCGCCCCCCCCCCCCCCAAGAAAATCTGTAATTTTACAGTATTTTATTTTATCTTAGCTCCTACAAGGGAGAACTATGGTTGTATTGTCTGTCAAGGAGTACACAGTAGCGTTGGTGCTTGTTCTTCCGTTGCTCTCTGTCCTCCCAATGAGGTAAGTCTAGAAAGTTTATAAGCTTAAGATATCATGTCTAGAAAGTTTATAAGTGGAATGACGGAAACTCAAATAGAAGCGGGTCGATTTACTTTTGAATCATTTATAACCATATAACCATTTATTTTTGGTTTAAAACAAGAAAAACCCTACTCTTTCGTTAGCATAGTAATTAGTCTAGAATGTCTAGTATGTAATAAAAAATAAACAAGGCAGGGCAGGCGCGGATCCAGAAATTTTTTCCAGTCAAAAAAAAAAATCCAATCCCAGAAATTTCTTGACAAGCAAATAAAAAAAAAGGGGGGTTTCCATGGTAATTTTTTTCTTGTTTTAGTATATACATTTTTTAACCTGGTAAATTCCAGGGGGGGGGGGGGGGGGGTCCTGACCCCCCCCCCCCTTCTAGATCTGTGCATTCAGGGATAATAATTTCGAAGAAGTCCGGGAAAGAAGGACCATTATATATAATCTTTTTTCATCAATACCTGAAAAATAAAATAATAAAATATGAGTGGAAAAACTACACATACAGGTAAATCCTACTTATATCATTATAATACAAACAGTAATGTTAATTCCGATAGATTTAAATTATCATTACAGGTTTGTTTTACTGGAATCCGCATTGTTGGCACGGCTATTCGATATGTTTTTGGTTGCTATGATGAACGTGTAAGTTGGTTATTTTGTAATGCTTGATATTAAAAAAAAATACCATTGCTACGGAAGCGGTTACGTGAAACATGGATATAACGAACAGTATTCAAGATCAAAAGTTCATAAAAAAAAATACACAACAGGAGCAGAGCAAACACGGACCTCCAAAACATCAGAGGTGGGATCAGGTGCCATGGATGAGTGAACTTTCCCTGCCGACCGATCACACCCGCCATGTGGTCCTTGTCATGATCGGGAAATAACGGAAAAATCTGTCGTCAATAAGTGTGTAAATAATGGACTAATAATAAGTATGAAAAACGTCAGGCAGCATTTGACTCAATGATAAATTATATTTGCTGACAAGGTCATTGTATCGACCATAGAACTTATGAAATGATGACTTTAAATGAGACCGTATATATTCTTGTTTCATCAACGTGTTTTTCAATAATATACCTCGTTTTAGAAATTGTTCATACATGGAGCATGCTCTTGCATATCGAATCAACTGTGATACATTAACTCCGTTTGAAGTTGATGAAGGTATATTGCTGCATAAGTAAGGAAAGTTGACGATAGAAAAGTTAAAGTCATCACATTTATCATATATATATAGCTTGGTTGTTAGATTATCATTAACGTCTTTTTCAAGTAAAATATCCAAGTATGAAACAGATGTGTCAGACTCTGTGGTATCTTGTATCTCAAGTTCACCAGCATATATCGTATCGACATAGGAATGGAAACTACAATTGTTAATTGACAATACGTCGTCGATATATGTAAATGTAGAGCTGAAGGCCACAGCAAGTGTTTTCTTCTTTTCATGCATAAGATTTTGTACAAATTCTGCTTCATATGAATACAAAAACAGGTCTGCTAATAACGGGATGCAGTTATTACCCATGAGAATTCCAACAGATTGTTGGAAGACCTTGTCTCCAAAACAACATAGATATTGCCAATAAGAAACCCAAGCATCTTTTTGATGTCGACTTCAGAGAATTACACATTATTTTTTTGTTGTAAATTTCACACTTGTAATTTTTTTTGTAAAATTAAATTTCATTTTCATTTTGCACTTAAATCCTTTATCTGTAAATTATACACGTTCAAAAGTATATAATACACTTTAATGCCTGATTTTGACTTCAGAGTATTACACATTATGCTGTTACTTTCATTTTTTTTAAATTTCATTTTCCATAATCTGTAAATTTCACACTTTGATCTGTAACTTTTACATATTTATCTCTAAAATGTACAATTAAATCTGTAATTCATGTCCTCAGGGTCAGGGTTTCTGATGCTAGGATTGGCCTTTGTTGAATATATAGTAAAAATGCATTATTTCACTTAAAAATCCTCTTCTTTGCCTATGAAACTAGACGCAGAGTCATGATGTGCAAACTGCCTCTTTCAAAATTGTAGATTTTATGGCCCCTGCTTCAGGCCAAGGGGTTCTGGTTTTAAGGCGGGACGCTATTGATTATACATGTATAATGAAAATGCATTTCTTTTCCGAAAAGTGGAATGTTCATGGGTAACTAAACCAATGATCTAGGTACATAGTTACTATTGGATCTGGGTCAGGGTTCTGGTGTTTTTGCGGGGCTCTAATGGTTATACAGCTGCAGTATAGTGAAAATACATTTTTTCCTCGAAAATCTTCTCTGTTCCTTGGTTATTAAGGAGGACCGATCTATTTGATCTGCGCATGCGTTTTAACGCAACGTCGACTCAGTTACATCACAGTACCCTTGACTGCCGTCACAACTGACTACAATAACGTCACAATTCAAATGATGACGTCAGTGTAACTATTAGATAAACTATTTTGATATGAACATTTGACATCCAAAATCCCGTTAATTCAGGTATTTGTTGGGACACTATTGTTCCATAAAATATGGAATTTTTACCTAATTCTGGATGTTCTGTGAAATTTTATTGTAAACTTTACATGGAGTATCGAAACAAACATTGCCTTGAAAATGACGTCAAAAGGGGGGAGGGGTTTCATTTTTCAACACTCTATAAAGTATTGCCCCTGGAAAAACTGGTATACACCTAGGAAATGTTTAAACTGGCCACAGAGAAATAATATGCATCCAGATTTCTTGTTTTTTAATGCCAAAATAGATTCAGAGAGAAAAGGGATGCAAAGTTAATGTTGATTTGTAGTCAAGGTTTGAAAAGTCTATTACGTCAAATAATGACGTTGATCATGTATTTTAGCTATATTAAATTTCAAAAAAACAAAATATGCTGGCAAAATCAAGCGAGGATCTCTCGCAATGTATAAATCCATTTGCAATAATATATGTATTTAAAGCTTCTTGAAGACAAGACGGGTTGAAGTACTTACTCAGCTCTAGGGAATCTCATCAAAATAAGTGTACGAGGTAGAAGACGCGGGTATTGAAAAGTAATGACGTTGTCGGACATCATGAAACAAAGCGGCGACGGCGCCGGGTGATCATATAATGTCGTTTTTATTTTATAATAATTTGGGAAATAAAGAACGTATCAAGCTAAAATTATCAACATTTCTTTATTTTTTGTTGTTTTATATTTCTTATAACTTTTATAAGCCCAGACATCATAGTACTAATTCTATAGCCTCAGTCCACGAACTTTTTGATAACCCCTCATATATTTCCAAGAACTAATTTTTTTTTCATTCCGTTTTCGTAATTTCAAACTAGATCGTTAAGCCGATAATCTGGATACATAGTAATGTTGAGCAAGCATGTATCTTCTAAAATTCTGAATTTTTACGCCCCTAGATTAAGGGTTCTGGTGTTAGGTTGAGGCTGTATTTTGAGATTAATAAACGAAAAACATCAAATTGGGAATTAAAGAATTCAGTTTAGAAATGTGCAAAAGCACACCAACTCACCAGTACTAGTTTTTAAATTTTGACACATCTCTTTCATGTTTAAATATTTGACTTGAAAAAGACATGAAAGGTAATCATACAACCAAGCTTCATGACAAACAAAATGATTTAACTTCTCAATCGTCAACTTCCATTACTTATGCAGCAATATACATGTACCCATCGTCATCTAGATACGGGGTTTATATCTTTCACTTGATTCGATACGCAAGAGTCTGCTCTACGTTTTAAAAATATTTATAACGAGGTAAGTTATTGACACACAAGTTGGTGAAACAAGAATATAAACAGTCTCTTTTAAAGTCATCATTAATTTTCGTAAGTATGATCGAATCAATGACCTTAATAACAAATACAATTGATCATGTAGTCAAATACTGACTGACGTTTTTCATACTATTTGTTACGCAATTATATATACTGAATTAATTGTCGACGAATTTTCCCTTAATTTCCAGTTTTCAGATCACGACAAAGAGAGCATGGCAAGGTCCGCAGGGATGCTCACTCCCCCTTGGCACCTAATCTCACCTCTGATGTTTTGGAGTGTCTTTGTTTGGTGTCTCTCCCCTATTCTACAGCGCGCGGCGAAATGGTTAGGGCATCTGCTCTGGAGTCGCGAAGGAAGGAGTTGAATCTTACTGTGGGACATGGAGACCGGTCCTCTGGATGGAACTATAAACCGAGGCCCTGTGTAATTAGTAGGTATTGGCACGAAGAAAAAAACCTTTCCTGCTCAATGACCCCGAATGCTGAGAATAGGCCAAATTTTTTAGCTCTCCACCTGCAAGTGGTGGCGTCTCCACATGAGTGAAGAATTCTCGAGAGGGATTTTAAACAACATACAATCAATTCTATTCTACATTGTTTAATGGAAATTTTGGCTCAAATACTCTTTGTTACCTCCATATATTTCATTTTGCGCTCAATGAACAAATTAAACAATTCCAAATAAAACCGAAACATTAACAAAGCTCGGGTCGATGTTTAGAAACACAACTGATGTTTTTTGTTATGCATTAAAGAATGTTGTTGTTGACTTTAAGAAATTTAAAGCTTATTTGATTCATATTATTGAATTTTTTTTCAAACCTAAAAATGAAGAATTATCAAAAAAAAAAAAATTATCTGTCTCCAGCCCTTTCTTAGTAATTTAATCTTTTTCTTTCGAATGAATTGAAAATTTTAAAGGATGAAATATAAGTTTATACTTACATTTGTAAATTTTGAAACTCAGAGATATGAAAATTAAAATATATATTTTTTTAATTTTGTGAAGGCGTGTCTTGCCATGGTAGAAAATGAGATGGCACATTCGACCATTCACGGAAGACGTGGAAGAGTTATTTATGGTGATATAGGAACGCGAATATGTGATGCTTGTTGTAAGGGAGACAGGTGTAATGCTGCTGACTGTTTTGACCTCAGGAAAAGTAGGTGTCACAAGTTTGAAAAAAAAAAATATTGGTTACCGTCTTCTTTAATTGTTGATGCCTCACAACAAAGATGAAGAGAATGTAAATGGGGGTTAGTGGATGAGTGCATGGATGAGCATGTATACTTAGAATTGGAATGGGTGGCTTTTTCCGCCTTGTTTATTGAATATCTGTTGTTATTTTAAGTTTGTTTTGGTAATTTTGCATTGAAATCATGGGAACACTAAAACAGTTCATATAAAATAAAAATAAATACTTACCTGGTTTTTTTCCCCTACAAATGTAATGCATATAAACTCGATTTAACGAGGCCCAATCTACTTGATCTGCGTATACGTTTTAACGCAGCGTCGACTCAGGCACGGCATAATACCCATGACTACCGTCACAATTGAGTACAATGACGTCACAATTAAAATGACGTCAAATTGCGCAATAATGTTTCGCTTTTAGCTCTCTGGTCTGTGCCTGTGCATGTTGAAAGCTGGTTCATTCTGTTATTTCTATTCTTTACATGTTTTTTTAAAAATATTTTTTTAAATAATAAACGACTCTTGAACATAATTTATTTTGAGGTATCAATTTCTTGGTACACATTCATTGCTTTTATCTTATTTTATTTCAGTTTGTGAGTTAGAAAAAAATTAAACAAACACTGCAACAGAAATTAAAGTAAACGATTTTTGTCTTTCTCCTTAAACATGTGGAACTGTTTATACACACCCTTTTGTATTTAGGACTTAAATATGCATGGATTAGCTCGAGTTAAAAAAAAAGTCTATGAATCATTTAAATGCAACCCCCAAAATATTTTGTTATTCTATATATTACATGATATTAGTAAAATTCGTAATTTTGACGCCTTTAACCCCTCCCCCGATCCCCCTTTTCCCATGTAAAACAACGTCTGTTAAGTAAAAATAAAGCATCGAGAGAAAATCATTTCATAATGTAAGAATTATTTAATTTTTAGAACTTAATACAGTGTTACAATCGTTTTTTTGATAAAATGTAAACTCATTGCGACCTATAAAATATCTAGTTGGATAAAATAAAACTTCTTTTTGTGTTTTGATATGCCCCCTTTTCACTACAATAAAGGCTACCTCCAATTCTCCTTTTATTTTTCAAAAGAGGAACGAAAATTGTATGATATATATGAAAAACAAAACATTTCATCATTTATTTTTTTTGATTTGTCAATTCCTTTGTTTATTTGAGAGTTTTAGAATGTAATTATGTATAAAAGCACGAAAAATGGTCCATATCTTGAAAGTGCCCCAATTTAACTCCAATAAAGGCAAGGTAACAAAATTTCATTCTAATTTTTCTTAGCATAATACATACGAATATATTTCCAAGAATTAATTTTTTTATCATTCCGTTTTCGTAATTTCAAATTAGATTGGGCCTCGTTAATTCGATTAGTAAATATTTTTGAATGGCCATCGAACAATTACATTAGACTAGAAGTATAATTTATGATTAAAAAGGTACTAGTTAAAAATAGTTATCTATATTATTCTTTCTTTCTCTTGACATTAGTGTTCTTAATTTTTTGAAAATTAATTCAATTGTATATTTGTCTTATTGTTTGACAGATATGACAGTTGCTGATTACAGTCATAGCTTGACTGCGACCACATCGGGGCCTGCCTTTGGTTGATCACATAAATCAATGTTTGTTATTTACCTAATATACTCTTAAATACCCTAATCTTACGCTTTTTTTGATTTTAACATCTTTCGCAGATCCTGTATCCCAAAATATGTCACTGGTAAGGCACATAATACTTTTCGTTACTGGTTCAAATACTGCCCACCCATACACTTATGTGAGATGACATTGATACTAATTTTCCTGTCTTACTTTCTGTCATTCAGTCATAAAATTTTAAAATTTGTAAACCAATATAAAATTTCTCTGATTTTTTTTATTCAAACTTCAAGATCAAGGTTACAGATCAATAGTCATTTGTACATTTGGATGGGTCATGTTAAAGATATGGCAAAATTGAACACACTTTTCTTTCATTCTTAATATATTTTCAATGTTTAAATTTTGGAAGAAAAGTTTTGCATTACTAAGGTGTCAATAATCAGAGCAAATTTGGAGAGAAATTGTCAATTTTAAGGTATTCAATGTATAATGACCATATTTTGTACCTGATAAATGAATGGTCCAGTATTTTTAATCAGGGTAGCATTTTGAAGATGTTATCAAATAAAAATGCTCCACCAAAGGAATTTACAAAATTATGATTATTGTCCAATTAATTTCACCTTGAATTTTACATTGAAGTCTATGGGCAGCACATGCAAATCTCTTGACAATAATATGCATAAATTCCCTCTTTATTAAAGTATGAAATAAAATGAATTATTTTCTGCAGAAATTTTGAGAAATCAAGAATTTTCCTCTATTCATCAAGGGCAGATAACTTTTTAAAAACTTTTAATGTGCAAAATCACCGTCTCCGTACATGTTTATCAGTCTTGTGAATTTGGTTCATTTCACTTGTATCGTTATCTAGCAATATGTTTTTAACTCATTTAATATTATTTAAAATCATTCAGAATCCCTTCATTATACATTGAATACATGTACGTTAAAATATATATGGAGATAACAATCAGTATTCAAGCTCAGACGTCCATTAAACAACACAAATCAGGAGCAGAGCAAACACGGACTCTCAACACGAAAGTCCAATATATACTCATCCAAAGGTTATGTCATGAATAAAAACAAGATAGCTTGTTCATAGGTTCCAACAGGTGTATGACTTGTTACGTACCTTTTACAATGAATTGTGTTTTTTGACATCGTGAAAATATGAACATAACCTGCAAGATTAAGATTAACCTATTTTTTGAAACCACATTTAATTAATATCAATAATTTATCCACATTTAATTAATGTCAATAATTCATCCACAGTTAATTAATATCAATAATTTATCCACATTTAATTAATTATATCACCTCTAGAATTTGCTACTAGTATATCACAGAACGACTGAAGTTTCTCCTTTACATTACATTGGCGCTGTAGCAAATTGGAAGGGGGGGGGGGGTAATTCAAAAAGAAAGACATTTCAAACCTGATAAAAACCTTGACAAGAAAAAAAAAAAGGAAAGGGAAAATTTGACCATTGTCCAAACCTGAAAAATCATTTTTTTTGGGGGGGGGGGGGATTAGTTCGAACTTTTTAAAATACCAATTTTTTTCCCAAAACACTACCACCTACCCTTCTTTGACTACACTGCAACGTACATGTACCTGTTGAAAGTGGAGGGGGGGGGTTTAAACCTTCGCCCCAATCTTCAATGCCATTATTTCATCTCATACGTGTTGGTGATACAGCCCATTAGATAAACTTTTGCTTTATCCACGGGTAGATGCTTTATCAATACCACTTCCGGTTTTGACACGATCCCTTGTTTTAAGATTTCATTCTATAGAAATTGTTATTTGTGAAAATTATTGACCTGATAAAATGAACGATAAAAAGCAAATGATATCGTTTAAAGCAAGAAGAAGACTCGTATATGTCAAAAAAGTGTCTTATTTTATTAAGGAACCTGTATTGGCTACTTGAAGACGGATGTTACCCCCCCCTCCCCCCTTTAAATCGTTTTCGGAGAAATATTAAGTAAAGCACAGCAGTTAAGTTGTTGTTATAAGATTTCTTTAACATCTTCAATAATGCTTTCTTATAGTATACTACGTATGCCTACCTAGTAATGTAGGTGCAACTTACCATGGATCAACAATTAATCTACAAGTAGGCCCCTAGCCTTGCCTACATGTAACACGTTTTGTACTGCAATCGTCCTAAGAGTTCTTTTTCACGATCCCATGGTCCTTACAACTTTCAGTCAGTTGTTCGTTTGATGTAAAGCTCCAGCAATTGTCACATAATGTTTTCAAAGACGCAGATAGCAAAAATTCTAAATTTTGAACACGATATACTTTCTTTCTAGGCATGTCAACATCAACGGTGCTACGTCATTAAGTTATACGTCATCAATTTGAATTAGCAATAATTCATGTAGTTTTGCAGGAGAAGTATCAAAGTTTTGTTAAAACAAAATTCGTGTGTGATAAATAGAACATCTATAATTGTGTGATTTGATATTGGCCAACGAGTTGAAATGGTGTATATCCGCTTGGCAAGCCTCGCGAATATATACACCATTTCAACTCGTTGGATAAAGCCAATATCAGATCACACAATATAGATATCCTCTATATATCTATCATTGCAAAAAAGTTGTGGAGACTATATATGCTCCCTCCCCCGAGCCCACTCCCCCACTCCCACCCGACGCCTATGCATCAACTAAGTTGTAACTAAGTAAAAATTAAAGATAGGGACTTGTAAAGGATTACATGTAACTGAACCCAGCAATATACTTTCGTATGAAGCTTGACATCGAATTCAGTGTAAGAAGAACACAACTTCTCAACATTTACTGGGATGAATAAAGTAAAACCCTAAATGCGATTTGAAGACTTTCTTCCTTAAAAATTGAACTTGACTTAATGCTCCTTGGACGTAGATTTGAAGTTCTAAAAATACGGTTATACTGAAAATAATATTGTTAAAAGCCTTGTTTGCTGGAAAACTATACAATCGTACTCATTTAATTTTTTTAACCTCTAATGTATTGAAAACAATAGGATAAAAGGCATTTCAAACGATGCAAAAATTGATCTTTTCCATTTGTAATATCAATTTTCCATTTGTAATGTACAATTTTTCATTTGTATTGAATAGTTTTTCTTTTGTATTGTATATTTTTTATTTGTATTCTCTAAGTTTCTATTTATATTCTTTAATTTTCCATTTGAATTATATGTATAATTTTTTTTATCTCTGTTCTATACATACAAATATAAATGGAAAACTTTACAATGCAAATGGAAAATTATAGAATACAAATAAAAGTTACTAGTATAAAGTACAAATGGAAAAGATTGAATATTGCAACGAATGACATGTCATATAAATAAAAGATTTGCATGTTGTCTTTTACTCCATACGGTTTTTGAATGTACATGTCAAATACCTGATCGATTCTTATAAAGGTGTCAACTGAGAGATCTGAGATTTCAGTAGTGTAGAACTGTAGCTCTCTGCTTGAGAAAATTCGGACAGATCTCAGCTTCATATGTCCGAATTTTCTCTACCAGAGAACTACAGTTCTGTAGCTAAGACTTAAGTAATTAAAACCTTAAACAAACACTGAATCAACGATGGATATTCGTTATTTCCCGATCATGACAAGAAGCATATGGCAGGTCCGTCAGGTCGACAGTTGATGCTCACTCCTCAAAGGCAACCGATCCCACCTCTGATGTTTTTAAGGTTCGTGTTTGCTCTGCTTCTATTTTGTAATTGCCTATTAGCTTGAGTACTGTTTGTTATCTTAGTATATGTTTTTCATTATAGCTTTCAGATCTTTATGTTCACGTGTTTTAACATCAGGGATGACGTGACGAACAGAAGTGTAGTTTAAAGAAGAATAAAGAGGATTTGATTTAGATATTCAATATATATGCACGTTACGGTATGTTTAAAATGAAAAATGTAAGAATTAACAGTTTAAAAAATAACTCTTGTAAATGAACGATCTAGACCAATTTGGGAATGCAAAACAAAATTGAGATTGATTGATTGTATATTGTTTAACGTCCCTCGAGAGAATTTTTCACTCATATGGAGACGCCACCACTTGCCGGTGGAGAGCTTCAAATTTTGTCCTGTACTCGGCACTAAGAGCCATTGAGAGTGAGGGATCTTTTCGTGCCAGCAGCTACTGCGACACGGGATCTCATTTTATACATGTACGGTCTCATCCGAAGGACTGGTATCCATGTTCCACAGTGGAATTGGAACCCGTGACGTAAGGATCAACTCCTTACTTTGCGACTCTAGAGCAGACGCTCTTACTACTGCGTCACGTGGGAGGCCGAAACAAATCGTGGATTTCAAAACTGATCATTTTTAAGATCAAGAATTTTACTTTAATGTTCCAAGAATTTATTAATCCCTGAGTTAGTAATTTTTAGTTTAAGAAACCGAGGGGTTGAGTCAGAATCATCTATTTTTCCGATATAAATATGATCTTGGAAAGCCCGTGCTGGACAAAATTTATAATTACAAACTCCGTAGCTTCTATTCTGTAGAACGTATTACTATGGACTTTTTTAAGCTCCTTTAAACAGTGTATTTAAAAGAAAATTAAAGTTTAGCTCAAAATTTTCCAAAATTTTATAGAGCGGAGATATTTTTTCTGGATGGTATATTGTAAAATAATGTGCTACAAATCGATAGCTAAAATTCATAAAGAGGTAGGAGATTTGATTTCATATGATTTCATTTATCTAGATGTAAATACACATACACATTAAAAAATACCTGTGTTCATTTCTGTAATAAAAAAATAAATTAATCCTTTTTATTACAAATTTTATTACAACTAGTGTCTTCTACAACAGTTAATGAAACCACTTCCTGATACGACTTTATAGATATAATCATGTATCATTTACGAGGGTTGTCCCAGGAAATATTTCAAAAACTATCGGACCAAAATTATTCAATTTTGGCACAGTGTTGGAAAATGATATTTTCGTTATTTTGGTTAAATAATTTGTTAAATAATAAAAGGTTGTGATCTAATATGCATTTATATTTACATCCACTGAATATTTTCTCCTTTATTTCTTAAAGTAGGCAGGTCGCCTGTACAGATTTCTGAATCAGTGGCTGTTCCATCAATGAAACGTATAAAGACGTTCGCAATTAATACAATAATTAATCTTTTTAATCCCACTTTAATTGATTATTTAAACAATATAAATATAAACAATAAAATGTTTCTTTGCATTGACAATTGATTTACATAACCCGTTACGCGGGTTATGTTTTTTTCTGCATTATCCGAACAACAAACAAAGAAAGCATTTTATTGTTTACAACATTTAAACGGTGTTAAATATAATGTTAAATTCTTGAAAATTTTGCAATAATGAAGTTTTCCTTAGAAATATAATGTTATTAAAATTAAATCCTTAGAAACTGTATAATCTAGAGTTCTTGTGTGGAAAAAATAAATACTCTTGATTTGATCATAACATCATAAATAAGAAACATATGACGTTATATGCACTAACACTATTAGATATTGTCAAAAACGGCGACGTCGGGTAATAATGCGACACACCAAATTATCATAATGATTCAGTGTTATGTGAAGCGGGGGGTATGGCCCCTGTTCATACTAGAAAGGACTAGGGAACGACACAATAGATGTATCGAAAACTGGTTTGTAAAAGAGTTTCAAAGAAGCCTTTAGTAGACCTACAAATAATGACAACTAAAAGATGTAGAGCTGGACGTCATAAGTGGAGATCGCCGCTAACTATGCGAGCAGTTAGATTTATGATTGGAAAATTGTTTATTAAAAGAATTAATTCCTTGATTTATTTTGAACTGTAACATTTGTGAAATGGATAACTCGATAACTGAAAGAAAATCAAATGCTGCATCGAATTTATGCTTCGAACAATTTTTTAAATTTGTTTTCCTGAACAAATTCAAAAACTCCACGAGTGACGTTTTGAAGTCGTCGGTCTTGCACCTACTGCTTTTTTGAATGATTCATTGGTCAGAGAAAAAAAAAAATTATTATTGAAATTTCTGTGAATTATGTAACAAATGTTGATTATGATGTATACTAATTTTAAGCTTTATGATATTAGTGAAACAAACAATGTTGAAAATGTTCATGTTTTTCTGGGACAACCCTCGTATTAGTCAGGAAAATGTCTTTCCTTGTACAGTATATGATTTCCTTTCCAGGACAGAAAAAATAGTATTATTCCTTTAGTGCAAGTCACTTTGAAACATTGACTGAAAGAGAATGATGCACATTCTATTGACCCTATTGATAATTGTCCTATATTTTGGTAAAGGATAAAACTTTGAAAAATAATTTGTTTATTTCCACTTGAATTTGCAATGTTATATTTTAGCGTATTTTTTAGAATATGGATTGGAATCATATATTCACATGGAAATAATTAACACAAACAAAGGACAGTTTACCTCACCTGGATACCCCGGAAACTACCCAAACAATGCAAACTATACTTGGATAATAAGGACTGGGCACACTGCAGCTAATATAAAATTTAGAACTCATGACATGGCTATTAAGCACACATATGCCTGTGACGACTATCTCGAGGTAAAATTCACCTTTTATTTAATTTTTATCTGAAATTGATTACTCAAAAGTGGCATACCTGTAATAAAAATGATTAAAAATAAGAATGATATAATAGATATAACAATTACGTTTAAAATTTTCCTTCCTTCCCTCTCTTTATCTCTCTTTGGAATTTTTATGTGTTGTTTATTAAAATCCCATATTTCTTACTTGTTCCTTTGCAGATTAAAAGGGTCGAGCCATGCTGCTTGAATGCATTTAATAGATGTGGTGAATTAAATAATTTTGACGTTAACATAAGAGGGAATGAAATAAGAGTATCATTTATTTCGGACATAATTCTGAATGCAAAAGGATTTAATCTTTCTTGGACAGGTAAAATTCTTAACGTACCATGTGTGTACATGTAACATTGACTTTTTTTCAGACACTTGATCATTTTTCATTTCTTTTAGTCACTTTACCACCAACTACACACCCAGAAGGTACAAAGATTACGACAATTGCCCCTGTAAAGACGTCAGTAAGAGTATATCACTCTAAATCAACAAAATTGACAACTACTACTACATCAAGAACTGCTTCATCAGCACAAGATTTGACAATCATTTTCAAAGCAATAAAAGTTTTGTCAACAACTCCAAGAACTTCTACAACAACAACTTCAACAACAACAAATAATTATGACAATCACAACAAATTTGACAACATCCCTAACAGAAGCAAAAATGAAAACATATGATATGTCAACAATAAGGCCAACTCTGTCACAGAGACATTTGTCAGCAACATTTATGTCAGGAAGCTCAAAACTACCAGGTAAGAACGTTAAAATAGAGCAACATTTCTATTTAAGAAAAATAAACCTCACCAAATGTGTAAAAAGGAATATATATAAAATATATAATAAAACATATGGAGATAACGCACAGTATTCAAGATCAAAAGACCATGAAACAATGCAAATAGGAGCAGAGCAAGCACGGACCTCCAAAACGTCAGAGGTGGGATCAGGTGCCATAGAGGAGTAAGCATCCCCTGCCAACCGGTCACACCCGCCGTGTGCTCCTTATCATGATCGGGTTATAATGAAAAATTCGTCGTCAATGCAGTGTATAAATAAAGGACTAGAAATAAGTATTAAAAACGTCAGTCAGCATTTGACTCAATGATAAATTGTATTTGCTGACAAGGTCTTTGTATCGACGAAAGAACTTACGAAATGGTGACTTCAACGAGACTGTTGATATTTTTGTTTCATCAATTTGTTTGTCAACAATTTACCTTGTTGTAGATTTTTTTTCATTTGTAGAGCATGCTCTTGCTTATCGAATCAAAGTTCAGAAATATAAACTCCGTATGAAGGTATAATAAAGTTATATTGCTGCACAGATAAGGGAATTTGACGATTGAAAAATTAAAGTCATCATGTTTGTCATAGAGCTTGGAAATAATAGAATTATGCATTGTATTAAATTTTGATTTATTGACCTTCTTTTCGGAATTAAGAATAACTCAACAGGGCATATCAAGAAAATGTTCATTGGAAATGAAAACCAATCCTTTAAATTTGAAAGAAGTTAATGAAATAAATATTTGGGGAAAATTTAAACAAGGATTAACTTTCATTACAGAAAGCCCATTATATAAATAAGGCAAAGGCCCATTGATTGGAGCCCACTTGTTAAAAAGAAAGAAAGAGATACATATTAAAAAAATTAAAAAAAGCGTCAATAAATTATAATAAACCTAAACCCAGGAAATATTCATTATGAATAAAACAAAATTTAAAATACTAGTATATTCAAAACATAGAGAAAATAAATAAATCAATATAACCATATTTCAATGAAGGGAGGATATTGTATGAGTAATCCTATGCAACTATTATAACAGGCCAAAGTAAGTAGGAACAAAAGATATTTTCAAAACTCTTCCTGAAACTGGTATAAATTTAACACCAGAATTCGGAACTAACATAAGGGTGTAATCATGCACACCTATTTACAATGATGATTTAGACAAATGTAAAAAAAAAAAAAAAAAACTCTTCGAAGTATATTATGGAGAGCGAAACATGAAATGATTAACAAGGCAATTTCCGGCATAGAAATGTATCGACCTGGTGCGCATTCCTCCACCTATCACATGCGAGGTTTGAATGGGGCGTAGCGGAGGATTTCCGATTGTGGAAAACATAGCACGTTTCCATTTTATTAAAGAAGTGCAGGCGATGAAACTTAGAAGAATAATTATACACTTTTTGTGAAATTCAAATGTCATTTTCACACTGAATCACTATTGAAATAGCTCGTCCCATTGTAATTTACATAATACTAATTTCCCTAGAAATTTAGCTTTTAATGTATTGACGAGTAGACATTGGATTTACTATCCATATTTGTAGTGTAGGTAATCCCATGAATATGAGCGACAATTTAGTTCTCTTCTATATACACTTTTTGTTAAAAATAACCATATTTACATCAGGAAGTTTGTATACAAAATTATTTTCTTTTCAATGTTATCTAGATATTCTAATTTCTACATCTAATTATTTTAATGATCCTTTCCATTCAAAATCAATGACAAAAATATACTTTATATAACAAAAGTATTTCAAAATTGCATATTATTAATTGATTGTCTGTTGTTTTTCGCCGATTCAGCGAAATTCAGCGGGAACTTGATTATAACATTTGCATACATATTGGAATTATAGGTAAGGCAATTCAATAAAAACTGTCCCTGTACTAAAATTTCTACAAAAAAGATAAACATAAAGCAACTTTTGTTATCATATTTTAAACTCAATAAATTAGTTTAATGTGTTAGAGAACAGAATGCGTAATTTATCCTTATATTTGTTTCAATAGTCGGCATACTTTTATAAAGCCTGCAATGTGGTTTTGGTATTGAGGTCATTGCCATCAACTATAAAAATAATCATTTTGATATTTCAAAAGTTAACATTATTTCAATAGTGGTTACAACCTATTGTTGGTATTGAAATGCACTCAACCACTATTGAAATACTTATTTCAATAGTGGTTGCAACCTTTGTTTGTTACTGAAATGTACTCTCAACCACTATTGAAATACTCATTTCAATAGTGGTCGTATTCAAATAGTGGTTGCAACCTATGCTTGTTATTGAAATGCACACTCAATTACTATTGAAATAATTATTTCAATAGTGGTCGTATTTCAATAGTGGTTGTAACCTATGTTTTTTTATTGAAATGCACACTCAACCACTATTAAAATAATTCCTAGTATTTCAGTTGTGATCATTATTTCAAAAGTGGTTGCAACATTGCATAATAAACATATAATTATGAAAAACAATGCATATCATAATTATCCTTTAAGATATTACATTTAACACATAATAGATCTAGAACGACAATAACTTTTTAAAAGTCTGTTTGATATCTACTGAATACTTTCTTTAAGCTTACATTTGAAAATCATGTATTAAGTGGATTTTACAATGATTCAGACGAAAAGATATTCGAATCTTATTATACTTTGATGAAAACTGAAATTGCTCATACATGTAGAATAAGAACTTTACTTTAAATCTACATTTTAAAAGTTATCGAAGCTTCTTTTTAATAGAAAAATAAATAAATCGTGTTTTAATAATTTATACAAGAGGTTAAGCAAAAACAAGCTGCGAATAGCGAGAATTGTCCTCTCTCATTACAGTACAGGAAAATTTGTGGATATAAATATGCTTTACGATCATATCTTTTATCTATCATTGATTAAATAAACTTCATGGTATGCGTTTGCTCCAATATTTAACCTAATTATTTTAAGAAATGATTCAAAGTGCAATTTGTACAGTTCCATTCCGATGCAGTATTACCTACATGCAAAAATTCAACTCCAAGTATAAACCAACAATGGAATATGGCATAGATAAGAATCCTATCCATTCTACAAGTGCACATATCACCTAAGAAGTTTTATTTGTAACTTACAACATTAAATAAATGACGTCGTAGAAACTTCATAATGTTAAAATTGAGAGTTAGCTACTTTATAATTTCTTTATTAAGGCTAAGAGATAAAGAGGATATTGCTACATAAAGATTTTTTTTTGTTATCTTAAAGCAACGTTTTGTAACATTTTTACAAAGCAAATCTTGGAGGATATTAAAGCATGCATTACACCATATCAATTCTCATGTATGCAAGAACATGAATCCTGCTTAGATGTGTACAAATGTACTTGGTATTTTTTTCTGAATTCTAATAGAAACTAATTAAGCGACTCATTAATTTTTTTTATAAGCAGTATTTGATTGACGACATTTAGAGTAATTATGCATATACGAGCACCTCTTCATCCTTTAAAATACTGAAGCCAAGACTCTGGATTCGAAAACGCTAATGCGTTTACAGAAAGGCGATCTACAAGAATAATGACCTGCATAAAACCAAGCGCTTTAAATATCTGTTATCGTTGTTTTATCTTCATTTGATATAAATATATTTTAATTAGATAAATGTACACGTACAAATGGAAGAAGGTACAGTTTGGTCTTTAATGTGCCCCTAAAAATATGTTTTCAAAAAGTGGGTCATATATGAACTGAGTATATGAATTTGATAAATAATGAAAAAATATTACTTAAAGGAGGACTGTTTTGGAAATATGGTGCTTTAAACTTTGTACATTTTAATTTTTCACAAAAAACTTCAGAATGACTCATTTTAGGGGTATACAGTATCTGAAGCCGTCACCCACTTCACTTTTCCAATGTTGTACAAAATCCATTCAGAGAAATCACATTTTTCAAAATCTTTGTGGGCGATACATATGCTTTTTCATCTGAAAGCAAATTCCACTGAAAATTGATGTCTTCCATTACTTTTAAGAATTAATGTACAAGTTCATGACGTCACGATTACCATCTTGGAGATCCTATGAAAAAAGTGCAGTAAAACTCGTTTAGTTCGAACACGGATATTGCGAATTCATGGATATAGCGACGTCACTATGGATCCCCAACTCTATAAATTCAATGAATTTCTTATACGAAATCAATATAACAAATAACGGATATAGAGAAGTACTTTCTTAGGTCCAAGTGACTTCGTTATAACCGAGTTTTACTGTAATTTGTATATTCATACTGCAAGGACTTGCTTTGATTCAGAAAGGACGAATTTTTTTTTATTCCTTACATCACTTCATTATTTAAAAAGAAAAAATCAGGGCCAGATTTGAAACTGTACCTAGGTCTAATATAATCTAATAAAATCTAATATGATCTAATATAAATGTACCTAATAAACTTAGGATTATCAAATACATTAATGACCTATCTAACCATACACCTCTCAATTAGAAAATCAAAACCCCTTATGTAGCATACCTTATGCATTGTTCAGAATGAAAACACTTACAAGAGTAATTATTCATCATGAGGTAATTCTCCTGTTCCATTGGTCATAATAAATGATATTACATCCACGTACAAGGAAGCGTGTAATCGTGTACATTAAATTGTGTTTATGTTAAGAAACATATTTAAAAGCATTTAAAACTCTTAACATCATTATTCAACGGCAACTTGAGGATTGTCCATGAGAAACACTGGGGCGAGAATAACAGTGAAGGTATTAAGTGTCGACAGATAGCTAAAGGGATCTGTAATTTAATAACTCAAACGACAGAATCACTGAACAGAAAAACTGAATGAGTATGTATTTTTCAAAACATTTATTATAATCTTCTACTTACTTTCATTAAATTAAAAAAAGAAACGGGGATGCTGTAGTTTCAGAATGATGAATTGAATACTTTCCCAGACCTCATTACTGGAAATTCGCAGTAAATTGATACAAAAATGTTTTAGATAATTTAACTGGAAAACTGACCAGTCAGCAAGGGCCCCGCGATGGGGTAGAATTATAAGGATGCAGCTTACGGAAAGATTAAAAAATATATGAAGAATAATTGAGCAACAGCAACTGTATTTCAAGATACCGTATAGTGGGTTATTTTAGCGGGGTGCTAATTTTTGCTTATTTTGGCGTTTTGATGATAGTCCGCTTTGTGTCTATCTACAAAGAGCTGAGACCGTGCGTCCGCTAAAATAAATTACTCCGAAATTATTTGCATATCTTTGAGCGAGCAAAAGGCCAAATTTTACAACCTGCCAAAAACACCCGCTGTACGGTAATTCCTGAATATCCAAAAACCTGTAAATAATATCCTAGTACTTACATTAGGCAGTAAAGAACAACTCAACATTGAATGTATATTTAAACAATAATGAAGCTTGTGTAATGTAAAATGCCAGCCTTCAATGAATGAGAATATCATGAAGGCTTGACCTTAACTTAAAAAAAAACAGCAGTTGCAGACAAAGGTTTTCATTAATCTTAAAGTGACAGATAAAGATAAGTCTACTAAATTTCCTGCAGCAGGCTAGATAATTAATCTCAAGGGATTAATTGCACTTCTCTTTCATCTTTTTCTTCTAAATTTAAAATAAGAACTTTTTCAGTAACCCTCCTACAGTTTTGGTCTGATTCAATACAACAAAGTTATGGATCATTAAGGTCTTCCGTCTTCACGGAAGACCTTATAGTGATTCTATTGTTTCTTATTAAGGTCTTACGTCTTCACGGAAGACCTTACAGTGATTCTACTGTTTCTTATTATTCTTATTATTATTATTATTTTTTTTTTTTTTGACAAAATTTTGTGCAGGCGATTTCTCGAAAACTATTCAGCGCTTTCTCATGAAACTTTCACAAAATATGTGTCATTATATGAAGTTGTTACATCCAAAGAGAAATTTGGAAAATTCGCTTCTGGTGCCAAGTTATGGACAATTTCCTGATTTTAAAATGCGATTTTGTCGCGCACTTTTATCGAAAATGGCTAAGTATATGATATGGAGACTTATTGGAGATGATAGATCATGACTTTCTGGTTTGCAGAATCGCCTTTTCGTGCGTCGTCAGTACTTCCGGTCGTAACGATATGCAAATTTAAAATAATCGTATTTTCTAACTTTTTTGTTTTTCAGTATTTTTCATTTATTTTTGGTATGTATATAGAGACCCTTCTTATAATGCTTACTATTTAATTTGTTTGAATGTTGATAAATCTAAAATCTAGATATAAGCATTCAAAAATCTGAAGCGGGTCCAATATGGCGGCTGTCTCTGTCAACGCCGACATTTCGCAATAGTGGTTTACGGATGCAGCCGAGCGTTTGCTTTAACGAAAGTAACATAAGAATAAATGAAATGTAAAGGAATACTTGGATTGTCACGTCGTAGTTTCGTTACAGTTCTGTGTCAAACTAACGTCTTCTGTAAATAGTTTTGGCTGGTTTTCAAAGTAGAAAAAGAAAAGACTAAATGTGCTAATGAAATTCGATACCTAATATCTTTTGTGCATCACGGAAAAACAGATCTTAAATCATACTTATGAGTAATACTTTCTCAAAAAAGAATATCAATTAATATTGTCAGTATTAATCGTAACCACTGTTTTTCCTATGCACACTTGTGTCATATTAAACTAATAAAGAAGACAAAAATAAGAAAAAGATTTTTTTTAAAGATCGCTTCATGGAGTTTATTTAAGCATTCTTGTCTCAAAGACGCTGATTCAAGTTACAGAGCATAAAAGATATCTGATTCTTTGACCATCGAAGGGCGAGCCATGTTTTCGCGCGAAACGTTTCAACCTTTTTCGATTAACTAATCGGGATAGTTCACTTTGGGGATAAACAGGAAATTGAAAAAAATTCAAACCGTTTCACCGCTTTAGTGTTACATGCATACATACAATATGGAATTAACATACTTTCTAAATCTCGAATCTTAGGCTACAAGAACGTTCTTTTTTTTAATTTCATTGAAGCTATCACACCTATTTAATAGAACATTCTAAAGAAAAAGCGCGAAGACTAACTCGTGGCGTTTGGCGCTAAATTTTGAATAGTGACCTGCCTTTCATAATTTTAAGAGAGAAGCATATTCGTTAATATATACAAGTAGATTTAGAGTAGAGGTCCCGATAGCGTAATATTTAGTGAGTTGGAATTTCATGCTAACGACTTGGGTTCAATCCCCCTTGTGTGCAAATCTTTTTTTTTTTTTTTACTTTTTCAGCTCGATTTAACGTCTTCTTTTCGGAATCGGACGGAAGACCTCTCGTTGCTCGCAACGAGTTTCTCATCTAGTTATTATTATTATTATTCTTTTTTTTTTTAGACAAAATTTTGTGCAGGCGATTTCTCGTAAACTATTCGGTGGAATTGATTGAAAATTTCAGGAATAATAGGTCACTATATGAATTTTATATAAAATTCCGTTTGTTGGAAAATTCGCTACCAGTGCCAAGTTATGGGCAATTTCCTGATTTTAAAATGCAATTTTGTCTTCGAATGTTCTCGAAAACGGCTCAAGATATTAACTGGAGACTTGTAAGGGATGATAGACCATGAGTTATAGATGTGCAATTTTGCCTTCGTTTGTGTCGTCAGTACTTCCGGTCGCTACAGGAAGTGAATTCAAAATGTGCAGTTTTTCAACTTTTTTTGTTTTTCAATATTTTTCTTTGATATAATTAATGTTAATGGAGATCGTACTGGAAAGGCCTAATATATAATTTATTTTAGAATTGATCAATCCACACACTAGATATTCGCATTTAAAAATCTGAAGCGTGTCCAAGATGGCGGGGCGTCTCCGTGAACTCCGCCATTAAGCAAGTCGGGTTCTAGAAGGTCAGCTGAGCGTTTAGATGAACGAAACTTCTACCAAAAATATTTATGAAACGTAAAGGATTCTTTGTATTGCCACGTTGCAATTACGTTGCATTGAGTATAGTTTTAATATCAGGTTTCCTCAAACGTTTATTGAAATTGCTTTTGTTTGTATCTCAAAGTAGAATACAACATGACTACAAGTGGAAATACGACGACTTCAACCTTTGGTTTTGCACCAGGGAAAACTTGTAAACAGGATACAAAATTCGTAGAAAATTTTACCGAATTCACTGCTTTAGTGTCATTTGGCCGTATACGATATTATATTTGTGATAAATATACTTTCTAACGCTTGAAATTCCGGTTATATGAACATACATTTCTAATTTTCATTGAAGTTATCTCATCCATTCAATAGATCAAACATTTCAAAGGAATAGCGTTAAAAACTACTTGTGACGTTTGGCAAGAAATAATGTATCGTTACCCGACTTAAGTAGTAGACAAATGGCGACAATAGTGCAGAAATATATAACATTGGCATGCCGGTATATGGAGTTGCATGGAAAAAAAAGTTGAATACATATCGAAAAAAGGAAAGAAAACAGTATCATCTGTTCATCAATAATAGAATATCTATCCTAAAAATTACTGTTAAAACTCAAGTAACAAATTCCGATGTGATCATCTTGAGCAAAGTTTAGCAAGCTGACTGTCATTTTACAATTCCAAACTGAATTTTTAAAAAAATGTAATGTATGTTGGAATCAAAGAGAAAACCAATCTCGCGATATTCGAATGTTAAATTTGAAGCGGATTCCCAAAGGTGTAATGGGTACCGCAATGGATTTTCACGCTGGCGACCCGGGTTCGACCCCCCTTGTATCCAATTTTCAAAATCACTTTTTTCAGTTTGATTTTACGTTTTTTTTTCTGAATCGGACGGAAGACCTCTCGTTGCTCGCAACGAGTTTCTTTTCTAGTTATTTTACTTATTACTATTGCAAATTTTCAAGACAAAATGCTACTTTTCTCTTCCTTTGTTATAAGTACAAACTAGTATAGGTTCAGTCTCGACAGAGACGTCTGATTTAAAATTAAATTCATCTTGCAATAGAATAACTGGGTCACATTCCCGAAATCAGACGGGTAAAAGAGTTTTAGAACCATTAAATTACAAAATTGTCATTTTAACAAAAATATTTTTCCTTGGGGTCTGAACTTGATTTATGGGATTAAATCAAGTACATGGCGGTTTCAGACCACAAGGTATAGGTTGCTTTAAAATTATGTAATCATTTACATCATTAATGGGAAAATTAATGGGAATTATAATAATTAATTAATATTCATTAAAATATTATTGGGGTAAATAATCAAATATTCATAATTGTATATCAAATTTTAATTAGGTTATGATTACATAACCATTTAATGAGATTTACATCATTTTATCATTTTATGTAATTAACATTTGGGTTATTAATAAAGTCACAGTGGTGGCAGAGTGCAACATAACTTATTGTTTCTGTGTCATGTATGAATATGTATAAGATGGAGGGCTCAGGAGGTTAACAATGGTAAATTACATGAACGGAGGAAATGCATACTAATGGAATATACATGGAAGCATGCTATATTGGAATGTTGGGATTCGAACATTGTCAATTATGGATAAAAATATTTTTAACTAGTTCCTGATAAAACTTTATAGATTTAATATATCACATATTTTTTCAGGAAATTAAGTTTTTCCTTGTGAAATTTCCGTTCGAGGACCATGAATTTAAAATATTATTTCTTTCCTGTTATCTACTTTACAAAATAAAACAAATAAGAAGGATGAATATTTTATTTATCCCCTTGATAACTGTCCTATGCTTTGGTAAAGGAAAAAAAAATGAGAAATCATTCTTAAATTTCAACTGGATTTTGTCATGTTATATTTATGCATATTTTTCAGATTATGGATTGACATCAAGTATTCACTTGGAAAAAAAGAAGGGTCAGTTTACCTCACCTGGATACCCCGGCAACTATCCGGACAATGCAATCTTCACCTGGATAATAAGAACCGGGTACACTGCAGCTAACGTGATATTCAGAATTCATGATATGAATATTATAAACACAAATCCTTGTGACGACTATCTCGAAGTGAATTTCCCCATTTATTGATTTTTTATCTTAAATTGAATACCTAGAATTAGGCATAATAAGGAAAGAAAATTGTAACAATTACGATTAAGTCTCCCCCTTCTCTGCAATTTTAATTTTTATGTGTTTTTATTAAAATACCATACCCAGTGTCTTTGCAGGTTAAAGAGGTCGAGCCATGCTGCTTTACCGTATTTAAAAGATGTGGTGAATTAAAGAACATGGCCTTTTACACGAGAGGGAATCAGATAAGAGTGTCGTTTATATCTGACAGAATTCTGAATGCAAAAGGATTTAATCTTTCTTGGACAGGTATAAAACTCTTTAGATACCTGGGGCCCGTTTCATCAAAAGTCGTAAATTTAAGCCTTAACTTAGGCGTACATCCGGAGCTTACGCCAAAATTTAGTCGGGTGTAATTTGCGTTTCACCTAGTGGCGTAAGTCTAGTCTTAAAAGATATGCTTAGTCACAGGACTAAGTCCTTGACAACGTTACATTGCGCAAGCGCAAAAACATAAACACTACCCAATGCGTACTTAAATTGTAGCACGTCAAAGTGCAGAATGACGCAAATTATAGATAAATGAATACTTGCACTATATAAAACATGCATGGATTTATAGTCATGTAGGAGACTGTGTATCTTATAAGAAATCTATTTAATTTTTTTTTTACAACATTTCAATAATAAAAAGTGTTATAAATTGAAAGGAATAAAAGGACCGTACATGTACATGTATTTCAGAATTAAGCTAAATTATTTATTTTGGAATTTTAATTACAGCCCCCCCCCTCCCTTTCCAGAAATTGATACAGGTTAATGACTTCGCCTTTGATAATAAATTTCATGATTCGATAAATACTGATTCTACTGATAAATACTAATAATTAAGTTTGATTTATTTATTTGTTTTCATAAGAAATGTATATGCAAGCAAAAATAATGAATAAAAAATGCAAACGGCTGACATATGTACATATTTTGAGTCAAGAAATAAATTTTACACTTTTCATGTAAAATAATCCTCTCTAAAGTTATTGAATTTTTGTCATTTCAAATGATTCATTATAATATTGTTATTGTTTATTAGAATGACACAAAGGTTCATAATATAATTACGAAATACTAGACTCTAGGTCGTGCAGTTATAGAAAAAAATGCTTTACTGTCTGCAGATTAAATGTAATGTTCCGTTTTATTATTAATAAAAGTACGCAGAGAGAGAGAGAGAGAGAGAGAGAGAGAGAGAGAGAGAGAGAGAGAGAGAGAGAGAGAGAGAGAGAGAGACAGTTACTACAAAGATATTCTTATAAAAATTCTTCTGCTTGTGTGGTCATTGTCTTTAAAATTAAGTTACACTGAGTTACTCTTTATTTTGTTTTCATTAAAAATGTAAGTTATGCGGGAAATCAAAAACGTATATTTTCATCTTATATGTGCTTTATATGCGCTCAGATTAACTTATACTATATAATATAAGTTTTACCCTAAGACAAAATCATGAAAATTAAAGATGTCAATGTTTGTCTGAGAAATTTGTTTTAGGAATAATTAATTGGCGTCGGAAGCAAATTGAAAGTGGAGGGGGCTAAGTGTAAAAAAAAAAAAAATTATACGTTCAAAAAAAAAAAAACCTGACAAGCAAACAAAAAGAAAAAAAAGAAAATGTCCTTTTCCCCAAAAAGAAAATCATATTTCGTGGGTGGGGTGGGGGGTGGGGGGGGAGGGGTTCTAACTTCAGTACCAAAATTTTTTGCCAAAACCACCACTTTTCCCATTTTTAACCTATACTGCGACGTGTCTGTGGAAAGTGGGGGGGGGGAGGCTAAACCTACGAAGCAATGTTCAATGTCTATACTAAGTATATATTTGGGAAAAAAAAAGTGGGGGGGGGCCCTTAGCCCCCATCCCCACCCCCTGGTTCCGACTTTTATGTAATTCATTCTTGAACTTAACTGTGTAATTATCACCGTCTTACATCGATATTGTAAACGCAATAACATATTACCCCATTTTAAAAATCTCTTATTGTTAATCAGATCCCCCTCCATGGGTTCCGTCTTAGATTCGACAGGAACTTCACTTGTCCCAGATTCCTAAAAAAATTAATTAATTTCGTCCTGATCTGAAACCTCTCTCCGACCCCCTCTAGATCCACGCATGTGGACGAGGAGTTAACAAGAAATGGACTCTTCAAACATGGTTAACAAATTATTCGGTTTTAAGATAGGTTATAATTTTAGAATTTTTTTCTTAAATGTAGAATATTACCAGAAAGAGGATTACTGTGCTGGGGAAATATTTTCTTTCAAAATCGACAATTTTAATGGGTCTCTTTTTAGTGAATGAAACCGAAAATAAAACTAGAGGTACCGTGAGCAATGAGTTCAATAAAAGGTAGCCCCCCCCCCCCCGCCTCCCATTTGATTATAATGGCAGTGTCCATGTTTTGCAATGGGAAACACAAAATATGTGTCGGATCAAAAAAGTACAATAAGGCACAATGGAAATATGTAATAAAGAATCTGTGAAAGTTTCATCAAATTTCAATCATTTGTATGAGAGGAGTTGCGAATACTCTGGTGTGGGTACCCCCAAGGCGTAACAGAAGGACGGACGGACATACTGATTGCTATATACACTGTAGTATATACCCTCCCACTTTTCAAGCAGGGTGTAGAAATATAGTTATATATGTATATATAGTTGATTTACAATAACTTATACATATAATACCACAGTCAAATGTGTATGAATGCGTTGTCAAAACGTAAGAAATGGTGATGAAAGAAATCTCTAATAGACAATATTTTCTTCTCAGCAGAAATTTATTTAAATATTAAGTACGTTATAACTCGAACCAACTACGTCCCCAAGCGGTTGTACCCCCTCTAACTTTTCATAGTATATATAATTAAATAATGCATTGTTTGTATTTTAAATTCTTCTAAGAACTGTACTTTTTCTTTAGAACTCGCTAAATTGTTTAAAAATCAATAAAAAGGCTTTATTTTAACTTTACGCCCAAACTTACGCCTACTATGAGTAGACGTAAAATTTTGGCCTATATTTAGTCAGGCGTAACGATACGCTCTTTAATGAAATGCAAATCTTCGTGCTAATCCCGACTTTACGCCGGCGTAGCGCTACGACTGGGTGTACGACCTTTGATGAAACGGGCCCAAGGTTTGTGTATATGTAGCTGCATTGACTTTTTTGTCCGTCACATTTCATTTATTTTAGTCGCTTCACCACAAACACCACAACCAAAAGTTACCAAGATTAGGACAACAACCCTTTCAAAGACATCAATTAAAATATATCCATCTAAATCAACAACAAAATTGACAACCACTCCTGCATCAAGAACTGCATCAACAGCACAAAAAATAACAACCATTTCTACAACACCAACCAAAACATTTTTGACATTTCAAACGGAAGCTGAAATGTCAACATATGGTTTGACAACAATACGGCCAACTCTGTCATCTAGATATTTGTCAATACTATTTATGTTCCGAAGATCAAAATTGACAGGTAAGAAAGTTACAATGTAGCATTAAAGATCTCAGGAAAAATCCGCACCAATTGTGTAAAAATGAATATATCATAAGAAGCTAGATATTGTATATTCAATTTGGATTTATTTACCTTCTATTAAGATTTAAAAATAACTAAACGCGTCATATATAGAAAATGTTCAGTAACTACAGTAAGAATGGAAAATAGTCGTTTAGATTTTCAAGAAGCAAAGCAAATAAATTAGAGACATATTATTTAAAATCTCAAAGAGAAAAAAATTCTCCCAACCATTTCTGTCATTAGCGAGGAAAGAGTAAAAGCTTGAAAATAGTTTTAAAAAATTATAAATATCTTATTCCTATTTCCCTGAATTTCAACTAGAAGTCAGTCAAACCCCATTCTATGATTTTTTATCTGCGGCATGGTACATTTTAGAAATAAAACTTATTAGTTTGTACTTTCTTATTTATCATTTAAAATATATGGTTTGTTTCATTGTTATTAAGAATAGTGTAATCGATGAAATTTCGAATAATAATTACACACTATTTTGGGGAAAATATAATTACGTGTTTTACAGACGAACCATTAAAATCCTATGCATAATTAACAGACAATTATAAAATCAATACACATCGTTTCCTGATAGATATTACGAACATATAACACAACCTGTGATAGACCTATGATGTATAATCAATTGTATTTTACTTTTTAGCATTCAATTGAAGTTTTATTTGTTACTTTGCATTTTATAAAAAAAAAATAGTTGCTTGTTTTTCACATTATCTCAGTTGTGTGATTTCATTAACAGTTATGAGACAGTCTTGAATGCCTTCATTTAACTTTAACATTATACGATATGGTTTCCATGTTATGTTGTACATGTACATGAATTCAAATGAAGTTCCTGGATCAGATGATTTATAATCTACAGAATTGGAGGAAGATTTCCACTTTCAATAGTCAGAAATAATAAATATAAGACGATAATAACATTTTAAAAATCTTTTTGATTTTTCTAATTTCTTTTGAAAAGCTTGGATTTGGAAATCTTGTTTTCAGTGGATTTTAATTCATTTAGGACAAACAGGTTTTCTAGTATGACTTAACTTTCATAAAGACTTAAAATGACGGAAACATTGGAACATTGCTTTAATTCTACATTTTAGAAGTTAAAGAGAAAAAGCTATTTTGGGCCTTTTTTTGGCCCTGAGAATTTCTGAGAAATCAAAACCGCTGAGTTTAGGTTGCAAATGCAGTATTTATCACTTGGACTGTTGGTGACCACGTATCTATTAATCGTGACGTAATTTTCCATCTCGTCAATGCATTCTGAGGTCATAAAATGCGTCCTTTTCCTCATATCCTGTAAATTCCTCTGAAAAAGACCAAAAGTTGAAGCATTTTTTCAATATTTCATATAGAGCACAATTTAACCTCTGATCCAAAATATGCAAGTACATAATGAAAGCTCTGTTTCTGAAGATTAAAAAAATGTTTTATTTTTTGGATCGTGGGCTGTTCTCATATTTTAATTCTTTGCTGAAGGTAGTCAAATATGCATGTTTTCAGCAAATTTCAAGAACATTGCAATTTCTCACCTGTTTTCCAATCTGGATTCTCAAAACGAAATTTTATTATAGTAAATGAAAGCACCAAGTGTCTATTTTATTTTGATATATGAAATGGGAAAGAGGGTGATTGTTAATTGATTGATATAAGTACAGGGAAATTTTATGCATAAGATGGCTCTTGCTCTTTAGCTTCTTTTCATTAAAAAATGCTTTACAATCATTTCTCTTTTTTCTCTCTTTGATTAAATTAACTTAATGTTTTGTGTATGGACAAATATTGGACATATTAGAACACATTATCTCAGATGTTATTATATAAAATAACTCTTAATTTGTTGATAGGATTATTTGAAGTTGGTCGCGGTGACATATGACAAATTTGGGAGCAGCCGCCGGGTCGTCTCCCAAACAATCAACAACAAATGTAGCGACCCCAAATGGGCTAAATATTGTGCAATGGGTAAATTTCGCGAATGCACAACGCCACGCAAAATGGATACAATGAGCCAATATCCCATTTAAATAGTATCCATGTCAAATGAATGGGCCAATATCCCATCAAAAATTTTATAATATCAAATCAATACAAAATGATACAATGGACCAATATCCCATCAACAATGTAAGCAATGTGAAATACAATATCGTTCAATGGGCCAATATCCCATCAACATATCCAGGTAATAAAAATTTTGAAATTGGATTTATCAGTGTTTAAAATCAAAGTAAATGTGCAAATAGCGCCACGCAGCACAGTTAAGGTTACAAATGGAAATATCGGCGATTTTTTTAAGATAAAAAATACATACTTTATTAGGATGGGCGATTATTTTTAGAACTTCGCTGATATAAAAAAAAATGTAATGTGGTTTCAATCAACATGTTGGGGACATTTAGATTTTTTATTTAGACTTGTTACGTGATGTCGACGTCACATGAGTTTAGCAATTATACTGGCAGTTTAGAGGACATCTATAAATTCCAATATTGCAAGGGCATAACCAAGTTAAAAATCTTAGTTTAATTTGTAATCCTTTTCAACACTATACGAGGGCTGTTCAATGAAAAATGTCCTTAGTGCTCGGAAAGCAACTAAAAGCTCTTTTCAAGGATTTAGCCTTAATGCTTTTACTTGAATATTTTCTTTTTATTGAAACACATGTCCGTAACATTCTTATTCAATTTCTGATTTTTAAAACACGTTTTTGAGTATTGCCCTTCGTATACTGGAATATGGCAGATCCTATGATTCCTTGACTTGTTTCTTCTTTCTGAATCAATGGTGTTTTTTTTTCAAGTTTGGAAATTGAAACAAGTGAAAGGATGAAAGAACTGGCGAATATTGTTGGTTTGACAAAACATTAACTGTCTGTTTATCCCCAAAACTTCTTTACTCTTCACGGCCTGTGGGTTTGGACGCCGTCATGACGAAAGTTAAAGTAGTGGATTCTTGATTCTGGTTCCATCCTCTCATAATCCTTTCGATTTTTTTGCAAAAAATTGCTTTCTAGACTTCTCCAGATATTGAACTGCCTCCCCGAATAAGAATTTGAACGACAAGACTACTAATATTTAAGAAAATGACATTTAAAACTATTTTTGTGTTTTTAAAATTCGTTGCTTTTTTGAGACCTTGGTTGTTTTTGTCAAGTGCATTTTATTGTAAATTTGTTTTGAGGGTTTTGAGGCAATGAAATCAATTTCATTTTCTATTTGAAGTTCAGACAAAGGTGGATAACTTCAATTTTGATTTTTTAAAAATACTTGTTTATATATTCTTACACGCTGTTGTTTTCACTCATTTTTCAAGAAATAGGGTGACCATAGGGTACTAAGATTTTTTACTTTCAAATGTTTCGTTAAAATGTTGTAAACTACCCCCAAATTGAGGCCTATTAATTTTGCTATGTGTCTTAAATTAAATCAAATATCATCAGTGATTATTTGTTGAATTTTCGCAGACATTACATTGGTTGTTGTAAGTATTTGTCGCCATGGACGGTACCCATTTTTGATACCAATTATATCATTTTTGTTCATTGAAATCCACCCATTTATGTGTTTATAAAACATACATTAGTTGCTGTAAATTTCACGTATTAGAGAAAATAGTTCTTTGGAATTCTTAACGAGTTTTACAGCAGCTTTGATGAAGCGTTTAATTTCACTATAGTTTACCATTCATTTTTAATGCAGTGTCTCGAATAGCCATTGTTTTCCAGCTTCTCACAATGAAACTACGTGATGAAAAGTGGTCACATAAACTGTAATCAATTCATGAAAGATTCTTTCATGAGAGAAAGTCAAGCTTAATGTCATATAATTTCTATATTGTATGTCATAGAGCTCAGGACATTATTTATCGAACAGCCCTCGTATGTTGTTTGTGAAAAGTGCTGCAAACCTACATAGATTCCCTTTTTAATTGCTAAAAATTAAATTGTTGGACGACAGGTTGAATATATTGCTGCTCAACTACATTAAATATAGCTATGATTAATTTATTTGCAAGAATTCATGAGGTTCGCAGCACTTTTCAAATATCTTATGCTTCTTGAGTTTATTGATAAAAACTTGGCAAGATTCATCGAGGGTATGCCCTTGCAATAAATCGATTTATACGGGCCCTTCAATTACTTTTCATTGATTCTGCATAAAAAGACACGACAGTATCACTTGTCTGGAGAATGTACGGACAGTTTATGAATAAAATACTAAAATAAACATCGCATCCAAGCTAATGGCCTTTTATTTAATTGCAAACGATATTTTATTTGAGAACAAAAGACATTTTTCATTGTACAATTATGACTTGATCAGCCTCCTCACTGTGTACAAACTGAGTCACTTTTGCATGATGACGTCACATTGACAAGTGCATTGCGATCGATGCATCGATTATATACGGTTGTGAAGGATTTAACAAACGACAAAACTGCATGTAATAGTAGGTTTGTATGTGGTATATAGCTGTCCAGCTATCTGAAATAGCAAAAAATACCATTTCGTGGTATTTTGAAGACCTTATATTGTGTGTGACATCATAATAAACATTTCCCGTACAAATGAGGCCCCACCTCCTTACTTTAACCTTAACTGTGCTGCGCACAAGATGTCATACGAGTTAACAACAGCACTCGTTCAAGTGAGGTGGGGTTGACGATAATGCACTAACATCATCTTCAGGGCACAATCCTGTTAGAAAGATATCTGTAGACGGATGACCACTGTGTTGCGTGCGTCTAGACGTTTCCTGAAATATATAATGCAAAGACACGGCAGTATCATGATTATAAAAACACACTTATAATTTTCAACAGTGAACTGCATAAGAATGCGGTGGGTGGGTGGGTTTTTTAAAGATATCAATCCAAAACTAAAATTTTTCTATCACCTGAACCAACCTACCCATGTGCTCGTCTGCTGTCTTAGAAAGGAGGAAATTACGTCTCGTACCATGTATATATAGTCTCTGTGGTGTTTCTAAAAAAAAACCTCTGGTATTCGCAATCCGGATTATTCCGCGAAGCACATACTCAGTCTAAAATGGGCAATGCACATGTATCACTGAGATAAAATCCCGTATTCCTTGACGTTGCTTGAATATGGGTTATTTTTTAAAGCACAATTTGTACAGTCCCGTTCTGATGCAGTATTTTCAACATGCAACAGTTTAACTAACGAGAAGAGCAGGTATAAACCAACTAGAGCCGAGCTCGTTGCAAAGCAACGAATAGGTCTTCCGTTGGAGCTACGGACTAGAAGACGTAACCTTGAGTCGAGGTCAAAAGCCACATACTAAAGATATACAAGTAAAAAACCTTGTAAGAGAAGCAACTTACAATGTTTCGCTAGGAAAAAGACTGTAAAGGAATACTAGTACGTGTGAACTTGATCTTTCTAATTGACCTTGTGCTAAGCAATAACTAACTATCGTTAGAGCTAAAATTGAGATAAAAAGAGTTAGGTCAAGGTCAAAAGAAAGGCCAAGCTCAAAAATGGTGATGCCATTAAATAGCTGTCATCAGTATGCATCAACAATTGAAGTTTGATAACACCATTTTGAATGGTATGTTTAAAACTGAGCTAAACACTTATTTAAGAAAAGTAAGGTATATACATGTACATGTATCACATAATGTCAAGTTTAAAAAAATGTTAATGCAATTGCATAACTCTAATTAATTTCTATCAGTATATAAAGATTGATAAAAATATCTTGGATAGTTTGTTTGAAACTGAACTTTGAACTGAGCTACAGGCAATGTGTGACAGAAGGAGAGACGGAAGGACAGAAAGTAGGAAGGATGGAAGACGTCCGACAAACACCAAATGCCTTGGCCATATTCATGCATATGGCAGGGCATAACATGTCATGTATGATTATTGGTTTACATAAAAATAGGTCGTAACTTTCAGTCTCGGAATTCAACCCCTAAACTACATGTATATATGCATGTACAAAAACAAATCAACCGACTGACATTCTCTGCTTAGAAGGAAGACATTGTATTCAGTTTAAGGGATGGGGTACTTATAGTGATGAGAGGAATTTAACAACCAGTCGGTCAATGAAACATTATTTTGGAATGTCTGTATACATCTGCGTGGCTTTTCTTAGAATGAAATTAGTATTTTTTGAAATATCTAAATAATTCTTTTATTGACGCCGTGATATATTTGAAAGGCTGTATAATAGCTGTTCGGATATAGTGCCGTTTGAAGGTCCAACACCTTTCTTTTAATATAACCAAAGGTTCTAGTGATCTTTTTTCCGTATAGTCGAAATGCATAGTGTGGGAGAAAGAAAAAAACTTATGGGGTCGTTCAAAAACAAATTAATGAGTTGTGTTTTTCATCTACACAGCCAATTTTTTTTTCTGTTTTCCTTTTTAGTGAATTGCCGTTTATTTTGTTTACAAGCTTGTGTTCATACCTCTGTTCATACGCGCTACCAATGTGAGAGGAGAAAACAAGACGTCGTCAAGCAACAATGACTGACCATATACATTGTAATCATTATACAACCAAATATCAGAGCGAATCGATAATTTAAGTACCTAGTTAAATACATAGGAATTCAAAAATTAAGGAAAGAATTTAATTTATATTTTATGATAAATAGGCAATAACGAATTTTCTAATTTTGTAAAATCGTATTCTGAAAGCTCTGGATGTATATGTAATTATTATCGGCTGCGGTAGTGGCCAATCTTTATGTGATTGTGTTAGAGAGTGCACATGGGGAAATGAGACGTGTTTTTTTTTTTATTACTTCAATAGAATAATTCGTAAATTATAACAAGTAAAAATAATGCGTAAAATATTTTTAAAACTTGCTTAAACTTAATATTAAATGTTGAAATATATTTCAATTTCATTGTCATTAATATCTCATGATCATCAATAATTTATGGTCAAATAAAAACAGTTTACATCAGATACTCCCCAGCCTGAGAGTGTGTAAAATTTGAAAAGAAATCTCTAGATTTTCCGGATAATGATGATGTGGTTAAAGTGCATGGTGAATAAAAAAAATTAGTTTTTCAACTTCTAGTAAAAATTGTTTTGAATTTGCTCTACATCTACAAATGACACAAAGATCATGAAGATATATTTTTTTTTAATTTTGCACTGCGGTTTGCAGCACAGCCTGCTCTGCAGAAACCATGAGCATTATCACGTAATCAAGATCCAGGGTATCGAGGCTCGGACATTGCCTACACCTTCATTTTGATGACAATAAATTCTTCTTATACATCAATGAACATGATTTTTTATTAACATCGATAAATCTATTTATGAGCAAATGCGGTAAAATTATTTTTTATTTTCCTTTGAAAACAGCCTGAAATAGAATTGAAAAACTATTTCAGCTTTGAATATCTTGACGTGCTTTCCTGCATGTGAAAGAATTGTTTTGCTTTGCAGCCAATTTGATGCTTTGCATCAATTAAATTCGTACTGACATTGTACATGTACAGGCACGTAAAATATTCTGTTTATTGGACGAAATAGTATACCATTCTGTACAATATCATTTTAAGTTTAGTAGCAATAACTGCAAACTCAAAAGTGCTTAATTTCATGTTGGATTTCCCCCTGTGAATTAGAAACGTTAACTCCACTTACAATTATCCTGCATGCGTACATGTAGTTTAAGATTCATAAAACAATTACCACTTCGATAAATACAGGGGAAAATGGTGTAAACCTAGCTCGTGTTTTTTTTTTTTCGGCTATCAAAAGGCATCAAACTTGAAATGAATAAATGCACAAGCGATTACGATTGATTATAACAAGCTGAAATAGAGTGAAATTGAATGATATGAAAGGAGTCGACATGATCATGATTTCAAACCCAATTTTCCATTTGTAACTATCGGAGTACACAACGGATTTTCAAGTCGACCTACCCGCTGCTATCTGCGGACACGTGCTTGTAAATGAGGACTGGGCTACAAAATTTTAGACACAAAGCGACAAAGCTGGATGTAAACTGTTTATTACAAATACGTGAATAATAGTATATTTTAAGGTAATTTTTTAACGTTCAATGTTTATTGATATTCAAAAAAATAATGGAGAAACAAAAGAGTGATGGTAAAAATAAAACGTACATAATAGTACATTACGTATCACAAGACTTCCATCACTAACTATAATTATTTGCCGAAGCCCCTTTTTAATTACAATTTAAATAAAATACATTAACACGGAATAGAGAAATAATTTTTGCGTGAACAGGCCAAAGAAAGCGATCACAATTCAAAATGTTTTATGCACCAGTGTTTCGAATTACGATTAAATGAAAGATCGATGAAGTATTCTTATCGATTCGATAAATTAAAAACATGATTTTCTATAAATTGATAGGTCTTTGTACACAATGGATTTTAAACACGATCACAGACACTTGCATTGTTTACGACAGGTGGCTGGTACACTAGTGACCTAGATCGACAGCGTAGGATTCGGGTGTTGGATTACATAACTGTTGCAAACATCTAGGCGATCTTGGAGATCGCCAAATATATGCAACTAATGATCGTGAATTATTCGATGCATAAAGTTAAAATAACTTTAATTGTTATAATAATCAATGTAGAAAGATAGATTTAATATATTCTGTTTATGAAGACGTATTCACTATAAAACTAATTAATATTAAATAAAAACGAAAGACTATAATCGTTATAAACAATTTAATAGTGAACCGTAAAGCACGTATAAAGCCCTATTTAGAAGAAAATTAACATTAAATACCATAGGGTTTATTACTGATAGGAAGGTTGTGTAAATTATACACGTGAAGAGGTCTGATTTCCTTTCCGAATGAAAAACGCTACCTGTTTACCTGGCCTGCTTTCAACTACGTATTACGCAATACCCCCGGTATAATCGAACACATAACATTTTCATCAGATTAAAAAGGTGTCAAAGAACAATTTTGTTCGTATAATCCAGATCGAAATATTTACCGTTTTTGAGTTATAAAGCAAAAACTTTCAAGCTCCCTAAATCCCTAATCATAGGGACCAGCTCCTTTTGAATAGTATGATATGAAAGCCCTTGCAATTATGCACAACTTTTGTTCAACATGTCTTAACAAAATATTTTTAGTTTTCAAGATAAAAAGGAAAACATGTGTAAATTTTCGCTCTTTTAGGCGTTCTATTTTTTGACCCCTGTATAGCGCCATTTTGAATAGAGAAATCGAAAAACAAAAACTGATGTGCACAACTTCAATCCTTCTGTTATCTAAAACCAGTAAAATTTCTGCTCCAGCTCTAGTGGTCTCTGAGCCTTTATCTGGAAATGAAAGCCTATAATTTTGCGTTTAAAGGGAAATAACTCAAAACCGGAAGTGACTTTTTGAAATTATCGACAGCATTCTGATAGAGTTTGTTACCGTCTATAATGTCTGAAAATTTGAGCAAAATCCATTGAGAATTGAGTGAGATATGAGGCCTCAAAGGTGGCGTCTAGGAAGAAAACAAAAAAAGAATAATAAGAATAATCTTAATCTTCAGAATCAGTAGAAGGTCTTCCGTTTAAAACGGAAGACCATAATTATGGAATAAGGTATAGATGAGAATCCAAATTTCCAATCCATTCTGTCAGTATACATTCTATAATATTCTATAACGACATTGACTGGTTTTTTTTTAGTCTTGTTGATTTTTACTTTTGTCAAAATATTTTTGCCAAAGTAATGTTTCTTTGCAACAGGGGAGATACCGTTGCCAAATTTATTGTTCTTTGTACTCAGGAAATATCCCGGTGATCTCTCCTTAACTTTATCTGTGTTATATACTTATTGTCATTTAATAAATGACAATTCTCACTCAGTATACATTGTTTGTTATATTTCAACTTTTGCGGTAGTCTAGCCAGATCACTAGGGTTACATAAATACTATTTGTAAGCTTAGATTGGGAAATTTTGTATTAATTTGTTGATTTTACTAAAATTAATGCCAAAAGATACTCTTATCTGAATATACTTTGATTAGGACTGATGTTGTTTAGGAAAATAGATATTTACTTTAAATCTACATTTTAGAAGTTAAATTAAGCTTCTGTTAAACAGAAAAAAAAGTTTTACAATTATATATTTTTTCTATCTTTGATTAAACACACTTCCTGGTATGCGTATGCACAAAAGCACAATTTGTACAGTCTCATTCCGAAGAAGTAATACATATTTGCAACAATCTACCTAACAAGGAGAGCAGGTATAATCCAACGATGAAAGATGGTTTAGATGAAAATACAATCCATTCTACAAGAACAGATTCTTACCGTAACATTGCATCTGAGAAGTTTTATTGCGAAATTACAACGGTATAAAGATACCAACAATGAGATCCTTTTTTATGTGTTATTGGAGAAAATTTAAATTAAGTAAATGACGTGGAAGAAACTTTTTCATAGTGTTTAAAATTTAGATCAAGCTCAAGCCTACTTTCTTTATTTAGGCCAATAGATAAAGAAGATATTTTTACACAAATATAGTTTTAATTGATTTTTTCAGCAATGTTTTGTAAACTTTTTACAAATAAAATATTGGATTAAAACATTACACTCCAATATATGGATGTGTATGTATAGAAAACATGAATCCTTCATAGATTTGTACATGAAACATATTGAGATAACGAACAGTATTCAAGATCAAAAGTCCATAAAACAATACAAAATGAAGCACAGCAAACAAGGACCTCCAAAACATCAGAACTTGGATCAAGTACCATAGAGGAGTAAGCATCCTGTACAGACGGGTCACAACCGCCATGTGCTCCTTCTCATGATCGGAAAATAACGGGAAAATCCGTCATCAATTCAGTGTATAAATAATGGACTAACAATAAGTACATGTATGAAATTTTAAAACGTCAGTCAGCATTTGACTCAGTGATAAATTGTATTTGCTGACAAGGTCATTGTATCGACCGTTTCACTTACAAAATAATGACATAAACGATACTGCTAAAATTCTTTTGTCATCAACTTGATTATCAATAATTTACCTCGTTTTAGAAATTGTTCATAAGTAGAGCATGCTCTTGCGTATCGAATCAACTGATATACATGTATATAAACGCCGTATGCAGCAATATACCTTTATCACCTGCATACAGAATTTATATATCTCAGTTGATTCAATACGCAAGAGCATGCTCTACGTATAAACAATTTCTAAATCGAGGTAAATTATTGACAAACAAGTTGATGAAACAAGAATTTCAGCTGTCTCGTTTAAAGTCATCATTTCGTAAGTTCTATGGTCAACACAATGACTTTGTCAGCAAATACAATTTATCTATGAGTCAAATGCTGACTGACGTTTTAAAATTTCATACATATTATTAGTCCATTACTTATACACTGAACGGATTTTCCCGTTATTTCCCGATCATGACAAGGAGCACACGGCGGGTGTGACCGGTCGACAGGGGATGCTCATTCCTCCATGGCACCTGATCCCACCTCCGATGTTTTGGAGGTCCATGTTTGCTCTGCTCCTATTTTGTATTGTTTTATGGACTTTTGATTTTGAATAATGTTCATTATCTCAATGTGTTTCATAAACGCCTTATGCAGGTGATAAAGGTATATTGCTGCATAAGTAGAGAAGGTGACGATTGTAAAGTTAATGTCATCACGTTTATCATAGAGCTTGGTTGTTAGATTACCACTAACGTCTTTTTCAAGTAAAATATTCAAATACGAAACAAATGTGCCAGACTCTTTGGTATCTTTTATCTCAAGCTCACCGGGATATATCGTATCGACATAAGAATGGAAATTACCATTGTTAATTGACAATACTTTGTTGATATATCTAAATGAGTGGAAGGCCAGAGCAAATGTTTTCTTCTTTTCACGTATTAGATTTTTGGGCAAATTCTACTTGATATGAATACAAAAAATAAGTTTGCTAATACTGGGGCGCAATTGGGACCCATGGACATTCCAATAGACTGTGCTCCAAAAACCACAAAGATATTGCCAATCAGAAGCTCAAGCATTGTTTTATGTCAACTTCATAATACTTGTGTGTACAATCAGAATGTTCTTTAAATAACAAAATAATTTTGCAAATGACCAATGTCAAGGTGAGTAAATTTATGAGTTCCATTTTTATTGAAAAAAGCAGCTGTCAATGATATCAAACGTCCTGGACTCAAATTTATCGTGAGGAATGGTTGTGTATCAAGTGGAAAAGTACTGATTTTTAAGCTGTTAATTTCCTAACATTTTTCTCTGCATTCAAAATGGAGCTTATTAAGCTCATTTAATCAACGACTCATTACATATATCTTTATAAAGCGGTATTTAATTGACAACGTTTAGAGTAATATACGAGTACATCTTTATTCTTTAAATAACTGAAGCAGAGGCTCTTGATTCGGTGACGAAAATGTTTTAAAGGAAAGGAGATCTACACAAATATTGACCTTCATAAAATCAACCGTATTAAATGGTTGTTATCATTGTCTTGTCAATATTTGATATAAATTTTATTTTTTACACAGAAAAAGCCTCAAAATGACACATTTTACTGGTAATTTCCCCAAAGAAAACAGTATATGCAGTCGTCACCCACTTTAATTTTCCAATATGTCATACAAAATTCTTTAAAAATAACATTTCTCAAATATCTGTGGGAGATGCATGTGTGATATTCTTTTTTTCTAAAAGCAAACTCCACTGAAAATTGATATATTCTAAATCTTTTTACGAATAATTAGATTATGTACAAATTCATGATGTCACAATTAGCATCTAGGAGTTCATATGAGAAAGGCGATATTCGTATAGGTGTATATTCGTACTGCAAGTAATTGCTATGATTCTGAAAGGACGAATTTCTATTTCTTACATTACTTCAATATTTTAAAAGAATAATACAGAATCATATTTTTATTGAAACTGTACCTTGTTCTTTGCGATCTAATATTAATGTACCAAATAAATTAAACAAAGTATTATCAAAAACGTTAGTATCCTTTATAACAATATACCTCTCAACAAGAAAACCAAAACCCCTTTACTTGTATTATTATGCACTATTTAGAATTATAACACCTCCAAGGGTTATTGTTAATTAAGTGGCGAATCTCGTGCACAATTGTTCATGATCAATAATGTTACATCCAAAAATATGTAAGCACGATGATCGTGTACACTAATTTTGTTTATGCAAAACATACTAATAAATCGACATCAAAGCATCAACACTTTGATTCAACAGCAGCTTGAAGATTGCCCAGAAGAAACACTGCGATGAGATGTACACTGAAGGTATTAAGTGTCTGCAGACAGCTTAAGATAATATGCAAGGTAACATAACTCAAACGATAGAAACACTGAACAGAAAGACTGAATGGGTGTGTACACTGTATTTTCAGAAAACTAGTTTTCTGCTTACATTCATTACATTAATAAGGAAACGAGGATGCGATGCATTATATAGCTGCTTTCCCTGTCAAAATTTCCGGATTACGCTACGAGTTGATACAGAAAGTTTTCAATAAAATAAAACAATAAAACAAACTGAATTTTATATAAAATTAACAAAACACAGAAAATTTTAACTGACAAAGAACCCCTTTTCCTTTATAGAACAAAAAGGCTTAAAATTGACAGACAAGCTGACATACGTAGAATTTCAAATATTTTGTTGTCAGATTCAATTAAAAGATTACATCTTTTGAGTAAGGAGTCGAAAATTCCCGAAAAATAATTAAGTCTCTAAGAAAAGTATAAAATCGTTGAGTAAATAAACTTATAGAATTTTTATTTCAGTTTCCTTAATTAGGACAATATATAAAGAGTTTTTTTTGAAAACAGTCTTCTTTTCTTTTACAATGTTTCGTAACATAATAAGAACAAATACAGTATCAGAATGTAGGAGTAATTTATTTCAATGCACAATTTTTTTTTGATACATAAACATATTCTCTCTGCGTTTCAATGGGGACTAATTGAGCTCTTATTTGAGGCACATGTGCATTGATCAGAATTAAAACACAAGTTAAAAGTAAACTGGTTTTTGGAAGACAGATATTTGCCATATAGTGTTACTGATTTAATTAAAAACCATCGAATGAGAGGTCAATGTACAATAGGAACCACATCTTCTATAACATTTTATGTCTTTCGAATACCAGAAGCATCCTGATTGATTACAATTCCCTGCTTCCAAAACATCATTATAAGATGATAATCAACACATTCGAATCATTCACATGCAATACCTTTTTGATTATTAAGGTCTTCCGTTTCCAACTTCCAACTTTCGTTTCTACTTCTGATGATTAAGATTATTCTTATTATTCTTTTTTTTCCTTTTCCTAGACGCCAACTTTGAGGCCTCATATCTCACTCATTTCTCAACGGATTTTGCTCAAATTTTCAGACGGTATAGACATTAATAAACTCTATCAGAATGTTGTCTAACATTTCAAAAATTTACTTCCGCTTTTGAGTTATTCCCCTTTAAACGAAAATTTATAGGCTTCCATTTCCAGACAAAGGCTCAGAGACCACAAAAGCTGGAACAGAAATTCTACTGATTTTAGATAACAGAAGGATTGAAGTTGTGCACACCGGTTTTTGTATTCAAAATGGCGTTATATAGGGGTCAAAAATTAGAACGCCTAAAAGAGCGAAAATTTACACATATTTTCCATTTCCCATTTTATCTTCTAAATTAAAAATATTTTGTAAAAACATATAGAAAAACATATAGAACAAAATTTGTGCAGAATTACAAGATCTTTCAATTAATATATCTGAAAAAGGACTGACCCCTAAATCAAGGGATCTAGAATGGCCAAAAGTTTTTTTTCCAGATATCTCAAAAAGTATTGCGATTTTGTTATACATCAAAGAAGCAAAGTTGTTCAAAATCTCTAGTAGAATCTATTGAGATCATTAAATTACGTCCTGTGACGGCAAAACCGGAAGTAGTCAGAAAATGCATATTTTTGCCGTTCTTGACACGTTTTGGGGAAATATTTGTCACTGGAAGCATAAAACTTAATTTTCCGTCCGTCGACGTCACTTCCGGACGAACAGGAAGTAGCAAAAAATGGCTTACTTTTGCAATTTTCAACATAGATTTGGATGATTTAAATCATTAGAGACGTCATTTCTCTTTTTTTTTTTAAATAAAAGTTACTTCCGGTCAAACAGGACGGAAGACCTACTCGTTGCTTTGCAACGACTCGGCTCTAGTTTTATATATATATTTTTTAGGACCAATCATATTGCTTTGTTGTTCTTGTTTTGAACATATTTTATTGTATAATTTATATAAAGGGATTGGATACAAGTTCTTGCAACTTAAAAAAAACTTTCCCTGTTGTTCTTATGACGAATTTAAAAGATTTGTCCTTTTGTATTCCGGTGTAAACTTCGATCACATATTGTGGCCCCACACTAGACCGGGGGGGGGGGTCATGCTTTGAACAAACTTAAATCTACACTACCCCGAGGGTCAGGACTGGAATAAATTTGAATCTACAGTACCTTGAAATTTGCTGTTCTAAAAAAGGTAAGTTCAATATCCCTCCTTATTCCTATTTAAAACTTAGATAACTCATCATATCCCCAACCTTGCTCAAGGGGTAGTGAACATGAATCTACACAACCTTGGTATTCTTTCATATAACTATAACCAATCATGGCTTTGTTTTCTTGAAAATAAAATTGTAAAGATTTTTCCTATGTGTATCTGTGCTAAACTTTGATCCCCAATTCATAAATATCTTTCCTTAATACCCTTCAACCAAAGATACTTTGTGGCAAGTTCGAAGAAAATTGGCAGGGTGGTTCTTGACTCGATAATGAAAATGTAAAAAGTTTGCGACAACGATTACTACAGACAACGGCCATATTTTGTGTAACTTACTCTGCTTTCAAAAGAAAAAGTGAAGTGCAAATCAGGTTTCATGATATTTCTCTTTTTGACAAGATTGTTTCTTCGCAAACAGTCCATCATCTGAAAGTCTCTACCACCCAAATATTGTATTTTCCTGGCCATAATGTATAAATGCAAGGCTCATTTTTTTTTATACATATTCTCCTCGTTCTTCTGCATTTTCATAGTTTGATTTAGAGGTTTCCCGAATACAAAACAATAATTTATTGCTACTCGCCGCTCAGCGACGTCTTTCGACGTCATGGTTTGATATTTTTAATCAAGTCTATCCGTCATCTGTTAAACTGAGAGATGTATTACTTTACCTTTAAGTATCTAAACTGATAGAAAGTACTTAATTTACACGTATAAATTTTATTTCGTTTAGGTGCCATTTACTAGAAGTACGACTGTAGCATTATAACGTGCATAATTAAAAAAAAGTGTTAACTCAATTTTGACTTTGGTCGGTGACCCCATTTTGTTGTCAAACCTTTGATTATTTTGAAAAATATGGAAATATATACCATTTTTTACTCACTTTATTCAACTCAGTTGTTAAAATATGTATATATATATATACCAAAGGTTGTAATATGACGTTAAATTATAAAAAGTAGTGAAAAAGTATATTTTCCTGTTTCATATCGTTTTCGTCGATGTTATGATAGTGTAAATATTCTGTTTTGATTTTTAGCTAATTAATAATATAGTGAATTAGAATTTTAAGAATTACATGTAACACGCGTGAAGTCGCTTGACAATGAACATGTATCAGTGTTTCTACCTGTAGTTGGCGATAAAAGAGCTGTTTGTTTGAAACTAAAGAATGTCTATAAAATAAACATGTGCAATATTTTAACTATTCCAAGTCTGAATTTTTGAATTATAAGGAAAGAAACGCTTTTTGAATATAAAATATGCGAGAATTTCATGGAAATATTATTTATCAAATTTTAAATTCAAAATATATTTTGAGGTATGGCCAGTGCACGAAATTTTTTTGATATGTCGTCAACGCTGTAAAAGTACCAGTCCTCCTAATATCAGAACATATTCAACATGACAATGCTGAATAATATCTTTGTTTATCTCTCTGTATATTACATTGTTTAACGATATTGAATCCACATCTTGTTAACATTGCCTTCCTCTTTTCTGTTGTTTACATCGTTAACATCGTCGGCATCGCAATGTAGGTTGATATCGAGTCGACATCGTTTCAACATTGGCTTCTTATCTGTCATATTTACATCTTTCACATCGTCGACATCGCAATGTTGGTCGATATCGAGTCAACATCGTGTCAATATTGCCTTCTTTTTATCTTCTTTACATCGTTTACATCGTCGACATTGCAATGTTGGTCGATATCGAGTCCACATCGTGTCAACATTGCGCTTTTTTTGTTTATATCGTTCACATCGTCGACATCGCAATGTTGGTCGATATCGAGTCTACATTGTCTACAATGCATTGTGGATGATGTCTTCGAAACAATACTAAATGTAGACGATGTAAACGCAGAATCGTTATAATATTATTACATTGCGATGTAGACATACAATGTAAAAATAATAATAATGTAGCTAGACGATGTTAACGCGATATCACATCAACATAGTTTACATTGCGATGTAGAAACAATACCAATCTAGAATGTATGAGTTAACTCTTTACAAGTATTTTTCTCAAGAAACATTTGGCCAGAAAAAAATGAAACTTATTTGTAAGCATCCTGGAGTAGGTAAATTAAAAAATAACATTGAATATATACTAGGAAAAATCTTTAAAAGTCTTCTCAAGGATCGAGAAACATTTTTTGGAAGCACCCTGTGAAAGTGTTGATTCCAGATTGTTGAATTGTTGGCCCCCGAGGGAAGAGTGGGGTTACAAGGGGGAAATCTGGAAAAGAACAGGACAAAAATTACTCTGTTCAGCGTTCTATAGTCCATGGTTTTCTTATTTGATTTCCTTTCATATAATTATTACAATGAGAGTGTGGTAATTAATAATTATTATTCCCATTCTACATAATAGTAAATGATGCATTTGGTGAAAAAAAGGGAAAATGCTAGTCGAAATTTTAAAGAGCAGAATTCTTTAGTAGATTCTAGAACATTTTAAATGAGCTATAATTCTTTTAAAAGTTGAAATTACAGTTCATGGTAGCTCAGTCGGTAGAGCGCTCGCTCCGTGATCGGGAGGTCGAGTTCGTATCTCGGCCCCGACTGACCTAGTCAATAAAATGGGTACATGTAGCAACTGTTTCTTCGCCATGCGCTCGGCACTTTGAAGTGAAAGTTGCGGGTCCTTTGGATGAGACCTTAAAAACCGAGGCCCCGTGTCAGAGACAGGCGTTGGTACGATAAATATCCCTCACTGCTTAATGGCCCTGAGTGCCGAGTAAAGGTCAAAATTTGAAGCCCTTCACCGGCATACGGTGACGTCTCCATATGATTGAAAAATTCTCGAGAGGGACGTTAAACAGTCAATCTTAAGTTGAAATTCATATTAAATGTGACTTATTTGATTTTCGTTGCGATTTCATTTTTAGCTCTACTGGTAAGAGGCCAGAAAAGCGTTGCTATAGTAAGATGACCGACCTCTGTCCTTCTGTCTGTCTGGATGCTTGCAAAGTTTTTAAAACGCTACTCCTTCTACATTTTTGTCTGATTTCCAATATAATTTTGAACACAAGTAGACTAATATACTAAGAACCATAATTCTATTTATTAAATATTTACTTAATAATACAGTATGTTTGCATCCCCGATAGGAACACAGACAGGCGCTCTGAATTACACACCCTGTATCAGCACCCAGTATTTCACCCATATCGCATCCTTTATTACAGCTTTCTGGAACATCTCTGTATTTTTCATTCAGAGTATCTCGGATCTTTTTCTATTTTTCATGAAGTTTATTGTACGAGTAATTGTAATTTTCATCAAACATTTTATGTTATTTCAAATAATTATTTTGTTTTATTTATAATTATTTCTTTTTTATCTGTGTATGCTTTGCATGTGGAAAACAATAATGAGAAAGTGAAATAACTTAAAGGGAAAACATTCATTCTTTTAATTAAACACTTAATTTATAAACAAAATACAGTATATAAATGATTATTGTCACTATTTTCAAATATATATCAAAAGTTATACATGCAAAAATCTGTAACACACCCCATAACAATTTAAACCTGCACTAATATCAGCCTTCTGGCCTTCGGCCCTAGGGCTGATATTGGAGTCTCGCGTGTTGTCATGTACATGTATTATTCTTTCTATATAAAACCGTACACCCCTTTCTGCCATGGATACCATTCATTGACCCCCCCAAAAAATTGTCCGAAATGTAACAATTGGTTTCTGTGAAAGTGATGAACGAAAATAAAGTAGTTTTCTATAAAACAGTGCAAATCTTTGATATTTGTGAATAAAAGATGGGATAAAAATATCTCCCAAAGCTTGAGAAAAAATAAAACGAGATAGATAAAAATTATATCCAACCAAAATTACAACAAAAAACATAATTAAATCATCGAAAATCCTTTTTGATGTCGATAAAAGTGTTGCCTTGTTCACTAAAAATAGATTTTTTTGTGAAATATTTTAAAAATCTTTCCCCTCATATAGTTTTGGTCTGATTTCAATATAACTTGGCACACATATGAACCGCACTAAAATGCATAATTTTATATCAGTTTTTGATTTCGATGAACAGTGTTTTTAAAGTTACTGAAAATATTAAATACAGTGAAATAATAATTATAAAAATGTTACTCCTCCTACATCTTAATCTTATTTCAATAGAACTTGGTGCGCATGTAGACTACACTAAGATACATTATTTATTCTGACGGGTTTTTTTTTTATTTCAATGAAAAGTGCTGCCTTTTCACTGAAAATTAATTTTCTGTAAAATATTTTAAAAACACTACTTCAACTTCTACATTGTTAAAATTTAGTCTAATTTCAAAATAACTTGGCTCACATGTAGACTAAATTGAGAAACAAAAAAGTTAATATCGTTATATAACTTCAATTAATTATGTTGCTATGGTAACTATATTCGAAGTTCTGTGATGTTCCTTTTAAAGGATATACTCCTAAAGTTTTCGTCTGATTGCAATGTTACCACAATAGAGACTAAATGCTCATGATCATTTTTCTATTTAGTGCTAATGCAAAGTGTCTTGTCAATTTGCTACTTTTCTCTGCCTTTTTTAAAGTAAAAACTCGTGGATCTACAGGTTTGTTTTTATGAATTCTTACACTATTTGAGGAGTGTTTTCCTGTTAAACCGATCAATAGTTCTTAAAAAAATAGACAAAAGATCAACAGGATATGTCATTCTAAGTGTTAGCTGTCTTACAATATCACTTATAAAAATAGAGAAAATTTTATTATCAAGAATTTTATCAACAGAGTTTCCTAACTAATTCATTTATGTACCAGAAAAGAAACACTGATGTCATGTTATTTCCATATTTATATTTTTGGTGCTCTGAAGCTGGAGACCAGGAAAACTTCATCAAGACAGTCCTAATCTGTGTGCTGCAGGGCACTTCTCTATGTGTACCTGTGAATATAACATATAACATGCTTATTCTAGTAATGTTGTGTATACTCTATGACAAAAAAAAAGTCTCTTTCAAAGGGCAGATTTTGAAAAATATTTTAATACCTAGTTGGAGCATATACCTTTATTCTGAAAACCGGTATAACGTCGATTTCAGAATTTGGTTTTACTCATTAACAAGCTGAAACATTCTGGGGTAAAGAAAAAAAATGCCAGTGGAGTCAGAGACCTGCATGTCTGATGAAGTGACTCCAGAAAATACCGTCGCCCGCATGGCACAGTGGTTAGAGCGTCTGCTCTAGAATCGCAAAGTTTCAAGTCTTTCTTACATCGCAGGTTCGGATCTAACTTTAATTTGAGACGTGGAGACCGATCCTTGAAATGAGACCGTATAAACCGAGGTTCCGTGTCGCAGAAGGTTCTGGCACGAAAACATCCCCCACTGCTCAATGGCCCCGAGTGCCGAGTATAGGACAAACACCAAGTTATGGATCATTATTCTATTTATTACTGTTGCAAATTTGCATGTCAAAATGCTACTTTTGTTTTCCTTTGTTATAAGTGCATACCAGTGTAGATTCAGTCTCGACAGACACGTCTAGTTTAAAATCAAATTCATCTCGCAATCAAATAATTGGGTCATATTTTTGAAACCAGACGGGAAAAAGAAATTTCGAACCATTATATTACCAAAAAATGTCATTTTAACAACAACATTTTAATATAGTTCCTGATAAAACGCTATAGCTATATATCACTTATTATTCAGGAAAATCAAAGTCTTTCCTCGTGTAATTTCCGTTCCAGGACAATGAAATTAGTCTTTTATTTCTTAACTGTAAACTATTTTGAAAAATTAACCAAATAAGAAGGATGAATATTTTAGTGATCCCATTGACAACTATCATATGCTTTGGTAAACGATGAAATTATGGGATTTTTTTTCTCCATTGGTTTTGTCATGTTATATTTTTGCATATTTTTCAGAATATTGTTTGGCATCAAATATTCACTTGGAAAACATTAACACAAACAAGGGTCAGTTTACCTCACCTGGATACCCCGCCAACTATCCGGACAACACAAACTACACTTGGATAATAAGGACTGGGCACACTGCAGCTAACGTTACATTTAGAATTCATGACATGAATATTAGAAACACAAATCCTTGTGACGACTATCTCGAGGTAAAATTCACCTTTTATTAAATTCTTATCTTGAATTAATTACACAGAATTTGGCACAATAAGAAGGATAAAAAAGCTGTAACAATTACGATTAACTCTCTCTCTCTCTCTCTCTGCAATCTTTATATGTTGTTTATAAAAATCTCATACCCAGTATTTTTCCTTTGCAGATTAAGGAGGTCGAGCCATGCTGCTTTACCGTATTTAAAAGATGTGGTGAATTAAAGGACATGGCCGTTTACACAAGAGGGAATCAAATAAGAGTATCGTTTATTTCTGACAGAATTCTGAATGCAAAAGGATTTAATCTTTCCTGGACAGGTATAAATCTTTAGATACCATTTGTGTACATGTAGTATGTCATTTTTGTCACACACTCATTTTTCATTAATTTTAGTCGCTTTGCAACCAACAACACCACGGCTAAAAGTTACCACGATTAGGACAACAACCCCTTCAAAGACGTCAGTTAGAATATATCCTTCTAAATCCACAAGAAAATTGACAACTAATACTACATCAAGAACTGCTTCAACAGCAAAAAAACTGACAACCATTTCTACAACAACAACAATGATGACAACAACTCCCAGAACTTCTACAACAACAACAACAGCAAAGATGACAATCACAACAAAGTTGAAAACCCCTTCAACTAAAAAATTGATGAGAACTTCTACAACAAAATCTTTCTCAACGACATTACAGATGACAACATCTCCAACGGAAGAGAAAACATATGATATAACAACAATAAAGACAACACTGTCATCTAGCCACTTGTCAGGAACATTTATATTTGGAAGCTCAACATTGCCGGGTAAGAGTGATAAATGGATAAACATGAAATAAACATATCAAAAACGTGAAAAAATTTAAGTATGATATACATTTTGAGTTATTCACCTTCTTTTTCAGAATAAAACAAAATTACTTAACGAGGTATCTAAAAGAAATGTTCATTAAGAATGAAAACCAATCATTGAAACTATCAAAGTTTTAAATAGATAAATACTTGGGAAAATTAAGATATACATGAACTTTTGTTTTTGGAAAACTCTTTCATAAATAATGCAAAAGCACATTAACTGGCATCCTCTTCTAGTGTATCCAGCACTGAGTTTTGGGAATCACAAGATTTTTTTCATAATAAAATAAAAAGAAAGAAATTATATCGGAAAATATAAAAAATAAAGAGCAAAGCAAACACGGGTCTCTAAAATCATCAAAAGAGGAATTAAGTGCCATTGGGAGTACTCTTCCCACGTCAGCCGTCACACTATTACACCTATATAATCCATGGCATAATCAAGTAAATGAACAATTTCGTAGATATGTCAGAGTGAAAATAACGACCTAAAAATCTATTTGAAAAAGCCATTCAATATTTTATTTAACAAAAGACTGTACTGGGTAATAAGGTCATATCATGATACTTTGGTCCATGTAGTGTTTCAAGGACATTGGACATAAAATTCCAAATAGATTATATGATGAACATTATTCAATATCAAATAAAATAATTCCCAACAGGTAAAATAGATTTTCAAAGACATTGGGCCATAAAATTTCAAACAGAATAAATGATGACATTATTCATTATTATACTTTCATGTTAAATACTAAAATCTGATTGGTTTAGACGCAGTTAACAATCTGTTCTATTACCCTCAGCCTTAGCAACACACGTGACAACGGGTAACACAACGGTAATGCCACATGCGTGGAAATTATGCGCGTACGGTTCACCGTAGAATTCTCAAAACGTCAGTTGCGCATTTGAAAGAACCGGCATAAACTTGACGTCAATAAAAGCTTGCGTCCGATGTTTTTTACTTGAAAACAACAAACGACAGACGAAAATGCTTGCAAGTGCAGAAATAACGAAACTTTAGATGATAAAGGACTTGTAGAGTATCAAATAAACAATAAAGAGGTCAGTAAATCTTTTTCGAAGTAGCGGGAAGTTTGAAAGCTTTCTAAACGTGAACGAAAATGCGATCGACGATTTGTATTGCTTATATAGTAAATTAAGTAGACATTCAGTATAACAAAATAAATGGTGCCTGTTTTGGAGGGTAACAGTTGAAACTGAAACCCCTCGGAAAACCATTGTCAACCTCCGCTGACGCGTCGGTTGACAATGGTTTTCCTTGGGGTGTCAATTTCAACTGTTACCCTCCAAAACAGGCACCATTTATATAATGTCAAATAAAATAATTCCTAACAGGTTACATAGAATTTAGTCATGGTATTAGATTTTTTCTTTTTATAATGAGTATTTTGCATAAGCCAAACTGTTACAAAAGCTATGCACATTTTATTAGATCTCTACAAATTAAGACTTAATAAGTCATTCGTGCTTCGACCGAGAAACGGATGAACATGCAATCCGTGGTAGGGAAACATTCTCATCAATTGCGATATTATAAACTACGGGAAGTTAGAAGCCCTTGTGAAAATAAAATTTAAATAGCGTATGAAACCCTCTCTGCTCTAATTTAAAACAATCCTCCATAAAAGATTAAGAAAAATAGGATAGGGCTACATTGCCTTTTAAACATATACAATGCACATTCGGTATATTTCCACCCGCTCTTGTTGTCAACCTTCAACATGTTCAAGTCCAGCAAGCCAGAAATATTGTTACATATTGTACCACTGGTTTTAAAAAACAGAAGACATTTTATAAGATTAACCCTAGATAACATGCGATTTTTGTTGAATTTTTGGGTAGGTTAGATCACACACGTGCTTCAATGGAAGTGACATCGAAGCTTTGAAATTCATAAAATTAAAGAAACATTTTAAACAAAACTCGATTTCCGGGAAACTCTTTTCCCTTGTTTTTATAAGAGAGAAGTGTTATTTCATATTAAAATGAATTCATTTAGAGGTCGGAAAACACAATGCAAGGATATTTACAGTTCAATTAAGCTATAAGACGTTGCCTTGCTTATTATTGCTTATAATGGACAATGCATTATCTCCTATTAAGGATATATGCAAGGTTCCTTACGTACTGATAATTTTTCAAGTTATTCTTAATTCAAACTTATAATACCATTTCATGTTCTTAGACAAAAAATCAGCATATACTTTACATGCTAAATTTGGAATTGCATTATCCCCCAAAACAGTCACAAATGCTTGGGCATCCTATGGTGTGACTGAGAAACCTGAAGTCAGAGCGGAATCTGGTGTAACGGCGACGCAAGCACTCACAAGTATTCCGATTATTGAAAATTCAGCAACATTAGGCATAACCTCGGAAGATGATTCTTCAAATAAAACATTTCTTGACAGTAAGCAAACACTTACCTTTTTCAAGTTTGTAATTCGAAAATAGAGTGCCGGCGTTTAATTTTGTGTTTGCGAAAGATGTTTTCATTGTATAATTTCACAATTGTATACCAGATGTTACTTGAATATGATTTTATGGACTTTTGATCTGGAATACTGTTCTGTTCGCTATCTCCATATGTTTATTTGTAAATTGGATCTTTTATTTCAAAAATTGGTCTGTATGATTTGTTTATAATTTGCAATTTATGTCCAGTTTCCAATAAAAGTCTTCTAATCATATTTAAAGAAAAAGTGAATGGTATAAAATCTATAAAGTTATTAAAATAAATACTTCATGATTATGCAACTAACGGTAAAGTAGATAAGTAGAAATACAATGCTTCTGAACTTTTCATATATTTTAGGTTACATGCATATAATTATTGGTGTATGTGCTTTTGAGGTCATATTGGTAATTATCGGAGTGGTTGTGGGAAAGAGATTTTGTTCACGGTAAAATGATTCTTTATTGATCTTGCAGTCCTTTCAATGTTGACCCATTTATGTTTTATCGTGTTTAAAAAGTTAATATAGCATATTTGGATTTGCAAGTTTACATATATTAGATTTTATAATTAAAAGGTTTTATCTTTTTCAACTTGAAAACAGTGCGTCAAAAAAATCTCCTTTACCAGGAACGGCTGTAACTGATGGATTAAACGCTACATCGATGGAAAAGTGCGCTCACAATGTCTACGAATCGATTCCTCTGGAACATTTCAATTCAAGTGACGCCAACGAATTTGACGAAGGTGTTTATGTAGAATATCCTGATAATGTCTATGACCGCTCATTTGTTCGTAGAACACACGCCTTCCGAAACAATGTGTACGAGACAAATGAAGCCATCTACAACGTGTCTTTTTCAAAGCAAAACCATGACATTTTACAAGGTTCAAATATTTATCAACCATGTGAATTGACAACATTCCTGAAACAAGAAGAAAATTGTGAACAGAAATGCTAAAGTTTTGGAGAAAAAAGAAAATAAAGGTTATGAAAACATAAGATTTTAAACAAAGCAGTTTAGTGCATTTTTGCGCCTGGAAAAAATAAAATTCAAGGTTTTATATTTACAGCTTTGTATTTAAAAACTGTTTTCTCTAAATGGAGTCAACTGTGTTTAAATTTGCATTTAAAATAAATAAATGCTTGTAGTTTATGTAATATAATATAGATTTTTAGTGGAGTGGATAATTTGATTTGGTTTTCTTAAAAAAAACATAGAGTATTATTTTGACGCTGTTTCCCAGGAAAAAAAAATCGGCAACCAAACTGATATTATATCAGAACAATCAACTTGACCTCTTTACCATGACCTTTGAGTATGATCTACTTCAAAAATCGTTTACCTTTCTGCATAAGCTTTGAATGGTTTTTTTAAGTGTTAAACAGATACATAATAACGAAGATCAATGTTAATGATCAAAAAAGAATACAATAATCACAATTAGATTGTATATTCTTATTTTCGATACAATTGGTTCATCATATATTTACACCTATGCTTTCCTGTAAACGAACAACTACAACAAAGGCTAAAATAAGCCACTTTATGCTACAAGAAGAAACACGTGCGTGCTTAAACTTAGTCCATCCATGACAATTCGACCAGGCAAAGCAATAAACTTCAGAACCATCAATCTGACATCTTGACCATGACCTTTGTTGACGTACCTATTTTTTTTTCATTTGACCATAAGCTTTGAATAATCTTTTAATTTTCTAAAACCGATCAAGAAAATCAAATAAATCTTATTTTAAAAAAGCGAATAACAAATACACTAAATATTTATATTGTCATTGATGCATCAAATACATCTTTGCTTTCCTGTACAGCAACAACTACAACAAAGACTAAAATAAGCCACTTTATGTTACAAGAAGATATACATGTACGTATATTAGTCCTTGAGCCACTGAGGGTGGTCGGTACCATTTTGGGTGAATAAACTTTATAGTGATATTTGGTAAGGTATATGGACCTAACTAGTGAGAAAAAATGACTTTAATTATAGCATCAAATCTGTTGGGGCTTTAATGCTGAATGACACAGTTATTGCCCTATTTTAATTTGCTCAAATTAGGTATTTTGAGTTAAATATATTAGCAACCTGCAAAGTATTTGTCACACAGTTGACAACCTTGATGGAAAGTTTTACCAGAATTACTCCAAGATATGATGAACAAATTAAAAGAGCATTAACTGAATTACTAGCCGTGATTCCAATAAAAATTGCATTTTTTTTAACCACTTTTATTCATAAGTACCTCAAAAAATTGTATAAAGAAAAAGATAAGTACCAACGCACATATACTAGTTTAGTTATTCGTCCGTCGGTGACGACAATGACCACTATCTCATCTTCGTGGCGGAAGGGGGATGACCTGAACGGTGAGTGCGGAGGTGACTTGTCAGGCTGATCCTCGCACAAGCAGATGATGGAGTTTTGTCGATATATCTACGCCCCTCTTTTTGTAAAAATCTCAAAATACAATTTATATAAAAATCGGCTTATAGGCCAAACAATGTTCTGAATGCTTTGCCAGTTGACAACAAACACTTGCTTTCTGGAAAAAAATCTCATCCAACGTGGGAACGCCATCCAATGACTAGTTGATTGGAAAATAACCTGGGAAGACGGTTGATGGTTTCGTCGTTGATGGTTCTTAGAACTCCTGGGTTTGGCTGCGAAAACTGAAATGTTTCTCCCACCTTTTCAGCATCTTTTCCTTCTCTGTTTTGTCATGACTGTTGATGTCCGTCATCACATGTAGGAGAGGGGATGACTTCTCTGGATAATCTCAAGTCCCTTCGGTTTCTCAAGTCCACAGTAAAAGTATTTCCTGACGCCTGTGTGTGTTTTTTAACACATTTTCGGCGTTTCCAGCGTTGGAGTCTCGTCTGCTTTGGTATTCAGCCAGTGATAGTCCTGCATATTCCTTTGTCAAAGCTTTTGCTGTACTGTGCTGCTGATCTTGTTCCTCAGATTCTTTTGAATTTCTTGGCTGTGGAGGTGGGATCATCTATATTAACCTCGTAAGCGCGAAGCTTGTCCTCACAAGCTGCATGATCTCGGCTCAGTTCTCATCAAACTCAGTCTTTGTTATTTTTGATGGAGGGCCTTTTGCTATTTTCACGACAGATCGGTTTTCCATTGTACACTGTATTACGTAGTGTGTTCCATGCCGCTTTCACGTCCTGGTCGTCCAGCAGAGTGGAGTCCAGGCGTTCATCCAGGGTGTCAGCAAAGTACTTAGAGGTGTAAGGCAACTTTAGCCTACCAATGTTAGAGACTGTTTTGAAGCCTTAGTCTCCTTGAGACGTCTCCTGATTTTGATCCGGAGGTTGAGAGGTGAAGTGTTTAGAGACTGTGAGACATTGTTGTACATAATCTTTGATTTCACTGTTCATTGCTGGCCAGCACATAGCCTTGGTGAACATATGAAATGTCTTTAGACATCATCTTGTCTTTCTTTCTGACAATGACGTAGTCCGGATCCTTGTTTCTTCTTTCTCTTTGTTTTTTCGACCGCATGTTTAGGTTTTTAATGTCTCCATCAGCCGCGGAAAAATGGCTAAGGAAAGGTGGAACAGGCAGCGTTTGGGATACCTTTTATAATCCTCTCCTTTTGCCAAGGAGGTTTTGCAGCGCGTTCCTTGATTAGAGGGCTGCTCAGTAGCACAGGTGGCTGCCTAACTCCAACGCTGCTCTGGGTGGTGAAGAGCGACCATATGGCCTGTTCCGCCTGTGTGCAGGTCCGCGACTACCGATTTCCAGTGAACCCGCACCTATCACCTTTGTTGCTCGCCTGTCGCCAAAGGGCTTTGGGGTGGATGATAGAAGGGATGGAAGATAATCATTGACTTGACTTGCGCGCGATGAGTTTGAATAAAATGCAGAAGGGTTGCGAGTCGACGACCTCACTCTCTCATCCACAACCATCTAGATCCAGTGGCAAGGCAGGACGTCTGCAGATGAAGACAGATGCAGCAGATGACCAAGATGTGCTATATGTGCCATGCCTTGCTCCATGCATTCCACGATGCTTGCTGTGTCCGCCTTCTTCTCCGTTGAACCATAACGGTTTCCCCGGCAGAGTCCGCCGGTGCACAGTCTTTACATGCGTTATAGGTAGGCAAGCCATCAATCAAGAGGGTTTGAGACCGGTCAGCGCTTTGTGTAGAGAGTGACCTCCTAGAGGGATCTCCCTTAAGAGGTTACGGGTTCTCTCTACCCGGACTAGTAGAGGGAAGGGGCGTTAGACCATTGCAGGTCGAGAGACACAGCCCGCTGCCCATATTTGGTCGTGCACATATGTTGCTCAATTTTGATGTCAAAAATATATAATATATTAAACGTTTAACTTAGATGAACATATAAATGTTCATCATCACCATGGTTTAGCATGAGAATATAATTAAATAAAACATTTTACGTTAAGGCTCTACTTGAGACCAGACATATTCACAATATCTTTGTTAAATAACGCACAGGGTAAATCAGGGGGATTTTCCTTCAATTTTCATTTTTAGGATAGGGATAAAGATTTACTATTAAATCAAGTTATACATACATGTATTTGTTACTGAAATAATGTTTTGAAATGCTAATACGTGATAAAAATTCTTTAAATAAAATGACCATGCAATATGTTTTTGATGTGAAAATTGCCACAGTACTAATTTGTTTCCTCGGATCAAAATTTTTAAATTGCATATTCTACTCTTATGATCAAGGGTAGAATTATATTCCTATATAATTTAGACGGCTCATTACAGAGCCAATATTGAATAATAACTGAACAGGGTAATAGCATGGTCTGCATTCAAAAGAATTTTCAAGAAAATATCATCCGAAATAAGAATTTGCGTACTGAAAAACCAACCTTCTTATTTTCAAAGACACAGCTTAGAGATTCAGAACGAACAAGTTGGGTTGGTGTATATAAACTGTTGATACACCATTAAAGCCTCAATCAATTGAATGCTATCAAACATTTTCTGAAGGTAGAGATGCATGTCCTTCAAAAATTAACTATGAAAATTATTCAACCGAGATGGTACCGATAACGAAAAATTCATGGCCTGGCTCATGGACTATATGCTAAACAGTTTCAGTTTCAGTTTCTTTATTTCTTTAAGCCAACTGGCCCATCAGAGTTATACAACAAACATGATAGTAACAAAAAGAAAAAACATACAGAGAGAGTGAACGTAAAGAACACATACATGGGAATAAAATTCTATACATCAATTTTATTTTTTCTTAACATTGTTGCTACGTGTTAAAAATTTGCCCAAATTTACGAGATCTTTAACATTATGGGAACTTAACAGCTGAATTAATTTAAAGACACTAGGTCTAGTATAATAATACTTTTTTGAAAAATTTCTTTCTTATATCAATATACAATGTACATTTCAAAATAAAATGAAATTCATCTTCTATATCATGGAGATTACAACATGTACATAATCTATCATTTTAGGTACGTTATGGTGTCTGACCTGTTTTATTCAAGGTGTGATTAGATAACCTGAATTTTATTAATAGCTGTCTTAATTTTTTGTCAATAGGTTTTGTTAAATACCATTGCAAACAGAAATTGTCAATTAAATGTTGATATAAATTACACTCTGAAGAGTTTGATATATTTTCTAATATAGCTTGTCTAAAGAAACATCTAACAGTCGTTGTTTTATAATGAGATAAGACCTATCATTTAAATTATCTTTATCCAAAGTTGACCTAGACCTAAAAGGGACAATTCTTTTTTAATTTGTAAAATCCATTTGTCATTATGTAATACCATGCTTTCATAACAGGACTGTGGAGAATGCAATTTTCAGTTGTTCTCAGTTTGATTGAATATTTGAATATTCTTAAACATAGTTCATTCATGATGATTTGTAAATGACAATAAATCAATCAACTCTATATATATGCATTTCCTTACTTGAGTGGTTATTTAATTATATTCTTTGAAAAAAAAATTAACCATAAAGAAATTGTTTCATATCTTTAAAAATCAATATATGGACCTAGTGTTTTGAAGAAAAAATGACTTTAATTATAATAATCGTGAACGTTCAACATTTTTTCTTAGAGTATAGAAGAAGGTTTTCCAATGCTGAATGTCAGCAAGTGCGTTTATCTTTTGATAAAAATAGTGAACTATTTTAATATCTTCATCAAATAAAGGGAAACATTACCATCTCGTCTAAGTACAGGATTTCATAAACACAACAGAAAATAAAACTATCAGAGATCCACAAATAAATCGAGACAATTTGACTATCAAAAGTTTCCTTTTGTGCACTTTCCTATTAAGCAATTATTTACAGAAATTTTAATTGGAACAAGGAAACTTTTGTAGATAAGTGGATTTCCTCTGATACTCTTGAAAAAAAAATCAAAGAATGCAAATATAAGTAATAAACAACGATTATTCAGTGAACATGGATTATTTTGTAGTTTCCATATTTTCCAATGCACTTCATAATATGCCACGCTGTATTGTACCTTGCAGAGTAAGTGGATATATGTATTAAGATAAGGGGTTGATATGGAGAAGGGTGATGATCAACCATTTATTACTATAAGAAATTCACGTTCTTTGAGACCAATCTCGAGACCAGGAAAGACATCTTGTCTAATACTTTCTTTACAAATTGTCAGGCACGCAGAAATGAAGTTTTATTTTCGATTTGCAATGTATATTGTTGATCATGTTTTTTATGGATCAAGAGTTCATCAATAACATACACTGTATGTTATGTCATTTAGGGCATTAATCTTAAATTGATTGAAAATCAACAATAACATGACCAATATTTTAAACAATGTTGGATGGCAGAGACTGAGAGAAATATTATCTGATAGAACTCTGGATAACTCTTTATTTTTTTCATAACACACTCAGTAATAGTACAGTTTTTTGTATATGCGATATGCCTGACCTCAGCAAAACAGCCATATCAGCCTTGCAGCGCTGAAACAGATGATTATAATCAAATCATATCAATTGTCCTCCGTTATTGGCAGACATATTTTATATTCATATGGAGCAGAATTTGTGCAAAATCTTATGCGTGAAAAGAAGAAAACACTTGCTCTGGCCTTCAACTCAACATTTAAATATATCTACGATGTATTGTCAATTAACAATGATAATTTCCATTCCTATGTCGATACGATATATCCTGTGAGCTTGAGATAAATGATACCACAAAGTCTGACAAATCTTTTTCATACTTAGATATTTTACTTGAAAAAGACGTTAATGGTAATCTAACAACCAAGCTCTATGATTAACGTGATTACTTTAACTTTTCTATCGTCCGATCCCCTTACTTTTACAGCAAGATACCTTCATTACCTGCATATGGCGTTTATATAATTATACTGGTATATCTCATTTGATTCGATACGCAAGAGCATGCTCTACGTATGAAAAATTTCTAAAACGAGGTAAATTATTCACAAAGAAGTTGATGAAACAAGAATATCAGCAGTTTCGTTTAAAGTCATCATTTTGTAAGTTCTATGGTCGATACAATGACCTTGTCAGCAAATACAATTTATCATTGAGTCAAATGCTGACTGACGTTTTTCATACTAATTGTTAGTTCATTCTTTATACACTGAATTCACGACAGATTTTCCTGTTATTTCCCGATCATGACAAGGAACACACGGCGGGTGTGATCGGTCAGCAGGGGATGCTCACTTCTCCTTGGCACCTGATCCCAACTTTGATGTTTTAGATGCCATGTTTGCTCTGCTCCAATTTTGTATTGCTTTATGGATTTTATGCTGTTAGTTATATATCTCCATATCCTTCATCTCTAGCAGATTAAACCTTAAACACAGTGATCAAGTTAATAAAATAACCTTGCTTTAAGTCTTTTTGATTAGATACAAGTATACGTAGAAAGGTTTTTTCTTTTAATTTTTTTTTTCAAAATTCTTTATCTTTTTATGTTATTTTTTGATATAGTGTTTAATTTCTTAAACAAAACTATGTCAAATTTAAAACGGGGCAAAATTGTTTGCAAGTGTGAACCATGGAACGTCAATTTCAAAAGGTTTTTAAAGGTTTCGTCGGAAAGATCCGTAACTTTCACTTTTATTGCCGATGTAAAGACGAATAATAACCCCCATAGAATATTGAACAGGGGGCCATATCTGAACAACCCAGCCGCGTAGAAAAAAATAATAAAGAAGAAAAAGAGCCCCATGGGTGATTTTTTATGTGTTCCTCATACAAAATTCACCCCCGTTGAAAAACAACCCCTTCTCTAACAGAATGATACAAAATTTAGTGAATGATGCTAAGGGTTGAACCTCAGTGTATAATTCCTCCATATGCCCTTTTTGACCAGAACTGGGGAAATGCGCCATTAAAGCTGTTCAAAGGCATTCCCCATTTTTGAAATTATTATCTACGATACATGAACACGAGGGTATACTCCTCGCATTATTTACACAAGACTACTTTATTGTCACAGGTATCGGCGTGGAATGGCAATCCGTGTTCGTGCTGATTATCTTGCATTACCTGTGTTAAAATTTTATTGCACTTACGCATAAATTTGTGTTTGTTTGTGTACTGCACTGACCTGTGCAACTGTTTTAAGTGTCTTTGGTGTCTTATTTTTCTGCATTAGAAGAAGTACACAGTTATTTGTTGTCGCTACTGAGTATTGTATAGCTTATGTACGTGTACACCGGTGACGAAACCTTACACTGAACAGTGACTAAGTAATTCGCACTATTTAAAGGGGTCTGCGGATATACCGAGAGCTCGAACAAATATTGCCGAAACATCTTTTTAAGAATCGTGTTAAGCTTTAAAATGTAAGGAAACAGCATTATATTTACTTGTCTTTATGTATCTTTTAAACACATATTGAAAATTGAAAATGGCAACCATTGCTTATAACTCTTAGCATATTTTTTTAATTACTGTCTTCCATCTGCTTTATATTTAGATATTTGGCTTATTATAGACATTTATAGCTAAATAAAAGATAAGCGTTATATTCTTCTGGCTTTTCACTGATAAACATGTCTCCAAGTATATTTAGCATGCTTTAAGTAGAATCAACTTTTAAAAAATGAAGGAAATAGGAATGGTTTACGTTTTCGGGAATAATTATGGAAAATTATGCATTGAAAATTTGATTTTTATTTTGAATTACATAATCAAAAATTGTGCAAATGGGGTTACAATGTATCGAAAATGACATATCACGTGCGAACGACATATTGTGCACATATTTATCTCCTAAAGAAAAAAAGCCGAAGATACATGTAACGAACAGTGATGAATACGCCAGTTTCGAGATTGTAACTCTCCTACGATAGAGGCGCTAAAAGTACCCATTTCAGCATGGAGGTGGGACAGGTTGTCTCTGTATACAAACGTGCATAAATAAAAGAACGATATTTATGGTTCTTAAAATTTACTAAATGTTATAGAAAGATAATAATGTTCAGCAGTGATGCATTTGATGATTTATCAAGCTCAACTATGCATATTTACAAATCTACTATTAATTTTCGGGTACTTGAAAACGAAAGAAACGTCGTAGTTTTTATAAAAAGTAACCGAATTTCTTGATTGTACGAACATTTTCTAAAAAGTTAGTGTTTTTAAAGTCATAATAAGGAAAAGAATCAATATGTCATTAAGATTCCCGACGTAATCAGATACATGTTCACCGTATTTATTAGAGGTCCATATCTCTTCCCTCGTCCGAAAAATCTCACATCCACTGATATTTTCTTTTTTGTTTCGATTTTTTTGCTTCAAAAATGATGCCTTTAAAATTTAATTTTTATTCTCAAGTTGTACATAATCAAACAATTGTGTAGTAATGATAAACCGGTATATCGATGATGCAATGTATCCAACATACACAGTATCAAGTATCTGTCCCACCTTTTTGTTTACGCGGCAACGAAACTCCCCTCGTCAACGAAAGAGCGCACCAAGGGAGATATTCTCGAAACTTGCGTATTAAAAATGTCAACAAACCATACAATTCTGCAAACAAGGCAAAAAAAGGACACCCGAAAATAGCAGAAGTGGGATCGGGTGCCTAAAAAGGGTAAGCATCCTCTGTTGACCCGTCACACCCGCTGTGAGCCCTATGGATATTTCAGGTACACGGGACATTCCGCTGTCGTTTTTGGTATAAAACAAGGGCAAAACAATTTACACATAGATAATATTTCTTGACAGGGTCATTGATACGACCATTGAATTTATGAAATGATGAACGTTTTATTTATTTCTTTATTTAATTTATTTATTTCTTGAAAAAAAAAAGCGGAAGAGATAAAAGCTTCACTCTTTTCCGTTATCAGTCTTTGCTTGTGAAATTTCCTTGTTAAAACAGAACAAAACACTTCTGGTGTTTACTAGCCTAATTCTGGAGCAGTCATTCAACGAGAAGGATGCATCTTTTTATGATCCAGTTGATGGTTGCCGTAAACTTGAGTAAGAATATTTAAAAGTGATATTTTGCTAGCACCATTTGCCAAAAAAAAATTTGACTTAAAGCTTTTTTTTTTTTTTTTTTTTTTTTCAGATAATGGATGGGATACTTTTGATAAAGTGGAATATCTTGATATAAACCAAGGTCAGATAACCTCACCTGGATACCCCGGCAAATATACAAACAATGTAAAACATGCATGGGAAATTAGGACCAGACCTAATTTAACTTACTTTATATTTACAATACATGACATGGATATTCCCTGTGGCGACTATCTAAAGGTAGCATCTGTCTCACAGAAAATAGATACAGAATTTTAATTTAAGCCAAGGACTTGATATAATACAAAAGATCAATAAAGAGATTTAAATTACGATTTACTCTCTATATATATTTCTCACTCTCTCTTTTGTGCCTCATTGTACTTAGTGAATTTTTTTTCCAGATTGAGGAAGTCAATCCATGCTGCCACACTCCCTTCTATAAATGTGGTAAAATGCATGAACAAAAAAGGACAGTTTATGTAAGAGGAAAGCAAATTAGGATATCTTTTACATCCGACAACACACTGAATGCTAGAGGCTTTAATCTTTCTTGGACAGGTATATGTATTATTCTATATTTATTTTCTACATTATTCTTTATTCATTATCTATGAACCAATTTTATAGCATTGCTATTTCAACTCCATCAACATGTAAATTTAAACTGTGCTCTCCTGAAATATCTCTTCTTGTCGTCTACAGGAATTAAAAACGTTTTTACTCAGACAAAAATATCCTAATGATCTAATAGATGTCGTTATTGTAAAGGTCAAGTCAAAACCAACTGCAGATTCCTGTTCTACTAGACAAGGGACCCAGAAAAACAATACGGAAAACCCGCTGATTGTTACACATAATCCTCGGAACCTTAATACGAGGGTAATGTCCCATAATTCCGTAGACAAGCGTTGTTTTGAATGAATCCGAAGACATATATTAATGTTGCACTTTACATATATGAACTAACAATAACCATAAAATTTATGGACAAATATGGAATAACTACACAGATTAACACTATTTAAATGACTGTAGGTGTAGAAGGGTGGAATATTTCCCTAAAGGTGCAATTAAAAATCGGCATAATATATTTAAAATCCTACGAAAAAGTAATTACAACAGTTACTCTATATTTTCTTAATGGAATATTAAAATTGCTAATATTGTATTGTTGGCAATATTTCCTCAAATTTGGGTGTTTATACTTAAATAAATATGAATTTTAGAACGTTTTATATACACCGGGTTGAAATCCGGTTTTCTGAAAAATGGTGGCTACGTTAATCATAATAGTACATGCCACGCACTGGAATGTGATCAAGTGTTTTGGTCCTAAAATCACTCCTACTGAAATGTACAAGTCATACATGTTTGGTAAACAAGGAAATATTTTACTGGTCCTTAAAATTTACAATGACAGAACTGGTGTCTCTATATATGTGAATAACAAAAACTAAAACAAAGACAGGCCTAAGAAATGGGCAAGAGTGCTACTGTGCATCTCCAATAAAAAGACAGACAAAAAGACCGTAGAAATATAGGGTTTTCAAATTATTATTTTTTCATACTTGTGCATGTGTATACTTTGTTTACATATTTTAGTGTTAAATCATATCAAAGTCATTGAGATATTAAGATATTACACATATATATCTATTATAAATCGTTTTTATATAATTAATGAATTTGATTCTGGTAACTGAATTAATCACCCAAAATTTGAAGCGTTGACATTCTTCATTCTACAACGTCTTTTTTGACGTTGTAGATAGCTGCCGATGTTAAAAACGATATCACTTCAAATCTTATTACTCGAATTGTTTTCGAGTAAACATGATAAAATTACGTAATTTATCTGCAAAGAACACGTTTCATCCACCCAGAAAATTTTATAAAGATACATTAATTTCTTTAAAAGATATGCGCTCTCTCTACGTAAAACTGTGTTTGACCATTTTACAACAATCCGAAAATCTAACGGAATTAATTGACCCGAAGAGCATAATCTGTAGCCGGCGCTAGCCCCCAGACCTAAGGAAACCCCGCACAAGAGCCAGATTCTCGTTAAATGAAGACAAACGCACAGTAGCCAAATTTATGAATCCCCAATGTGGAACTTTCCTTTATTTAAAAACAGGGGAGAAGTTTACATTTAAATGTGGTATTTAATATTTACTCCAGTATGTCATGCAAAGCTAAACATTTCATATACTGTATGACCTGTGCTTCATGCGGAGAAAACAACATTGGACAGACCGGTTAACAGACTAGCTGACCATGTAAGAGTCCATAAACAACAAATATACAATTTGAATTGAGTATCGTTCTCTGAAATAACTTCCACATGTCGTTTTAAGCCACTGGAATATTTTATGTAATTCCTCGTTGTCAACATGGCACAGTGATGAACGCTTCTGCCCTAGAGTCGCAAAAATATAACCGCAAAAACCAAAATACACGTTACATAGAACTTTTTAAAGCAACTTTCAATAATATTTTATATTTTTTCACAAACATTGTCGAAAAAAATAAATAAAATAAACTACAAAATATTAACGATGTAGGTTTTGCTTAAGATTTTCAAATTACCTACCTATGAGTTTGTGAATTCCTCTTGAGCTTATCAGAAGATTGTGAAAGATTCTAAATTACGAGTGCTTGTGAAGTATTCACCACAAAACTATTGTACATTTTATGCATAAGCATGCCATAACTGAAAGGCCACAAGAGAGTTTCACCGAAAATGTAGTTCTACACTTTTATTATCCTGCAAAATCTCTTATTGATGTATATGATATTCAATTTGAGATTAGGGAATGCACTCGAGCAATTAAAGCCTGGCTTTCAGTATTTTCAGTACTTTGATTTGTTTTTGCATTCTATAAGAAGCAATAACTCTACTAAAATGATTGATAATGTTTAAAAAGCACTTAAATAGATAAAATGTTTTTGAGCTATAATAAACAAAAAGCCTCTATCGTAAGAAATTCATTTTTCAGACCCCTGAATTCTATTCTGGTGCTCATATAATGAAAATAGGTTAAACCTTTGGACATTTTATTTACGCTCTAAATCTTCTTGTATATACCTCTGTATAACAGTGCTTTTGTCTTAGAATTATGAAAGCTAGTCACTATTCATAAATTCGCGCCAAACGCCACGAGTTAATCTTCGCGCTTTTCCTTGGAATGTTTGTGTGCTTTAATGAAATTAAAAAACTGTTCATTTAGCATAAAACTTTTTACATTTCACGTATATAAGGAAGTAACACTAAAACAGTGAAATTCTTTTTTAAAATTTCATTTTAAAGTGAACTCCTTGAACTTATTAGTTAAAAACATTCATGAAGAGATTGAAATGTTTCGCAAAAAAAAAAAAATGACTCGCCTTACATATAATTGTTTGTGCTCAAAATAATAAAATCTTTGAACAATAATGTTAATATAAACTAAAAAAAAAATAAGGTTATCTTATTTTGTCTATATTTAATATGGCACAAGTGTGCATGGGAAAAACAGTGAGTAAGTTTTATACTTACTGTATTCATTGATATCCTTCTTGAAAAACTATATATTATAACAATGATTAATGAGCTGCTTTTCCGTGGTGCAATAAAGATATTAGGTATCAATTTCAAATTTATCTTTTCTTTTTCTACTTTGAAATCCCAAAACCAATTATAGAAGACGTTGAAGAATTTAGTTTGACACAGAATTGTTACGTTACTAATGGAAAATCCAAGTATTCCTTTACATTCCATTTGTCCTTATGTTACTTTCGTAAGTATGCTTTCTGTCGGATACATATTTTGAAATGCTTCAAATTTTTAAATGCTGGTTTAGATTTATCAATATTCAAACAAAATATATAGTAAGCATTATAAGAAAGGTTTCTATTAACATACAAAAAATAAACGAAAAATATTGAAAAACAAAAAAATCTAAAAAATTAGACTTTTTAAATTAGCTTCCGGTAGCAAGAGTAATGACGACAGTCGCGTCCTGGATAGAAATTTATTATCACATAATATCTGAAATTTTCACACAATATATCTTTTACCGTTCACCAGCATCGAACCACAATCCCTCAGATCAAATTCATTTAACAAAACATCTGTCCTGAAAATTTCTGTAATTCAAGAAGGAAATCGTATCTAATAATAATAATAAAGAAACAACAAAGTTAAAATAATTCTAAATTCTAAAAGTTTCATTATATTCATGATGGACATTTAGCATTTTAAATATATTCATCGTTCCAATAAACTGCAAACAAAATAAGCCAAATATTATCAATTGCACTACAGACTAATGGATTATTACACGCGTAATAAGTATACTTTCTGTGGATACATATCTGCTCTGCTAGACTGTTTTCGGTTATTAGAAATGTCAAATAAAACAACTTCAACATCAACAGAGTTAACAACTACCTCTACGATATATACAACAATTGAACCATCAACAAAACTGACAATCACTCCTTCATTATCAATTGCTTTAACACCATCGTTGACATCTTCAATAATACCAATGAAATCAACGTATACCAGGGTAAAAACAAAGCCAACTCTATTAACAACACACCTGTCAGCAACTGCTAAGTCAAAAACCTCAATGTTCACAGGTATTTTTTTTTAATCTTTGTTATACATGCTATATAATCTAAAGAGAAAAAAAAAACTGAGATATAAAGGGCACTTAATATTTAATGATCGGAGAATACTATAGAATTGTATTACGCATTAGTTCTACAACGGCATTGCATTTCATTTTGACATATTTATTTAATTGGAAAGAAAAGAGAGAGAGGTCCAACGTCAGAAAAATAAAGCAATTTAGATAGAAAAGTTAAACTCGTCTCATTTATCATAAAGCGTTGTTGCTAGTTTACCATTAACGCTTTTTAATTCTGATATCCAAATATGTCTTATTTTAAGGTCAAAGAGATGTTATATCGAATCAATGTTTGAATGAAAATTAATATCGTTAATTGAAGACCATCGTCGAGATATTGAAGAGCATCGTTATTTTTTAAAGAAAGCCTTATCCCAACATATTTGATGCTTTTGCAGAAACTTTTTTTCACGTAAAATATATTTTAAACATTATCAGAGCAATATAGAGTCCTTGGCAAAGTGACTACTATGATATCACTTGCATCGGAAGCGGCACAAAAATAATGTTATTCAGTGGCGGATTCAGAATCTTGAAAAGAGGGAAGCGACCAGTTTGGGGTAGGGGGGACCGGGCCTCCTACCACCTGTTAATCCGCCATCCGTGTTTATAGTTCCGACTCTTTCACCGAAATTAAATAATTTAAAAAAAGATAAAATGTCTACAAATATTAAAAAATAATACAACTATAATGAAAGCACTTGCATGAAATTTCATGATTGGTAAATCATCAGCATTTGACAACCTCCAACTAAGATGCTTCAAATATGATATTTCTCAAAAGTTCCTCTGGAAGGTAAATATTTCTTAATTTCAGAATTCCAACCTCTTAAAAGATAGATTCATGTAAAAGTTGTAATATTTGTTCAAAACCTTCTACCAATATACTAACAAATACTGATGAGGACAAAAATATGTGTCCACATTTTTTAAAGGGATCTTAAACTAAAAAAAATACCTGTCATTCACTCTTCTCATATTTTTATAACCCTTTATATCTAATTTAGTTTGTTCCACATATCTTACAGTGTCTGAATTGAGTTTTAATTTCCAATGGAAATGATTTCCTTTAATGACGTTTTATCACAATACATAAGCAAATTGATTTACTGGGGCTTAATTTTCAGTTAAATTCCACAAAAATAACCTGTCATTTTCAATGAAAAAAGAAAGAAATTTTAAATCAGATATCAATATGTGAGATTTCTAAAACAATATTAGAAAAAGAAATATATCTAGATTCCTTAAAGTCTCTCAGAAAAGAGTTACTTAGATAGTTTTAATTCCGAACGAGCCATGCCGACAAATTGAATACCGCACCTGACCGTGCATACAAATTGAATACCACGCGTTAGCGCGGTATGATAATTTGTCGGAACGGCCAGGTGTGTTTTAGGACCGAGGACATCCAAAAATTTGAATTCAATGCTTGTACATGTATTTACATTTTCCAGTTTTCCCTCTTCATAATTTTTTTTTGTGAATCTTTAATGTGAATTTAACAC